>NC_079333.1:83234097-83555763 GCF_029582105.1 Oenanthe melanoleuca | reverse complement strand
CAAACTTGTTATCCTCACTTTTTATAGGTGAAATATTATCATTAAAATTAGGCCTTGGTTTAAAAAAAAATCTTGATGGTGTTAATTTGTACAAGTGAACATTTTCCAAATATTGTTTAGATTGGAAAAGAAACAAAATTTGAAATCAGGCAGAGTTACAGGAAGATTGCATTTCTCTGCATTAAAGGAAAAGTTTCAGAGTTCTACTCTTTTGTATACATGTATATTAAAGTGTACATCTACACATTCACTTCATATAGTTGAATATTTAAGAAAGTAACTAATTAAATATTTGTTCTGGTTTTGTTGCTTAACAGAAATGCACATTAACTACTTCAGCTTTGCTTTTCCCATCTGTCACTAAGGAAACAGCTCATAAGCTTAGGGAAAGTCTGTAATACTGCTCTGTTTATCCTGACACGCCAAATTTCTATGTGGACAAAGAGCAAAAAAGAAAATTCTGCCTAAAAAAGTAGAGTATTTTCCTGAGGTAGAAACACAATCATTTCTATTTTTACCAGTTTTACCTGGTGGCTATAAATGTAACTTTTAGCATTACAAAGATAGTAACTAAAATATTCACATATGTAGTGGAAACTTGGCTACAACTAAGTTCTCAGACACTGATGCTGTTTTATCTTTGTCATGTTTATTTACGAGATAGATCCCATTAACTGAAGAATGTGCAAGTGTTTTAATCTCACCCTATCTGAAAAATCGATGGGTTGATCTAAAATATCCTTCTCTTTTTGCAGTTCGTAATATCTTTTGTTTTGAACAGTTTGGGTCAAAGTTCTGTGAGACAAGGTCCCTTCCTATCTCATCAGTCCCAAAAGGTATGAAACCCTTATATGAAACAAGATATCAATAAACTGGCATTTTCTTACCCCTTTCCCAGCTGTTGCTAGAAAGGGTGGTACAGTAATATTTAATGTGAGCTGTTATTGTTGTTGTTGTCCTAAATACCTCTTTATTTCACAATTACTGAAAAATAAGCATATTTAAAAAAAAAAAATAGAAATTATGAAATTCTGTCTGTTCAGGAAATTCTGTCTTGTTCACTGCACACTTGCAGTGTGTAGTGTTACTTTAAATGCCTGTGTAGAAATATACAAAAGCAAGTGTTGGATTTGTCACCCAGATTACAGAGACTTTCCATGAACTTAAATATGAAAAGTGGCTTCAGATAATAAACCAAAATGAATTAAAAAAAAAATCAATATTATTATTATTATTGGTGAGGAAAAGTAGGTCTCCATCTTTATTTTTCAGGAAGTGTTTCTGAAATTGCATGAACTTCTAGATTTTTCAGAAACTTGGGATTTTTTTTTTTAAATAACATCTTGCTGAGGGAATATCTTGACACCCTGCAATACAAGGTGGAAACCTTACTGATCCTAAACCTGGAACTAGGTTTATTAACCTTGCATAATGAAGCACTTTCATCTGCATTTCAGTGTGCAGTGAACATAGTATGTGATTAGAAAATGAGGATTAAGGCTGTGTCTATACTAGCAAATAATTCAGTTTGATAAGAGTAAATCAGTAGATCAAAGCAGTCAGTGCTGAAGCCCTACATCCTGTGGTTGAAAGTTTCATGTTCATTTTGATCTCCTGGTCTGTGTGTCTTCATTGCTCAAAGTCACCTGCTCAACATCCAAATGCTTAGGGCTGCATTAGGGGATGTACCACACCAAGTGCACCTCTGAAGTGGAGAACCTCACTCACTTGTCTCTGAAATCCATCTTGGGAGTATCTAGTTTGCAGGAACCAAACTACACTGTCCAACAAAACAGAGTACAGTAACATGAGGAAACTGAAGGACTGTGAATCAAATTGTGAGTGTGATACAGTCTAGAAGTGCCTTCTAGCTAGATGAACACAGGGTACAGAAATTCTTGGAATTTAAGTTACTTTCTGACCCCTGTGCAACCTCCTCAACAGTGTAGTATGCAGCCATTTAGTTTCTTTAAAGAAAGTCTTGCATCTCCTTCTACTCCAGAACAAGGAGTTAGACTGAAAACCCTTCTGCAGCAGGCTGCAGACATTGCAGTAAGCCCAGGACTTTCAGTTCATCTCCTTTAGAAACATACTAAAGAAAACAATTCATACAATCCACTGAAGTCTGCAGGCATGCTAAATTTCCCAGGGATTATATTTGGGTATGTAAAAGTAAACTACAGAGATCAGCAATATTTTGCCACTTTACAGTGGCATCTCAAGAGAGATTTCCCAGTGAGGAGCAGTGAGGACCTTTACTCAGTCCATGCACTACAAAACCACAAACCCTCTGTACAGTGCTGTTCTGGAGACAGTCTCAGTGAGTTATCACAGCCCTGTGACAATCTGATATGCCCTGTCAAGGAGGTCATAAATCATCAGTGATTATTAGCTCACCACTGGCACTCCTCAAACTTAGATATCCTGCTTGTAGACCTGAGCAACTTCACCAGCAGTTATCTTGGCTGTCTTTATCCCTTTATGGTGAATAGCTGGGAGGGTCTGACATAGTTTGATATTTCCATAACCCCCAGGTCTCACATCTGTATCTCAGTATGGGCAACTAGTTTGTGTGATGAAAACAATCACAATAAAATGTGGGTAAATCAGAGCTGGGCTCCTCCATGCAGTTATCTTTGGTTTATTTATTAATTATTTAAGAGTAAAATTCAGAAGTGATAGAAGTGTTACCCAAAAAACCCCCATCATTCTGCATATCTTTTAAATATGAAGCGGGATTGGCAGGTATTTTATCTAACTGCTCTGAATAGTGTAACATGCTATTCCACAGTTTCTCAGTTACTCATGCATTTGAAGCCAGACAATTTTCATATACTGAAAACAGAACAAAGGGAAGAAAATCAGGGTTCAAATCTAAATCCTAAAAAAGTCAGCAGTGTTTTCAAAAAATTGAATTAAGCTTCAGTTTTAAAATTAAATAAATTACATTTAAAATGAATGCTGAAAAATACCTAGGTTTATAAATTTATTTTCTTTGAAAGGATGAAGAGGATTATACATCTATAAATATACCTTAATTTTGGAACTAGGCTCTGCTTCCACAGTCCTGTCCCAAAGCTATGCTCCATAATAGAAGGTGCACTCTGGATCTGTTCCCACCCACTCCCTACCCACCCTCCTTCCATGGCTCTTTCTTGCTTGCTGCAGAAAGCTAACTGAAAGCATACAGACTGGACTGGAGCCAAAGCAAAGTTAAGCCTCTTATTGATAATCACAACAGGATATCAACCTAATCTAGGGCTTAACCTATTATTTCAGTCAAGATTCCCCCTAAGAAATTTACAGGGTGTGTTGGATCTGGCTGAGATGGAGTTAATTTTCCCCACAGCAGCTCTCATAGTGCTGAGCTTTGTATTGGCAGCTCTAAAGGTGTTAGTAACACACCTATGTTTTGTCTACTCTTGAGCCAGGCTCCACAACCTCAGGGCTGTCTCTTCAACATTCCCCCCTCACCAGTAGACCAGGGTGGACAAAGTCTTGGGAAGGGACACAGCTGGGACAGCAGACCCAAAATGACAACAGGGAGAGTTCATTCCATAGGATGTCTATTCAGCAGTATAAGCTAAGGAGGCAGGAAGAGTAGGGGGCATTGGGAGTGGGCATTTGTTATTACATTTGTCTTTCAGAGCAAATGCTGAAGCCCTATTTTGTGGGAAGTGGATGGGAATTGCCTGCTGATGGGAAACAAAAAATAAAACATTTTCCTTGGATTCTTATGTGCAGCATTTGTTTTTTATTTATTAAAGCACCTTTATTAAAGCACCCTGCAGCACAGGGGTTTTTTTTGTTATTTATTTTCTCCATCCTGTTGAAGAGAATAGTGATAGAGTGGCTGGTGGCCAACTATCCAGGGCCAAGTGAGCTCACAACTGATCCCAGAGCTGACCAGACTGAAACCTCTTATATGTTTAATGTACTCTAAAGTAATGAGGGTACACTTCTTCAGCCAAAACAGCTCTGAGGCTATGGTTCTGCTAGATTCCTTCAGCTGAGAAAGGCCCATATTTTATAGTCTGTCTTAGAGCAAGGGTTTGGAGGCAGTAATGCAAATACATCAGTGCCTGGTTTGGCAGTGATGACTCACCTGCGCTACGATGCTCAGCCCCCTGCATTTTGGGCTGCAGGGAGGCAACTCTAAACATTCAGAGCTCTCTTCCTCATTAGCCAAGATGCTACCCTGATCAACAAAGATGTTGTCTTGTATGCTATGGAGCAGCTCTCCACCAGAGGAGCACCTGACATGTGGAGGGTACATCCATCCTCCTGATATTTCACAGATGTTGATATGCCCCCAAACTACTGCTGAGTGCACACTCGGATCCCAAACTTGTGGAAGGTTTTGCTATTGTCACAAATCAGGTTTTCCCTACAGATATGTGAACATATATCCCTAAAGCTTAAGTTTTCAAGTGGGAAATGTCCTTTTTCTCTTGACCTCAGCTCATAAGTCTACAGGATGAACTGGCAAGGCTCCCTACAGCATCAAAGTCTTCTCAGTGCAAAAGGATATATGGTGTTTCCCTCATTTAGGAGGAGACACTGGTACAACAAGAATGAAACTTCATCCACCTCAAGTTTTGATATTGCAATTGCAAAAGGTACAGATAAACTCTGATGTTAACCACACTTTAAGTAGTGCGTAAAATCAATTCCTATTGATTAATATTAATTTAATAGCCAGCAATCAGTTACTATTAAAGCAAGAAGTGAATTCCCTGGTTTTGAGTAAATTATACACCATAAAGAGAACCTGAGAGATGCAAATATTGTCTGGCTTCACTCTTCTTTAGCAGGAAGTCTGAGTGACAAATGCTTCAGCCTCGTGGTATTAAAATTTTTAAAAATAATGCAGGTAATGAAGGAATAATGTCTATCCCCTGTGATTACAGCCCACCCACCACCACAGTGTGCAGATGCAGGTATCCCTTGCAAACCTGGCACTTGCTTTCAGGCACTCAACTGCAGGGTGGCTACGAGTAACTGCAGTCCTTGCAGAACAGAGCTCTTCTGTAGCAGCTTTGGGAATTTGGGTATGTGAAAATGTAACAAAATTACTCTGTGAAGCCCTGAAAAAAAGGTAAGGAAAAAATAGCTAGGGAAATGGCTTGAGTTACTAAAAATTTTAATTTACTATGCATTAATTATTGGTTAATTAATTATCTCTCTGAAAGTTTTGCTGGCATTCAGATCTTTGGCGGTTCTAATTACTTTTGCTCACTGACGGGATAAGAGTGTTTTGGAAAATAGAGGACAACACCATCTTTGTACCATAGAATCTTTGTAGATATAATATAAAAAGTTATTCCCATTGGAATTTTGGTTTATTTAGAGGGAAATTAAAATTTGTAAAGAGATTTATTTTCTGATTAGTAAATAGTTCTTTAAATTCTTGTTGGAACATCAACAGAGTTTATTTCTACTCCTAGTTTTTTGTTTGTTTTACATTTATATCTAGTGAGCATAAAAACATACTAAGGCTACAATCATGCTCACCTAGTTCTGGAAAATCTTTCTGATTGCCTGATTGATTTTTATGAAAAAACCTTTTCTCCTCAGAACCAGAGATGAAGGAAAGGAAGGTAAAAGGTGATGTTTATAGTTATAAAATAATATTAGCTGGAGGAAAGGAATAGCAGACCACAGAACTGTGACTGAGTCTCACCTTGTCTGAGTTGGAAGACATCATGAAGTTCCTAAACTGGTATCAGGTCTCATGTCATGGGATCATTGATTCTATGAAGGCTGGCAGTAATTTAAAACAAAAGAGTAGCAAGTATTCTGCAGTGCTCTGACTGCTTTCCTATAGATACAAAGGTGTAAGTAACAATACTCAATCTTGCAAGTTTTGACCCAACTTCATCATATTTCAAAATCACAAAGAGAACTGCTGGCAGTCCTCAGCATGAAGACTGTTCTGCCATGTATTTACACAACTGCCCTGGCAGTATAGGTGGCCAGTGAGTACTTCCCTTTGGTTGCCATGTGAAAACAAGAAAAAAGTTCCTTAGGTGAGTTTTGGACCCTTGATAATCTTCCTTCTTCCATAGTGAAAAAACCCTCAAAAATACAGTAGTTGAAAAGTCAGTGGTATAAGGTTAACTTACTGCATTCACTTAGGGATAAATGGATGAAATTAAAAAAAAGGAGGGAATGATAATATTAAATTAGTGTCTGATGCAGTGCAGGGTATCATTCCAGCTTGGAATATTCTATTTCTTGTGCAGCAGTTATTTGAAGCAAACATCACAGTGGCAAGTTTCATTATATGGAGCCCTACACTATGTGCTTACTGTTCCATAACATTAGGGAAGCGTTCAAAAATCAGTACAAAGTCTACTTTGTCTGAATTCTTCAACTTGCCTGCCTGCATTTTAAGTTTATCAGGAGTCAATAGGTGGTCCAAGTAATATATTTCTCTATCAGACTGTTCAGAACAGATTTGGAAAGCTAAAGTTCCTTCGTGTGTGCTGCTGCATGGGTCTGTTGCATTTTTAAGGCCTAATTTTGTATTTTCATTAGGTCTGTGAGAATTCATGAAGAGTAATAGTGATACATGAAACTTTGAGCAATGTGGCTGTGACATCCTGTAATATTAAAAAGATGCTAGCTTGTGAAAAACTGCACAAAACCAGAGACAACTGGAAAGATGGAATAGTTAAGAAAGATGGAACTGCAAAAAGTACTTACAACAGGTACCCTCTGAAACCTGAGCTCATGGACTTCCTTCAAGGTATGAATAAAAAGTCCTGTTTTCAGGTACAAAAACTCTTTTCTAAATTATTTATTACTGAAAACAAGCAAACTTATCTTAAAATTTTTAACTTTCTAAAAAGCTTCTTTCTGAGGTATCTGCATGATATGGGCTTAGCATTTATCTTTTATCTTTTTTCATCTTCACTGGGCAAAACAGAATTTGCTGTTTCTACATAAAGGTCATTAGTAGCCTGGAGGTCTATGCAAATCCTTCACACCAAACACTAATAATATTAGAATGAAGTGAGTGATAAAAGAACTAAAGAAATGAAGATTAGAAACTACTCTAAGTAAAGAAGGGGTAGGGACTAGCAACTTGTCAAGACAATGGTTTGACTTGGATGGTCATAACTTGTGTGCTTTTATAGCTAAGCTCAAAGTTATCCTGAAGACCTGTAAAATCCTTCCAGGTGAGCATCAGAGAAGTTCAGTTTGGATTTTAGAACGTTCCTTTGCTGATACGTTCCTGTGTCATTCTTTTCTGAAGACATTGACCATATGATGATATTCAAATGGCCAAGCGTTTACAATTTCCAGATCTGCCAAATAGCAAATCATCCTTTATAATTAAAGGTGACAAGCTGACAAGGAAAATGAATGTAAAATTGTATACGTATATGAATTTTTATGTCAGACTGCCGTCTGTGCACTTGTTTTTTCTTTGTCAATAGCCGAAGGCTCATTTCCCTGTACTAGAAGTGCATTTTATATCGAGGCCTTCAGACAGCTCCCCTTCGCCCTAGTGAATTTGCTGATTAATTTTGGATGCTCCTCTTAATTAACACCCCAAAGGAAGTCTAGATTTTCTAGCCTATATTCCATGTAAAACAAGTGAATCTGAAGAACAATGACCTAAGGAGACAGGCGCGCTGTGTCCGAATGACATTACAAGAACATTGAATATCTCACAAGTCAGGACCTGGTCAGGCAATGCCTAGGGAAAATGTAGGCCTTTAATCAGGGCAGAAATGAGATTCATATTAGTCCAATTTCATTTTCTTTATTGCTGACAAAGAGGGGCTGGGATGGATGCCACCTGACAGTTGAAACATGGTGCTCCTATGCAGGAACGGGTGCCTCTGGCCCTGATTAATAATTGGTACCATTTTGACTTGCGGGCAGATAAGTTGATGATGGATGAGAGAAAAAGAGTGAAGTGATTTATTATAAAATTAGGATAAAATAACGAACTGGCTAATTGCACACAAGCCTTATAAAATGTAGCTGTGGAGTCAGAAGTGCAACGCCAGGCAACAATAATTTCCACCTCACTTTTCACAATGAGATCTTAAAGCAAGAAAAGATGGAGACAACTCTTACTTATGGAGCTGCTATACACAGAAAAAGCCCTGCCCATTCTTCTGCTTCAAGCAAATAAAAGACTGAGACTCATATTTCAATTTTTATTATTAATGTTGCACTAGAAAAGAGGACAGTAGAACTAAACAGGCCACACTAAACCAACTGTTGCTTCTTCGTTAAAGCTAATAAAAGCTTGTAATTCTGTGATTTATTAGCATACTTTAGTAGGGTAAAAATATCTAAACATTTGATACTGAGATGAATATATGTTAAAATCAAAATTCAATCCAAAAAATCAACTTGCAGGGTCTATTGGTGTCTATAGAAGTGTTCAAATCTCCTGGTAGGTATCATTTTTCTAGTTCATTTTTTGATGGTCTGAACTTCCAAACCTGTGCTCTGACAACTGTATTAGAAGCTGAGTCATCTATTATTTGCTGTTTTATGCTGCATATGTCCAGCAGGGTACAACTGCAGATTAAAAAAGCATATGTTAAAATAACCACTGTCTGTCTGATAAAAATATTTATTTTGCTGTTATGAATCAATGTCATTATATTCTTTTTTCTTTGCAAGACAGATGCTTGCTTACTTTCCCTTGGAAATTTTTAAAGTCCAATCTGCTCTAATCTCTTGAAAAGTTTTGCTACTAGCAGTTCTAGTCAACATCCAAAGGATTTTTTCCTGCAAGCTCAACTATTAAACAAACTGAAATTACTAAATTAAATACAACTTCCAACAGTATTGTCCCAATAAAATGAGTTCAGTTATAAAACTTAAAATTAATGGAGCATGGGGAGCTAAAATTTAATTTTCATGGAATTGATTTCTATTCTAAGACAAAAATGTGGCAATTTCTCCTTATACTCCACAAAGTCTCCCATTCTGAATTTGCCATGTGGATTAGGAGGCAGGATTTTCAAATCATAATTTGAAAACACTTTATTTTGCTTCAAAAGCCAAAATCATGCCATAAAAGCATTAAACTTTTTTCCATATGCCTAAAGAAAAATAAAAATTACACATAATATCATATCCTTTAAACAAATATTACAAGGTTTTAGAACTGATCCACTCTTGAACACCTACCATAATTGGTAATTTATTTTTTGGGAGGATTTGAGAAAAGTTAACCTGAATTAATTTTTAAAGTAAATTCTTAAACTACTTCAATTCCACAGGAAATTGTGTTGCAAACTTTCAAGTTGTCTTTAACATGACATAGCTTCATGAATTAGAGTAAACTGAATTAAGACTGTTTCCAAATAAGAGTATCACCATTTACTTAAATTCTTTTAAATTCAGGCCCCTGTTTTATCTGGACTAACCTCTTCAAGCATTCTCTATTCAAAAATCTTTTCACACTGATTCAATGAGAGTTTATTTGTGAAAAAAACATTTCAGGTGAAAGGTGATTTAACAGAAAAATTACAGAAGCACCATCCTTTTTTGTCTGCTTCCAAAATTATGACATTTATGATCATGTCTGTGAAAACCCAAAGGCTACATCCCATCATGACCATCAGAACACAGACTTGAGAAAAATGCATAGTACTGTGAGAAAGGAGATAAGAGAGTAATACTGCATGTGTTGTCCTTGGAAATTGCATTAGTGACTTCTCCCCATCAATACTGATGTTCTTTCAATATCTCAGAGGTTTGACAGTTTAGGGCAAAGGGAAACCATCTTAATTAACTGTAGTGCTTTTAAGATCACAGGGTAAATAATATTACAAGGACTGGCTTGTGCTCTGAGCTTCTGCTCTGGACTCCAGAAGGAGCAGCGTGGCTGGCTGTGACAAGGACTCTCCTTAAGCCACATTGCAAGAGGAGTTCAGGCCTCCTCAGAGTTCATGTCTGAATGAGGTTGGTGCCAGGCATGGGCTAACTCCACATCTTTGCCATCTTGTCTCTGATCTTTGCTGCCACTGGGACTCACATGCCAAGCAGAGCTGAAGCTTGCCATTTCCCCATACTGCAACATGACTGCATTGGGGTGCCATCACTGGTGCCTGGCAGGCTTGTGGCTGAAACAGCATTATATCAAAGGCTAGGACAGCTGAACAATTGCTCACAGATTATTGAAACATATCTGACAGCAGCTTTAAGATAAGAAGGGAAATTGAAGTCAGTGTTTTCTGTAGAAATAAAATTGGAAAGACAAAAGCCCAACTAGAACTCAATCTGCAACATCATTGCAAAAGATTTTAAAAATCATGTTTCTACAAATACATTAATGAGACAAAATAAAAGAACCAAGAAGAGTCTCCATCCTTTTTCGGATGCAGATGGGAACGCTGCCACCAAAGACTTTGTGTCAGTCTTTCACAAAAAGATGAGTTATACTCAAGGTACTCAGGCTCCAAGCTGGTAGACAGGGATGGGGAGCAGCCTAGACTCCCTGCAACCCAAGAGAAAGTAGTTAGTGAGCTGCTGTGCCACCCAGACATGCACAGGTGATGGGGCCAGATGGGATCTGGCTGAGGCTGCTGAGGGAGCTGGTGGAAGAGCTCTCCAAACCACTGCCTTTCCTTTTCCTCAGCCCTGGGTAACCAGGGAGGGCCCAGACCACTGGAAGATCACCAGGGTAACCCCCATCTACAAGAACAGTTGGAATGAGAATCCAGGGAATTACAGGCCTGTCAGTCTCACCTCAGTGCCAGGTAAGATTATGGGACAGATTATCTTGGATACTATCACATGGCACGTGCAGGACAGGCTCAGCCAACATGGGTTTAGGAAAGGGATGTCCTGCTTGACCAGCTTGATCTCCTTTTTGGGATCAGGTGACTTGCCTAGTGGATGAGGGAAAGCCTGTGGATATAGTCTACCTAAACTGTAGTAAAGTCTTTGACAGTTTCCCACAGCAGTCTCTGGGAGAAACTGGCTGCTCACTGCTTGGGCAGGTATACTGGGTTTACTGGGTGAAAAAAAAAGGGATGAATCCGTGGTGGTGGATGGTGCTACATCCAACTAGTGGCCAGTCAAAAGTGATGCTCCTGAGGACCCAGTTTTGGGGCCAGTCCTGTTTAATATCTTTGTCAGTAACCTGGAGAAGTGAATCAAGGGCACTTTCAGTCAGTTTGCAGGTGACACTCAGCTGGGCAGGAGGTTTGATTTGCTGATGGGTGGGAAGGCTCTGCAGAGGGATCTGGAAACACTGGATAGATGGGATGAGGCCAGTTGTATGAGGTTCAACAAGGTGAAGTTGCCCTTGGGTCACAACAACCCTGTGCTGTGCTACAGTGGGACAGAGTGGCTGGGAAGCTGCTCACCAGAAAAGAGCCTGGGAGTGCTGGTCAGCAGGGGCTGAACAAGAAGGACAAGCAGGCCAGTGGCACCTGGCCTGTATCAGAAGGAGTGTGGCCAGCAGGAGCAGGGCAGGGATTGTCCCCTGCACTCAATACCTGAGAGGCTACACCTCGAGTCCTGTGCTCAATTTTGGGCCCTCAATTCACACTGAGGTGCTGGAGCATCTCCAGAAAGTACAACAGAGCTGGGAAAGGCTCTGTAGCATTAGCCCTATGGCTGAGGGAGATGGGCTTGTTTATCCTGGAGAAAAGGTGGCTCAGAGGAGACCTGATACAGACCCCTGGGAGGAGGTTGTGGTGAGGTACAGGTTTGTCCCTTCCTCCAGGCAACCAGGAGCAGGACAAACAGTGCTCAGCTGCTCCAAGGTTGGATATTGGGAAAGATATCTTCAATGAAAACTTGTTAAATAATGAGAACAAGCTGCCCAAGGAAATGATGGAATCACCACCCCTGAAAGTATTCAAAAATCAAGCAGACATGACACTTTGTGATATGTTTTAGTTGACATGGTGGTATTCAATCAAAGGTTGGACTTGGAGATCTTGGAGGTCTTTTCAAACCTTAATAAGGCTGTGATTCCTTGAGTCTATTTACCATTTTCTTAAGATTTGGTTTCAGGATTCAGAAACTGAGGAATGTCTGTCATGGAACTTGTGTCTGCCCACTAGCTTTGTCACAGGTAGGCAGAAAAACTAAAAAAGATAAATATGTCTGATCTTGGAAACAGGTGGAAAAAATTAAAGAAATATGATTTCTCCACACTACTGTATCCAAGAGCTGGCTTTAAGACGTTTAAGTGGTGGCCTTCAGTGTGAGCTGGACTCTGGAAAACCTGCTAGAAAAACAAGAAATTAAGTTGTGAGTTATATATGTGTTATTGAAGCAGCCTTTTACTATATAAGGCACTTTATTTAGAACTGAGTGATTCCAAGGAGAGAAAATTAAATCCTATGAACCATTCCTAAATAGTTGAATTTATCCTTCTGAGAAGGCTCCCAGCTCTTCATCTTCATGATACTCCTGTTCCTGTCATGACATTGCAGCAGCTTTGGGATGTGAGCATTGTGCCATCCACACAGACTTTTATATCAGTATAAGATTAATCTTACTTCCAAAATCTTTGACTGGGTTAGGCCTGCATCTTGTCTGGCTCTGTCTCTCTCAGAAGACTATAACTTACTCTTTTAGCAGTTGCATTTGAACTGTGTTTTGTGTCAATGTGGGATAAAGAAACAAGAGGCCTGCATGTAATTTGGATTTTCCTAAGTATCTCGTTTCAATCTAATGTACTGTTGTGTAATTAAGCCAGTAAGTCTATATGATGAGCCCATTTCAGGGCTTGGTCTGCTATCTTTAGTCAGTGACAAATTCTGGTTTCCATTGCTTGTTCAGAGATGATAACAGTGTGATTTACAGGTATAAGTAACAAATTAGATCAATTAAAAAGGCTAAGAGTGGCACCTGTCTAAGTGTAGGGTTGCACTAAATGATTTCCACATCTTTGTTTCCTGTAGAACCCTGCATTTGCAGCCTCTCCTCAGGAAGGTTAACAATGGGAGAGTTGTTTCTTAATGCCTGTGGACCAAGAAAGCAGCCTTATCCTGCAGCCCAGGGATGTGATTATAATCTCTGAGTGAAAACAACAGCCGCATTTTTCAGCTCCATGTGTACAAATGATCCCTGTGTTTCATACAGTTCTTGACTGTGGCATCTTGGATTGCCCAATTTGTTACAAGCCTGTATTGTGAGCTGCCTTTGTATAGTAGAGCTGAACTCCAAGGCAGATATATGTCCCTCTTTCTTTGTGTACAATTCTCAGCATTTTGTATTCTTGTAGACCTGTATAAAAAATTTCAAAGTTTTGAAATTATCAAATAATCTGATTTATTTTTTCTAACAGTGAAAGGGAAAGCATGCAATCTTAAAATTAACAGAACTAGATTTCTGATATTTCTATCTCTTTTATCTCTATTATTGTCTAATGAAACTTAATCATTTTATGATAGGCCATATTAATACAGAAACTCCTTAAAGGCTGTACTTAAAATGAATGATGAAATCTCTATTTTTATTATTGCAGTTAAAAGCTTAGAAGTACATCTGCAATTTATTAAAGCATGGGCTTCTTTGGACATTGGAGATTTAATCCAATTGACGAGCAAATATTTGACATGTAACACTCCTCCATGGCAAAATCACAGTTGGAAATCAAGAAAACAGGTTTTGTTTTTTTTTATAGCAGCTTCAAGGCCATCAGGCCATCCAAGAAGCCCAAGAGGTGAAAAGGATGTGGACATGCTCAGATTTGTTGCTCTCTGTTGCTTTCATAGTAACAAATTCTCTGGTGTTGCTCTGGTTAATGAACTCCCTTCATTAGTCAGTCCTGGAGTTCTAGGAACAGAATAATAATATTCCTCTTCTTGATTTATGTATTCAAGGTCTTGGGGACAAGTGCTTGTTTGTACAATCTTGCTCTCAAGTCAGAACTATTTGGTTCCAGCTCTTTCTCCTCTACCTCTCAGGTACATCTGGCTCCTCTGAGGTGTGCTCAGAAGTTCTGCAAGCACAGTCTTTCACACATTAGTGCAATGTCATCTCATTAGAATGGAAATCTCAAGTGGGAAGGAACCCAATACTTGATCTTACAAACCAGTTTCTACAATGTTTGAAGGAGAAATTTCAGGTTTTGTGCTGTTGGGTTACTATTTACTTCCAAAGTGATAAATACCAATTGTGCCCTTAGAGCTCTTCACTTTAGATCACAAGTCATTTTTAGGCTGGATTGAGTACTGAAAAATATTTAAGCTAAAAATGTTTAGATTTAGTATCTTAAAGGAAATGCTCTCTTGAGTTAATGCAGGAGGATTAATATTCTTGTCATATTCCTCCTGAGAATCATCATCCAAAAAAAGAACTTGTCACCCTCTTATAACAGGTTGAATTAAATCCAAGAACTAAGTGATGTGAATTACCTTCATATTCCTGAGCTATTCCCTATAAGTAATGGTGATCACATATATTGGCAAAGCAGCCCAGGAGAAATGGCAATATTAATGTCCATAGTGTGCTTGCACAAGGAATAGGAAAGATTTTCATGTAAAGGTCTTTTAATCTATTCCTGCTGATGAGTCTTTTTAACAATTTACTATATGGTGCACCAGTTTGGTTGGATATGGTATTTGCACTGCAGTTGTAATCCCATGCTTATTTGCACTCTGCAGACTCATGTGTAAACCTGTGTGCAGTATTACAGTGAAACAGGCCTGATCCATGAAAAACATTGCAAATAGGTAAAGACAAGCAAAATGGGAAAAATTGGGTGCAATATAGTCAAATATATCATGTCTTCTGCTCTGCTTCAGAGTGTTTATTATACAGTCACTCTTTCTCTGAGTGCTGGAAACATCCTCTGTCAAAGGATCAGATTCTGGAGAGCAGTGCAAAGAATTATCCATTGCCATCCCATTTTCCAAATTTCAGAAATGTTACTAATATGCCCCTGATTTTTTAATGATACAGACATTTCCTGGGACCTAGATCTGAAGGGCAATAGCTCATTTGCCATCCTATGCTGAGGAAACATTTTGAATCATTTAATTTGGATTGAATTTTAATCTGAATTTTAACCAGAAACCTGTATGTGAAAGTCCCCAAACCCCATTAGTAATACTTTGTGTTGTCCTAGCAATTAGGTTTCAAACTTTTTATAAGTATCAAAAAATTAAAATACTTTTTACATTCTCTTCAGTGGAATCCCTACATTTATATACTTTCCTTTTATTTAATGATGTGACAGAAGATACTCATTTTCTTAGAGATGCATTAATTGAAGTATTCAGTTAAATTTTTTCCAAAATAAATGGAATTGCTGAACATGGCCATGTTTGACAATTACACGTAGGTAGCTTCTCACAAAATTTATGTGAGTTATTCTATAAGGTGTTCTTTAGCTATCATTTAATGAATGTTATTATCATTTGCTGAATTATTTAAAGTTATCTTCAGGCAAACTTAAATGACTGTATTTATTTTTTACATAGAAGCTATTTATTGCACTTTGCTCTTTCTGTAACTTACCTACTTTCCCTTGTCACATCAACATCCTTCCAAGAGATGCTTATTTTCTTCACCCCATTACAGCAGGCTTGTTTAAGAAAATCTCCAATTATGGAGGAGATTTCTTGGCATTTCTTGCTATAAATGCACAAACCTTTGAAAAAGGTTGAGAGGAGTAATAAACAGAGTTATGACAATTTTTTAAAGGAGACCAGTAATATGAAAACAGAGCCCCAAGAAATGTCTGCTGCTAATGCAGTTGGTCTGGCTGGGTGGGTGTTTATTTGGAAAGGTGGATTTATTATGGGAGAAGGGCTGCAGCAGGGAGGTGATTGCCCTCTGCCTGGATTAGCACTTCATGGTGGTCCAGGAGTGGGGCTGCAGCACTGGCCAGAACCTGCCCTGCCAACCCATCCTGTGCTTCATCCAGCCCTGCCTGGCTGAGCAAACACATAAACCTCTCCCAGGGAGGCCACTGCCTAAGCACAGCAAAAGTTCTGCACCTTGAAGCATAAAAGAGCACCCTTTCCAGGAGGGGTCATATTCTTGATTTCCACAGGGCTAACAATTAAAATTTCTTACAAGTTTGTGCTGATTACGAAGGGATGGAAAACACCTCTGTGGCAAGTGAGCACTGAACTTTGGCCACTTCCTCTGTGAGCTAAAGCAACAGGGGCTGCCCCACCACTTCCCTTTGTGGCTCTATTTGAATTCACTTGATTAATGTTGTATGTGCAAGTCTATTGAGGCACTGCATTTAAAAGGATTGTTTACCATAGCCTTGTAATCAACCTGCCTTAGCAGCACCCTATTACCTGTGATAACAGGGCTGCTGCAATTTGGATCTGAAAGAAAACCACCTCAGATGGGCTCTCGGATGCTTTAAGTGCTAGTATGCTGCCCTGTTATCTTCATTTGTAATTTGTTTTCAAGAACAGTGATTTGCATTTCAGTTGGATTACACCTTTTAATGTATCACAAACGTAAAGTGGCTGCAGTGAAAACTCACATCTCCACTAGTTTTCAAACGATGCATTTGAGGCTTCAGTGGAGAGGATTACAATTACAATTAAAATCAAAAGCTTGTTCATTCTTTTAATGACACATACTAACCCTTTCTATATTAAGCCTATCGTGGTGCTATACAATCATGATTTTTTTTTTTTAATATGAAATAGCTGCATGTGCTCAGCCTTATCATCCACTACACACAAATGCTGTTTTTCTGAAAAGGGGCACATCCTGCATGGGGAATTCAGAGGACAATTTACCTAGACAAAATATAGAAGAACACACAAAAAAGAATGTGGAGAAAAAAGGTCCACTGGTGGGGTTTGGCTTGTTTGGTTTTTTTGTTTGTTTGGGGTTTTTTTGGGGGGTGGTATTTTTAAGAGGGGCATATTTTAGTAACAGACATTTTCCTGGTATGTACCAAGATATGTAGTTACAAAGACATTCATTGAAAGCATAATTGTATTAGATGTAGTGTAAAATATGGGTTATTTTTCTTTTAAGGAGCATTACATGAATAAAAGAAGGCTTATTGATTTTGTTCTATTTTTTTTTTTCTTTTTTTAATCCTGCAGATTTCCCACAGTAAATTTTCACTATTCTAACTTTACTTTTTTTGTAGTAATTCACAATAATTTCCATCTAAGGCTTCTTATGTCACTTTGGAAGGATTTGCAAATGGCAGATATTTATGTTCTTACTTGGGTCTTACTGTGTTATTCTTCATCTGGAAAATGATTGAAAATTCTTTACGTAAAAATTCAGATTTTTGGTGAGACTAAAACTTACTCAGATCATGCATGGCAGAATATTTAACAGAGAATCTTTGCTGTGGTATTCAAAGTCCTAGAATGCACTAGTCTCTAAAACATGAATTTCCTGTCTCCTAGAGCTCAGCAGAAGCCATGGTAATGCCTATTGTTTTGTGGCTAGAGATTCGAGTTCCTTATAGACAAGAGGGCAAGAATCTCTCAATTACTTCTAAATAATCTGAAAGAAATGGGAAAGTTTCAGCCTATTCTCTCAAAACTTCCTCAGTTAATGAAAAATTACCATTTACTAAAGCCAGATAGCTATATAAATAATTAATATTTAAATATCTATTTAAATGTCTGATTCAAGTCAAAGTGGTTTTTGTTTCAATCTTTTACACAAAGATAGATTAAAGCACCTTTCTAAAATGAAATATTGAAAATCAAGGCTTCCAGTTTAACATTAACAGAGAAGTGGGTGGCATTTCCTTCGCTCAACAGAAATGCTTTGAAGGCAACTGTCTACTGAAAGTATGTCTTTGAGGCTTTTGCTAGATTTTGCAAGAATGAAAAGTCATGCAGACTTGAAGATTTCTTATACACAACCTGAGCAACATTTGGTAAACAAAAGGTAGACCAAAATATAAATTGCAAGCAGGTTACACACAGCAGCCAGACACATTTCAGCAAAACATTATCTTGATGTGTGTCTCCACCTACTCATGTAATTTATATTCTGACTAAATTCAGTATTATTTTCCTTCAGGCAAGCCTTTCTTCTCAGGTATTCAGCAGCATGGAAAGGGCAAGCTTAAAACAGATTGAAAACATCTCACAGAATACCTAAGGATCATAGCACATTAAGGAAGAAATTAGATTTTTTTGTTTGTTTGTTTTCATGTAGATATTTTTAATACTCATCACAAACAGCATAAAGAAACCTTAAATCTGATGTCCAAAGTGATGACAGAGTGATTTACAAATGTCATTGAGGTGTTCCAAGGGAACTGCCTTTCAAACACCTCTACACTTCATTCATCTGTGTGAGATGATTTTCTGGTTGTTCTGCAAAAATGCATCATTGAACAGGTGGCTCAGCCTGACCCCTTGGCATCAATTCAGTGTTTGACAGCAAAACTGTGATTTCAAAAGTAAACAGAGGTGTTTTCAAAATTAGCATGAGATTTAAATTATTATTCTTTGTTTTGTTTTGTTTTTTATTTTAACTGAGCTTCCCTCTTTATTCAGTTGTCATACATTTGTACTGTGATTAGGTTTTACAGTGGTCACTTTCACGACTCATATTTAGTTTATGAAAATACATGTACTATTTCATAAAGTGTCTTAAGAAAATTAATTTGGTAATCTGTACTAGATTAGCTAATTTTCTCAAAAGATCTTGGTGTAAGAAGCAATCCCAGACAATTCAGAGGGAAAAGTGACCTTGTTTTGACTGAAATTTATCTTCAGGTGCCCAAGTCATATGTCTTGTGTCATCTTCTCCAAGTTAAAACCTGAGAAGTGCTGGAGCAGCCCATTTAGATACCACTGCAGGGCTCTGCTCCCCATTACTCACCATTCTTCAGGTAAGAAATCTCTAGTCCTGGCCTCCTGCACACTTGGAAGGATCTTCCATAGTTTTACCTGTGAGGGATGATCACCTGAACACAGGCCCTGTACTTCTGCTCCTTAGTCACCCCCCGTGCCTTGGCAACCTGACCTGGCTTGTGCCACAAGGATTTTCCCTATGAACATTCTGTCCATTAGAGAAAGGAAGCTCTTGGAAGAGGTGAGGTGAGTTGGGCAGAGCAGTTGATTAAAGCCAAGGTCATGGGTTTAATTGCTATATGGGCCATCCATTTGGACACTTGTAGATCATTCACTTGATCCTTGTTGATCCCTTCCAACCCAGAATATTCTGTGATTCTATTAAAAAAGAAGATGCAGTTATAACCTTCATGTATTCCTTTCTAAGTCAGATGCCACTCTTGAAACTGACACCCAAGGAAGTAAGAGGTACTCAGCAAAATTCTGTAAAGGAAGATTTTGTTTATTGGTAGTCCGGAAAAGCATCAAAAAGTGAGAAAACTTTCATGGCTTGTGTGACCTAAGAGGAGGGTTTTTTTTGGACATCAAATAAAGCTTGCACTAGATATCACACTATGAGTGGAAAATATTTGGCTTCATTCTTCATTATTTATTAGAGATACTTCAAAGGACAATCACTTTCAATTAAATAAACATGTTTTATAAATATGATAATAATTGTCTTATTTGGAGGATTCATCGTTATGATTTTAACAACAATTAAGATGAAACAAAGACATTTAGTACATTTCAGCCTATTTGGCTCCATGTTTCATCATTAGGTAAAGTTTCACACAAGATTTTTTACACAAAATTTTAATCCATTTCAAATGGATTGAATTCAGCAATTCCCTGACAGACTATTTCTAAAATTGCCATCAGTCATTGTCTCTTACAATCCAGAAGCTACTCTGTTTTGATTGGCCCATTTCAGGTAAAAAAATAATAGTACCCATGTTTCTCCAGATGAGAAAAGGTCATATTCCTAATGGAACTGAATATAAATCTAATATGATTTTCATGTTACACATTACATCATTAGCTACAGATTTATAGGGAGAGAGCTAATATATTAAAGACTGTTGCATAGCTTTCTTTCTCAAACACACCTAATTTTTGAAGTTAGCACTAAATTTCTTCCTCTAAGAATATTCAAAGTATTTTTCTTTTATTGGCTCTTTCCTTTAAGTGAAGACTTCAGAGCTGATGAATATTTCATGGGTAGAAAAACACCTACAATACGAGGTTTTACCTACAAAATCTTTGGGGAAAGGGAGAAATGGCAGGAAGGCACTATAAGGACAGTTCTTTTAAGAGGTCTTTGGAAAAAGGTCTCCATTTCATTTTCCACATCAATAACACCTCCTTCACCCCTTAATACTTACTTCCTTTCATTCCATTTCATAATACATTTTTGTAGTTTTCTTTGAATTAAGGACTGTCTCCTGAGCTGGCTAAACCATTTTAAAGCTAAAAATTTAAACAGAAAATTTGAACAGTGGAAATATAAAAAGGACATCCAACTGTAGTAACTGTAAATGTGTACAAATCTGTGATACTGAAATAAGAATCAGAAAAATATTCAAATGTACATTCTAAATGTATTTCTTCCATATTCTACTGTTCAATCCCAATAGACTTGTCACCTGTATTTCAAGAACATATTTGAACTCAGGAATATCAAGGGTGACAAAAATTTTGTATTTCACTGAAGACTGTCCTATTTCAGATGAACTCGTATGGATAAAAACTCCTATGGATCCTTATGGATGTAGAACTCCTAACTGATGATTGCTAAGAGGCAACAATGACATAAAAACAAAAACCAAGCCAAAACCAAACAAAAACAAAAACTGCTAAACAAGCAAACAAACCTAACTAAACTGAAACAAAACAAAAAAAAAAGAACCACAACAAAAAAAATATAAAACCCAAGGCAAAAACTTCACCACAACCAAATCCAAGGACAATACAACCAATAAAACCTGTTCAATCTGTTCCAAAGAAAAGGATATCAATCACTCAGTACAGTCCACCAACAGCTCATGGTCTTATACAAAGGTTTCTTAGGTAGTATGATGACTAGTGTAAGCATAAAACTAGAAAAATTGAGAAAGAAAAAGAAAAAAAATCAAAACAAGCTGAATCTCCATCCCTGTCTACAAGTGGTTTCATCCTTTCAAACCTTTACTTGTCATTCTGTTCTCAGGCTTCAATGGCACATGGCAGAAAGTGCTGGCTTGTCAGACAAGAACAGAAGTCCATGACTCAAATTAAAAACTTATACTTACAACAACAACAACAACAACAACAACAACAACAACAACAACAACAACACAAAAAAAAAAAAAGTCTGTGAGGTGTAAGAATGTTCCTTGCCCACCTAAGCCTATACATTTTATGTTTAAATACCCAAACATTGAATGTCTACACCAAGCCCCTTCCTACAAAGCTTCTTAAGGCAACCTTCATACACTAGATTTTCTAAACTGTCAGTGGTTACTTTTGTTTCCTTTCCACCTATTTCTGAAGTGGAAACTATATTCTGGTGTTAGTGGTTTTGATATTTTATCTACAAGAAGGAGAAATTGCACTAGATTCCTCTGCTTTTACTTCTTAAGGCTATGTCAGTCCTGCAAGAATTCATAATTAGCAGGCTCTCCATCTTGCCAAGCATGTCCTTTTTCTTCTAAATGCACTGATTTATGATGGGGTTTGGGGGTTGGTTTTTTTCTCTTTTTTAGAAAAGACTCTCTCATCCTGAAGATGTGAGCTGCCTTTCAGTTTTCACAAATGTGTAACCTCTCATTTAACTGAAAAGCATTAATGCTGTGTGAGCCTGAATGTATAGTACATATCTCTTGCTATTTTTTTGTTTTTGTCACTCAATATGCCACAGAATCTGAGATTATCTGCAGGCTTCACCAGCAAAAGCTTTTTATTTATTTTCAGATAATTAGTAGAGATACTGAACAGGTCTCAAGTCGAGAATAATCCTGTTGCAGCCCCTTTCAAGATTTGAATTACCAAATTATTTATTTTCTGTCTATAATAACTTTTTCTGATACCTCACTTGTTAAGTGATCAATTAATTTACTTAAATAAAAAAAAAGGAAAATATTCTAGAGGTCTACTTCAAAAACAATTCAATGAGGTTGCTCAAACAAGATTAAAACTTCATCAGACAATTAGTGCTAGATTTTTGTGACATGGCCTTTTTTATACAAAGCCACCTTGACTCTCTGTTAGGCTACTAACTTTTACCTCCTTCTTAATTACATCTCTGCCTATTCTATTCATGACTTAAGTTGTGGTCTATCAAACTAAATGAAATTTTTAGTGAATTAGATTGTACTGCTTAATTTTTAAGGTACTCACAGAATGCTTGTGTTGCATCACATCTCTCTGAATTTCCTTCACTACTGCAAATTGTTTTCAATACCAATACAATGGCAAGGATTTTAATATTTATCAATATAAATTATATGGTTGTATAAAATTGGGTATGTCTTTTTCACCTGGTAGGTATTTTGTTCCTTAAAACTTTTTTTTTTTCTGAAAATTACTTTTTTAATAGAATTGCAAAAGCTGTATGCTTTTAGGAAGGCAGTTGCTGTCTATATCTTCAGTAGAAGTGTTTGAAAACTTGGGAAATTACTTTGTCTTTTACTTTCTTCTTCTTTTTTTTCTAAATGGATATTAAGGACAAAAACTTAAATAAGTCACACATTAAGGTTAGCCTTTTAAGCTTTTAAAAACCGGGATATGGAAAAGGTTACCTACTTAGTGCAGTCTTTTATATTCCTGCTTTCCTTTGTAAGTATATGTCTTACCTTTAAGTGTGGTAAAATATAAGATATGTCATAAAATACACAGCATGGCTGAGATAATGTTACTACAGGAAATGGTATTTCCTGACTTTCAAGTACTTGAAATTGTCAGCTTCCCAACATATTTTCTTTATGTATGCAATTGCAGTCTCATCTGCTCATTTTTCCATCTGTGAGCACCCAGTAAGATGCTTGAACATGAACAGATATTAGAAAAATTTGGACAGATGATAGATTTTTTTTCACTGAAAGAGTGATTAGGCATTGGAATAAGTTGCCAGGGAGTGGTGGAGTCACCATTTCAGGAACTGTTCCAGAGACATCTTAATGGGACATTAGGGGATACTGGTTTTGGGGTGATTATGGTGGTGCTGGGTTGATGGTTGGACTAGATGATCTTGAAGGTTTCTTCCAGCCTTGATGATTTTGTGATACTGTGAACAAATGGGGGTATTTTTAAAGGAAAAAGTCAGGAAATTATTTCTACTTTTGGGGGTACCAGTTCCATACCAGGCTTTACTTGCACATTTCACCATTTCTCTTACAGGCTCCAGGATTCACGAGAAATAAAAGTAACACAGGTTTGTTTTTTTTTTCCCTTTTGTGTTGCTCTCTCTCTCTGCTGAATGTCATGCTTAATTTTGGTGCAAGAATATTACTACATTTTCACTTTCATAGGTGGTCTTTTGTGAGATTTTATTCTCATATAGCCTTTTGCTTCAAGGAGTTAGGTAGATACAAATGATTGTACTGAAATGAATTTATAACAAGTTAAAAAAAGACTTGGATATACCAGTGTGACTTCAGCAATGGGGTTGGACCACTCATGTCACAGGGAATCACAAAACAGACCAGATTGGAGGGGACTTCCAAAGATCATCCTGTGCAAAGTTTTGTGAGAAAGAAAAGAGAAGCTGTGGCATCTCTGGAGGAAAGACAAGTTTGGAGGCACTTCCTTACCATCTCCAACTATGAAAATAGACAAAAGGGATCCAAATGTTCCTTCTTGTTGTACAGCTAAAGGAACAGAGGCAAAGGGCACATGCTTCAGGAAAGGAATTTCCCACTGAGCATAAGGAAAAACTATTTGTAGGAGAGTAATGAGAAAGACACATCACTGCATCTACAAGTCAGCTGGACAAGTCTCTATCGATCTGCTCTATCTTTGAAATCATCTCTGCTTTGAGTAGGATGCTGGACCAGGTGACTCATCAGGGTCCCTTTTCATTGGTGTTGTTCTGTGTTTCTGGAGTTCACAATCCAGTGGAGACCTGAATGGTTGAGAGATCAGTCTGTTCAGCTGACAGGAATTCACCCATAGGGTAGCCCACACACAGGGGCCATTTATAGTCCATTTCACAATTTGGGTGTATGGTAGGTAAGGAGAAAGCTGATTCTGAAAAAAGCATCTTAGGCCTCTAATCTCAGTTTCTTCCTCTTCCTTATGACCCTCAACTTGTCTTTTGCTCTTTGGTTCTACATATACTTTTCTCTTAATTCCTTCT
The DNA here is from genome assembly GCF_029582105.1 of Oenanthe melanoleuca. Taxonomy (NCBI): domain Eukaryota; kingdom Metazoa; phylum Chordata; class Aves; order Passeriformes; family Muscicapidae; genus Oenanthe; species Oenanthe melanoleuca. The sequence continues at coordinate 83,531,634 of NC_079333.1, read as the reverse complement.
GTTGATGAATCATCTCTTCAGTGTCTCCAGCACTACTCACAATGAGTAAAATTTTTAGGACTTGAGTGAGGTATTTCCCTCAGGATTCCTGTTGGCCTAAACCCAAAATGTCTTTACATCAGTAATTAGATTTTCATTTATATCTGAACCTCACCAAATAAATGGGACCCTCATCTTGAGAGTGATATTTCACTACATATGCCAAATAAATGACAAGCATTAATATTAATGATTCCTTTGTCTCAAACACTTAGACTTTATATCTACAACACATCCAACTCACTTATTTTTCAAGATGACAACAGCATTGGGCCTTGATTTACTTCCAGCAGAATTTGATAATGCTCAATTAGCTTTATGCTCTAATCATTTTTTGGTGTTCATGAGTGTTGCTCTCTAATTTACCATGAGTACCTCATGAGAAAGTAGTAAGGAGTAGGCACTTTCACAGCTTTTTTTATATTGAAGCTCCCAGTCCATTTGACTGTAAAGGAAAAGAAATACATTAATTAAATCTGGCCAAGGATGTCAAGGAAAACTTCTTGTCAAGGATGGCTTCTTGAAATGCATCAATAACATGAGGAAAGCAAAGGATAATGTGGGCCTGTTACTAAGTGAAGGGCAGACCCTGGAAACAGAGGACACAGAAAAGTCAGAGGTACTGAACATCTTCTTTGAATTAGTTCTCACTGACCAGTCAGCCCTCAGCAGTCTCTGACCCAGGAGACCAGGGCCAGGGAATGTTGGAGGGAAGACTTTCCCTTGGTCCAGGAGTTTGGGTTGGAGAACATCTAGGCAAGCTTGGCAGACAGAAATCCATGGCCCTGATGGGGCACATCCACTGTGCTGAGAAAGCTGCAGGATACCTTAGTGAGGTCACTCAGGAGCATCCTTGAAAGGTTGTGGTGACCAGGAGAAGTGCCTGAGGACTGGAAGAAAGCAAAAATCACCCAAATCTTCAACAAGAGCAAGAAGGAGGGCCCAGGGAACTACTGACTCATCGTTGCTACCTTGATCCCTAAAAAGGTGATGGAGTGCCTCATTCTGGAGGTTATTTCTGCCAGCACAGACAGTAAGAAAGTGATCAGGAGTAGTCAGCATGACTTCACTGAAGAGAAATCATGCTTGACATTGCCTTCTGCAATGAAACAACTACCAGGATGGAAAAGCACTGGATGTTTTCTACCTTGCCTTTAGCACAGCTTCTGACACTCTCACAACAGCCTCACAGGCAAAGTCAGGCAGTGTGGACTGGGTGAGTGGACAGTGAGGTGGACAGAGAACTGGCTGAAGGACAGATCCCAGAGGGCTGGCAGCAGTGGCACAGGGTCTAGCTGGATGTCTGTCATCACTGTGCTCTCCCCCAAGGTTCAGTAGTTGGCCCAGTATTGTTTAACCTCTTCATCAATGGTTTGGAAAAAGGTGCAGATGCCTCCTCAGCAAATTCACTGGTGGCACGAAGCTGGGATGAGTGACCAATACCCAAAGTGCTGTGCAGCCCTTCAGAGGAACCTCAAACCAATTGGAGAGATGGGCAAAGAATCATCCAAAATTCAACAAAGACATGAGCATTAGGAAGAGCATTGCCAGCAGGTTGAGGGATGGGATCCTGTCCCCCTGCTCAGCCCTGTGAGGCACACCTGGAGAACAACAAAAACAAGGGACTGAAGCATCTCTTACACAATGAAAGGCTGAGGTACTGAGCCTGTTCAGCCTTGAGAAGAGATGATTGAGAGGGGACCTTATCAAGTATAAGGTATACAAGTACCTGAAAAGTGGGGATATCACCAGATACCTCTCTTTTCCTCCATTCATATTTTGTAGGTGTCACAAGATCTCCAGACAACCTAATTAAATGTTCACATATTAATAACTGCTTTGGAAAACAGCATGGAAGATAGTACCAGTCAGTTTGATGGACCTGCCTGGTTTGTGCTTAAAATTAATAATTTGGTGAAATCAGTCCTTCTAAATTGAGCACACAATGTTGCTCACACAGAAGGAGGTAAGTACACAAAGGATTCTGAAGCAGTTTTTGGGCTGCTCATTTATGTGCCTGGACTGACAGGCAGGGTTAACATTTAGAAGCCACCTCCTTCTGTACAGAGAACAGAGACAACCACAAGCAAAAGCCAAGACAAACATTGGGCCACTCTGTGTCTGGTCATCACCAGAGCTAATAATTTCCCATCCTCTGCAAATGCCATCTTTCTCAATAAAGTTATTATTTAGAAAGCCAAAACAATACTCTCTTGTTTTATTCATGTTTCCCTACATCTTTTACTCTCTCATATAAAGACTATTTTTTTTCCAGTTTCCCTCAAAAATATCTGATCTACTTAATTCTAAACCAAGCTGTAGGTGTGAAGGGGTTTTTCTGATTTAATGTTTTTTTGCAAATTGCCAGAGATGTAAGAAACATTTTGGCTTAAACAACAGACTTAAGACAGCCTTGTAGAATCTAGAAATAACCTTTCTTGGCCAGTAAACTCAATAACATAGATTTAGTATATCTCAGACATCATTCATTTATAGTAATTTGTAGCGTCACTTCTCTAATAATTAAGAAAATAACATGTTTAAATCCTATTAAAAATTGGATTTTATTAATGTCAATGTACATTTTATTCTATTTTCATAGTCCTAATTAAATACAATGCATCGAAATACTGCTTTTATTTACCCATTTTAGTAGTTTCAATGTTCTCTTTATATCATTACTACACTTCTGAAATTTGTACTTAATAGAAGCATAAACGTTTTTATTTTGAACATTAGCTTTTGAAATATTCATTATAGACCTGCTGGCTAATTCAAATTCATTTTATATTGATATAATCTTAAAAGTTTTGTTCCTTATAATTAAAGTATCTATTTATGTTTAATAATTAAGACCAAATTTATTTTTCTTTTTAATTAATATTTTTTTTTATTTATTATAATGTTTAAAATAGTTCTTTTACCTAATATCTCTTGCATTTAATAAAGACTTCCAAGCATTTTGGAAAGCAGCTTAGCAGTCCCTTCAGGACCCTGGGCTGCCTCCTGGATTCCATAATCAGGTATCTCAGATTGTCACAAATCTGATTTTTCCCTATGATGGGTGGGACTTCATTCTCCTAATCCCTGCCTTGAGAATCATGGCCTTGAAAGATATGGGATGGGCAATTGCCAGTTAAAACTGGGGGGAAATGTTTTCAGCCTTCTCCATGTCGGTGGTCTTCACTTTTCCTGTCTCATTCACCAGTGCAGTAGAAGATTTTTGTTCTCCATTTGTGACTGAGATACCTAAGAAGCCCTTGTTATTATCCATCACAAAACTCGACAAATTTATATCCAGCTGTGCCTTAGTTTTTCTGGTCCCACCCCTATACTGCTGAGCAGTATTCTTCCCAAGACATGTACCTCCTTCCACTGTGTATGCATTTCTCTTGTGTTTTATTTGACCAGGAGGACCTCACTCAGGAATGCTGATGTCCTGTTTCCTTGCATGATTTATTGCAAACGGGAACTCTTGTGCTCTAAGAAAGTATCTTTAAATGGCTGATAATTATCTTCTGCTTCTTCATTCCTGACAGCAGTTTCCTAAAGGCACCCACTACTACTCCCTTAAAGAACAGGAAGTTTGCTCTTGGAAGTTTTAAGACCTTGACTTCACTTTTTGTCTGTCCTTATCCCTTCAGATCATGATTTTCACCAGGGCTTGATCACTGCAACTCAGGCTACCTTGAGTATGGATTTCTCCTGAAAGCTCCTCTGAGCTGGTGAGCAGCAGATCCATCAAAACATCTCCTCTCATTGGGGGAGGATTTTCTGGATTAGGTTATCCTTGATGCACTCCAAGAGACTTGCAGCTGCTCTGACACTTTTCCAGCAGGTGGCAAGTTCTGGACCTAGTGCAAAACCATGATGTTGAATTCTGTACCAAGTCACACGAGAGTTAAAGAAAATTTCCACATTGCATTGATAAGCATCTCTTAATCGTATATTCCTAGCTATTCCAGTTTAGTATCTGATATTTAAAATGCAGTAACTCTAAATATTTAAACAAGATGGCAAAGATCAGGAGAGGAGAGATACATTCAAGAGTTGTTCAATTGTCCCTGTAAAAAACAGTCAAAAAATAATTACTAATATAGTCAACAACCTTCCAGAACTGAGGAAATATATTGTCTTTCAATGACCTTGGCAATATTCACCATGAGTCCAGAAAATCTTAATATGTCTGTGACAACATCAGCTCCAGTGTGAATTAGGTTATTAGTCTCCTTAATTTGTATCATTACCAACTGTTTACAAAGCCTGTGTCTTTTAAGATGGTTGATTAAGAAATATTTTTAATATTTTGCAGCTGAATCACAGCAAACCCAACTGCTGTTGTCTTATCTCATATTTTTTAATGAAGAGTGATGCAATTCATCACTTCAATGATTTACACCTGAATCAGAGTACCGAATTATTCTACCTGAATGATTTTCTTCATCTTCAGCATTCTTTTCTACAAATCCATTAACATCACTGTGTCTGAAAGCATCCATAAAACATATTTACATCCCTGTGCATCTGTGCATACAACTCCAGAAACATGAACATCAGCTGTCCCATCCATGAGTAAGCCCTTTCCTCTGGATTTAGAATAACGTCATCCAGAGATGCCAAATGCTAAGGTGTTTGACTCACTGAAATATAAATATCTCTTCTGGGAAAAAAAAGAAAAAAAGAAAAAAAGCTAACAGAAAAATATCATAATCATTTGCTTATTAAGGTTACTCAAGATGTTGTGAGAGAATGTTCTGGTTCCTAAAGGAAATACTGTGTTTGCATGTATATCCCCTGTCAAAGATGTCATAGTCTCTAGAGAGAAGCTGAATGAGTAATAATGACTCAAACAGAAACTTCTTCTGGGCCTTTAAGCATTTTTAATTTAATAAATATAAAGATTCCAGTGTACAATTTACTACTTAGAAAATCAGTTTAAAAAGAAGCTGCTGATGAGGCCATGTAAATTTGTAGTGTTGGGTTTGGGTTTTTTTCCTTTTAAGTTTTTCTTCTAGCTTCTGGAGGAAAAGTATTGCCTTCTAGTGAGTCCTGCAGAGGTTAATATATTCAGCTTGAATAAAACAAAAAGCATAGTAACATTTGACACATAAAAGGATATTGGAGCACATTAGGGGAATGCAAAGAACTGGCAGCTGAAAGGCAACAGTTGCATAATATTACCAAAGTAATGAGAAGTGTGCTACATATTAATAAATATGTGACCTTTTTATCTTGATTATTTAAAAATCGTGTTATTTTAAAAATGAATAAACAATTGCCTTGTTTATCCTTACATAAAGCCATATTTTTACTTGATGGACTATGTACAATCATTTCTGTATTGGTAAAGTGGAACCTAGCTGCACAGGTCATTGTAGAATTTATCACATCAATCTGTTGCTCTCATTTTTTTTAGCAAATTGCACATCAGGACAATCACCTCTTAAGCTAAAGCAAGGGTATGCAAGCGTATTCATTTATACATAATGAAATCTTGAATTCCTAAAAGACAAATATGATTAAAATTTAAGAAAAAAAAAAAAAAAAAAAAAAAAGAAAAACCCTACAAGTAAGATTGCATTTAAGTTTGTTATATACTTTAATGAGACACAATTTCTTATTTAAAGTTGTAAAGATTTGATTAATTTTTTATTATCCCTATCATTAATAATCATAACTGCAACTTCAGAGGATTTGTATTTAAAAAAAACAGAGGCGACAGTTGAAAATGTGAAATAAAGAAAAGTGGTCTGCAACCTCCCATTTAATTTCTGTACTATTAGTAATTATTTATCAAATGCTAAAACCTCTGGGTCAATTCTATATAAGTAATTTATATTATAAATAAGTGCTGACGGTCAGTTGTATATATAACCTAATATAACCTGAATGACTCAGCTTATTACAAGAGAATTTATCACCTTTCCAGCAAGAGCTGAATTGTCCCAGGAAGCCACAGCTCAAACCCTGGAGCCCCTCTGTGTGTGACAGATGAAAACCCAGGCTGCCTGGGAGCCCCATGAGCCTGCAGAGTTTCTGTGAGCCAGCTGTGCCAGGCACAGGGCACAGGACACTGCCCAAGCTCTCTGTCCCTGCCAGGGACTCAGCTTCCAGAGGTAAAGGAAGAATGAGGCTGATCAGGCAGGGATGCCTAACTGCTAAGGGCATTCAGCATTCTAGACTGATGTGTTACATGGAGAACTTCTCCAGCAAGTCTGGTAAATTCTGCTTATTGAGGAAAATGTAGTTACACTTCCCAAACCCATTAAGAACCTGCCATCACCTTCCTTGTCTCCAGTTTCTCATTTGCCAAATTGAGAGACAAAGTTATCTCCCTTGCAATAACTGCCCTGTAAAACACCAAAGTTATTTGTTTCATAAAAGAAATAATTTATACAGCCACAATGGCAAATACAACAGTTAAAATTGTGGTATACCATTAAATTTTCCAGAGTCCTGAATAGATATTACAAGGAACCTAAAGGAATGGATCTCTCTTCTCCCACAGATCAACAAGCTTGGTTATTTGAATGGGAGAAGAGGAAAATGGCCTCATACCAATTATTTGGCAAGATGAGGGGATTTTTTTGAAAACTAGTAATCAGATACCTCAACTCAAAGTAAAACCATTATTGAAGGATGTAGATCTCAGGAAATATTATGGTGTGATAAAGCAAAAGGCATATGGGATGTGTAACAGCTAAGGATAAACAGTCTATGTGTAAGTCATGCCAATAATCCTTCTTACTGCCCTATTTATTATTATTTCTACAGCTGCAGCTACTGTTTGCATTCCAGTCACTTCTGCTGGCTCCAGCTAAAGCCTCCATTGTAATAGACACTCTGCAGATCCAGCTACTCTCCTATTATCCTGCAACACTTTCAACTTATAGAGAAGATAAGCAAAGAGTGTGATAAAGGACTTATTAGTGTTCCTGGTCCATAACTGAGCAGCCAAGGTGGTGCTGAAAAATCGAGTGACTTGCTGAGCTGCACCAAGGAAGTGTGTGGTAGAGACAGCAAGTCATCACAGCCATCTCATACTGCACCTCTGTGGTCTGAAATCCAGGATCATTTTTGCCTGGATTGGGCACTTTTAGCATCTACTCTCAAGGACAAAGGCTCACTCACAGAAGAGCTAAGTATCATGCAGAGAACTGATACGGTTAAAGTCTAAGGACATTTAAAAAAACACAAAACAAACACTTCCTTTAAAATGTCCAGTGAAAAAGACATCAGGCTTCAGTATTGAGGTATGTTCCTCATATTTATTAGGCACCATAGGTACTTGAATATAGTGGAGGACTAGAAAAGAAAATATGAAGATCTGCAGTAGTTTGAAGCAGGAATTTTTTAAAAATCTGACCAATTTGTAGGACACTACTTTTTTTTATATTTGCTCTCCATTAACAATAGCTTAAGCATCAAACCTCTTAATTTCACTGCTGACAAAATTAATAAAACTTACATATAAGATACACAAGGAGAAACTTGACTGCGTTCTTATCAGAAAGGACACCTTCCCTGACTGAAATAACCACCAAGCTAATCTGCCATTATAAATCATAGCATTTTCCTATTTTTTGGTCTTGGTTAAAGGCCATCTTTAAGTAACTGTGATGCTACATCATATGGTAGGCTCTTTAGTTTCTTTTGAACAAGTAGGCATATGTTAACATTTATATTTTGCTTATATCTTGAGCTTGGTTTCTTTATTTGACTCCATTCCCTTCAGCATGCATTCAAATGATAGACAATGCATCATTCTTACACTGATCCATTCACAACTGTTTTATTAAGAAAGCATTGTGTACTCTGAAGGTTAATTGGTTGGTAGCTTCATCTAAGTGGGAGACTGTTGAAGGCAATAAGCATTTTTTTTAACCAGTGGCATTATACACAAAAGTATTTCATTCATTTATGTGCTTCTCTTTTTCATTTCAGAATGCTATTGTATTTTGCTTTTATTTGCATGAGCTTCTGTAAGAATGTTGCTGTTAACTTATTAGACTGGAAATATGTTGGACTGCTTGCTAAATGCTGCCTGTTTTCTTCCTGCTGAATTCTCTGTGTGCAATTTAGAATTCTGTTTCTAATAAGATTATAAATGAAATAATGAAAACCAGTAGGATTGTTCTGCTAGCAAGTTTCCTTGGTGATTAATAAGCTAAATAATAATGTTTCTATGGTCTAATTCTGTCTCCAGCTTCACCAGTGAGAAGCCAGAAGTAGCTCACTTGATGCCAATCATAGACTCATAAAATGGTTTGTATCTATTCTAGATTCACTATGGTGGATTTAGTTACTGTGGTATAAATGATCAGAGAATTTGATTTCACATGTGTCAATAGTTTAAGGCTTGTTTGTGGTTTGTGGGTCCTTCTTCAGAAAATTATATACTTGTATAGCCTTTAAAATCACCCAGCCAAGAACCTTCCTAGCAGGAGCAAGGAAGTCTCACTTTAACCATACAGCACACAAAGAGAAGAGCAAGCCAAGAGAGACTGACTGTGAAGCAGGCTTACACATGTGAGAAATGATGAGTGATAATGGTTTCAATCTACCATCCTCACTCTGGCTGCAGGGCTCCCTTCTCACTGATATATGTGCATACTCTGCAGTGTTTTCCAACATAAAACTTTACAGCTTATACAAGGACTGAAACGAGCATCTACTGAGCAAGGTGGAAAGAAATGGAAATTGTAGACTATTCCTCAGACTCATTAATACAAAATATTTTTTGTCACTGGATGCAAAAAGAGAATCTAGAACAGTTTATGGATGACATGTGCTTCAACATAACAGCTCTTTCCTACATACATCAAGCAATTAAGTGCAGATAACCACATGCCATCTGCCTGAAGCTCCATTTTAAGATTTTCTTTCAGGTAAGCTTGCCTAAGGTTCACCTTGCTCCACCAAAAAAGCTGAAGGAAGAATGCACATCCATTCCATCTGCCCACTCTGTAAGGCTTCACACTGTAGAGAGTGTCTTGGTGCTAAGATGGGTGGGTAAGAGGGGAAGTAGTGCCCGAGAAAGAAGGGTGAAATCAAGGAAACAGACTCAAGAGCTATAGAGCCCAAAGACCCCAAAAATGCACCCTGTGCAATTCCTCAGCTTTTTCTATAGTGAATATAGACATTCAATGATATTTCTACATCAATTTCTTTTAGAGGTAGATAGAAGCAAAAAAAGGTTAAACTCAACAGTCTCTTTAACCTTCCTCAGTCTTCCCATTGCAATTTTGCTTCAGAAATACAGATTTTTCTTTTGTTTTGTTTTTAGGGACAGAAAGAGCAGAGGCTACCTCTACTCTCTAAAGTTGGCATAGTTTTGGACAATCAGCCATGTAAGATCAAATTGTAAAAGTCTCTCCACTAGGTGATTTTTTTTTTTTTTTACCACACATATCTTTTGTTGCCATGTGTGGAAACAGAGGATTGACAGCATGCCTTTCTTCTCTTAAGCATACACTCTCAGTCAAGGACTTGATTAGCACCTTTTTGCCAATAAAATAGGCTGTAATTAGCTTTTAATAATCAGAGTGTTTTTGCTATATCAGCATGCGATTTAGACACTTGAGGTATTTTAAAAGCTCTATTCAGGAGCCCAGTACCACCTATTACATTTGGGGCAAATAAAGCTTTTAGAATAATGTTTGGAAAAGCAGCACCCTGTAAATATAAGGTGGTGTTGCACCATATGGAGACTGGCTTTATGACATATGGTTTGAATTAACAAGTTTAAAACTGTTAGGATCAGTTTTTCTTTCACTGAAGGAAAAAAAAAAAAAAAAACAAACAACAAAAAACCACAAGATACATACAGTTAAAAAAGCTTCAGTAGCGGATGCAGACCCAGATTGTGCCAACATGTGCTAATTCAGTTAAAATACCATTTAGGCTGTATGAGTTGGGTTGGGGTTTTTGTTGGTTTTGGGTTTTTCTGGTGGGTTTTTTTTTTAAGCAAACAGCACTGCCAGCTGTAAATGTGTTTTATTACTGTTAGTACAAGGACCATCGTCACCACCACCATCATTATGATTGTGGTCCTCATTAAAATAAATGATTGGCCCTGGTTTTGTATTAAGGCTATTTGAAAAGATAGGGCTGAACAACAGATGAAAACAGAGGATGGAAGCGGGTCTTCTGATCTCACCTAATTGAATCTTTGTTGGCTGAATTGATCTGAAAAAAGTTCAAAGATCTGGGATCCATATTATAAAAACATTGTTTCATTTAATCAAAACACTCTTTGAAGTGCCATGCTTGCAGACCACCTGTAGCTTTGAAATCTGAAGTAGTGGGAAAGCTTCCCTGATGGTCCACAGATATGATATATCTGAGAAAAATAAAAACAGAAAAGGAAGAGGTCATTGTAAATCTATTTTATATCCAGGTTTCTTTTAAGCATTTCTTTATCCCTGTCTATGCCAGGTTACCTGGAGCAGCAAGCAAAGCACTCAGCATAAGAAAGTGCATATCTTTTTTAGTCCTTTTTCACAATTTTAATTGTTGCTGCATTTACAGACAATTCCAAAAATAAATAACCCCGGGGTTGTCCTTGGTCTCAAGTGTCACAATACTGTAAGAACTTCCTTTCTTAAGACTCATCCTGCATCTGAGAAAGTTCAGCTCTGTAGTGAAACAAAAAACAACCACAGCATATATTAAATATATTGGCAACTGAATGAGGAAAAAAAAATCAAAATGAAACATTCAGGGTCAGAACCTCCTCCATGCATGCAGGTGAGTGGCACAATGGAGCTGAAACAAAGCACTCATGGATGTAATCTCCTCAGCTTCAAATATATAACATTTCAGAACTTCCTGTCCTGTGGATCAAACTGGATGAGCATTCTTCAATACTATTTTCCTAGGAGTTGCAATCTGAAAAAAAAGTAGGGACACAACTGGAGTGCTCTACTTTTCAGCAGTCATCAGGCTGCTTATGTCTTCCTTTAGACTCAAAGCCATACAGTTTAATTTAGAGAAACTCAGAAGTTACTAAGGACTGGCAGAAACCATCACAGGATCACAGAATTACTCATGCTCACAGAGAAGCTAGGTCAGATTTTTCTTCTCCATATTTCAAATCTCAGGGAAAAAAGCAAACACACTGAAAGTTATGTGACAAAAGGTCAAGTTTTCTCAGCTGTAGATTACAACTAACTTTGCTGGCATTGAAATGGTGGGAATAAACTACCTGGAAATTGATAATCCATTTCTATATTTCTTCAGATAAGACTTAATAATATCCAGATTCCCCACCCCACCCCTTAAAATCAATTTCTCAATTTCACACATCCATTTTCAAAATCTCATTATCTGGTTAGGGAAAAAAAAGATTTTCTCTGCTACCCATTGCCATTTAAATGAATCCTCTCCTCATCTAGTTTAGAAAATTCTATCCTAGTGCATCCTACTACTGTACTGCAGCTCCCAGCTCCTTAGAACAAAAGGGAGAAAACCCCAGCATGTCAGTCTACCTGAGGAACTCACAGTACATGAATTCCTGGGCAGTTCAGAGCAAACAGAAATCTGTGCTCTTCCTTACTAAGTAGATGATGTATTTTTTCAATGTAAATGGTCTAGTCTCACTGTATAAAACATAAGTCTCTCTGTCTCTCAGAAACTTCTTCAAAAAGGGTGTCAATGGCAGAACTCTTATTTTAGAGTAATATGATCCAATAATAATTATTTTTTTAAAAAAAGAGGAAGAAACCATACTACTGTTCGGGTGCTGCTTTAATGAAAATGCATGGCAGAATTCTGTGTGAATGCAAAATGTTAAGAAACATCAGGGAACAATCCATAGGTATACCAACTGTAATGGGAACAGCATGTGGTCAACTGATTGTCTATCACAACACAGTTAGCAATTTTCAACTAAGCCATTGACACCTTATGCCACTGTACAAAATCCAGCATTATATCACAGAAGAGACTAAGGTGTATAAGGTAGAATATGTGCATGTGCTGCCCCATAATGACACAACTGTTATATACAGGCAATGTTAAAAAACATTACTTATGATTTCACAAGATCATTTGGATCTTTGCCTTTCATATTCTCTTCCAGTAGTTAAAATAAAGCAAACATAATAGTTCTATATGGAAAGACATACTGGATACCTGCAGCATGGTGACCCAAGCAAACAAGGATTTGTATTCTGTATCTATGTAATTGAATGTCAAAAAATGGAGGTGGTTTATATATATGTGTGTCTGTCTGTCTGTCCAGCAAGTCAACATGCCACAGTCAACATGTGCATTTCAGAGCTGTTGAGCAATGCTAAAAAGTTCACATGCAACAGGCTTATTAAATATATAGAAATATGTGTGAATCTTTCTGTATGAATGTGTAGATAGACACATAGATGGATAATTTTGGCAAATTAAGCCCTCTTCCCTTGCTGATAACACATCTGCCAGTAAGTGTGCAGTGTGACAGACATTTGCCCTTCTCTACATCAATATCTGATAGGCAGAAAAGAGGCAACATCATATTAGCATATCTATTTCTCTCTCTTTCCTCTACAGGTGCTAAATAATTAGTAGTGGTTGAATTATTCATTGCAAATAATATTCATTGTGAATTTAGCCGGTTTATTTTTTTATTTTGCTTACAAATCATTCCAGAGGCAATACTGAATTCTGCAAATATATTCATTACTCCTAAGTATTCAACAAATAGTTGGACAAAGCTCTTTTGACCTAGAAAAACTGGTTCACAAATCAATTTCTTCAGAAAATTCCAATGTATGACTTGCTGTTGTGAGTAGATGCAGTAGTTTCTCTGTTCTTGTTCATAGACTTTAATTTAAAAAAAGAAAAAAAAAGCTAGTGAAAAGTGCTAAGTAGCAAATAATCCACACCTGGAGTAAGTTTTCTGGCTCATAACCATTTATGAGGCTTTGGAGATCAGCAAACAGAAATTACAGAGAAGGAAGAAACTTGTGAATATGCTAGTGAGTCTATTTTTTTTGTAGAGGCAATAGGTAATAGTTTAAGTCTAACCAAGTTAATTTGGAGAATAGGAATTATGCTGTGTCTATATTTGTAGTAAATGAGTCCTAATCTGGAAAGCAGCTGTATCACAGTAAATATAAGGACAATCTAATAGAATAGCATGGACAAAGCTTCATAGTAGGCCTGATTACAGCTAACTGGGGTAAGGATGGCTCCTTAGAAAGGCACTTTCTCATCAGCATTCTGGATTGGAGTTCTATATTCAGCACACGAGAATGAAGAGTTTCTTCAAAAGCAGTGCAAGTTTCCTATGAGTGTACATGTATACATGTATACATGACACCTATCACTTTAACCTAGACAGAAATCTCAGAAGCTTTAAGCTGAGAGAAACTTCAGCAAAATAAAAGATATTAAGATGTGCTTATAAGACAACTTTAGAACAGAGATTAGTGTTAGCCCTCTTACAAGTGAGGTATCCTTAAAGTCTTCATTAAAAGGAAATTTTTCTCTGATCCAGAGTTCCTAAGCAGATAGAAATCAAGGGCTGTGTACCAAAGAAGGCCATTTACAATGTCTTCTAATCAAGAAAGAAAAGGAAGAACTGGATCTTAAAATACCAGCCAGTCACTCAGCACTATATTCATCCAGCACAGGAGGACAAATAATGACAAAGTCTATTGCACTCTGTCCTTATGCATTTTTTAAGACTTCACACTCTTTCTTATATATGAAAAGAAGAAAATTCTGCTGACTTTTTTATCACTACAGATGAGGAGAAATTCTGCTCAGTTATGGACATCCTGCAGGTTAACCCCTGCCGAGTCTATTTGCTGAGCCTTGAGAAGGTTACTGGAGCAGAAATATCACCTATTCTTCCATACAGAGTGACTACATGGCTTGAAAAAGTTAACATTTCAAGATTACACAATACTGAGTTTACTGTGCAATCTTCCAAGTATGTAAATTCCCTGTATTTTATGAAATTAATATAATCAGGTGGTCTAATATGAGCCAAGTTCCAAAGATAATTACTTTTCTGAAGGAAAAAAACAAAATAATTTTGCAATATTCAGCATTATGTTGTTTATCATTTTCAGCTAGACTAGTTTTATTTTGAACCCTTCTCTATTTTAATCTCTATTAGAAACATTGTTATATTACTTCTCCTTTAAAGTAATCCTGTGAGTGCTTTGGTCTTTCTGCTTATGAAGGGCAACAGGGCAACAGAATCACTGCAGATCCTTTGGGCCCAGAGACATTATTATTTACCATATTGATAAATATGTTATTTCCCAAAAATCCAGCATGGAATTAGCATGACAGCTATTTCCAGCTGCAGTGGAGATTGATACAAAAATTCCATGTATGACTGAATGGATTCCAATAAACAAAAGGGCCTGAACATCAAAGTACAAATATAACACTTCAGCCAATATCCTTATGACACAGTCAGGTTCAACAAGACAAGCCCTAATGACCCACATAATTTCACTAAGACACCACCAAGAATTCAAGTGGTAAGAAGACAACACTTCAAAATTCTCCCTCTGAAATTCCTTTAGACAGGAGATGAAGCTTCCCTTACTATACATGGGAAAAGAATAAAATGAGACCACTGTTTCCTTGTGGCCCTTGTTTGTCTTGGACAGCACAACTCCTGCACTGTCACTTCAGCTAGTAGCTAATTCTTGCTCATCATTGATGTGTGAACAACAATGCTTGCATAATTCCTCATTTTTTAAAGGAGGCAGGTGAGTAATCAGGCTGCAGTATTGCACTCTATTTTACTTGACCTCACTTAGGCCAAGACAGTATTTTCTGCTCCTCTAATCATCTCTTTGTGCCAGACATTTCCTCTATTTTCCACATAGTGATAATGAAAATGGCTAGATCAACTGGTCTTATATTGGACTTAGTTTTCTACAGTTTCAAGGAGTTAGAATCTAAATGAAGGGAGGCTATGAAGGCTGGGCTTGCCATTTTCAGCAGCAATTGCACTAGCTAAAACAGATTGTGAGACTACACCCTTGGGCTTTGGTACTTATGGATGCCAGAATAGACTGAAAGACATATCAAGAATTTATTCAGTCCAGAAACTAGTTTCCAAGGGCTCAGGTTTTATAACTTCTAGCTCACTCCTAATGAAAGGATTTAATTGTGTATGGGGTGACTGTTTTGGATAGAAATTAAGGAACCAGACATAGGCAGCTGTAGGTTGAGGTTTTCAGACAAGAAGCAGGTTGAGACCAGAAGCCCAGGCCAGCAGCAGCATGACATTGGTTAATTAATTTCTCATTTTGTGACACTTCCACAGGCTGCATCCTGACTCACAGCATGTCATCAGCCTACAGGGCTGAACCTCAAGAGCCTGTGTCTCTGGTTTGAGACATCTTGGTGGTGTTTCTCCTAAAGTAAGGAGCAGCAATGCCATCTCCAGCTGTGCTTAGGCTGTGTTAAGTTTAAGGACTGTCCAGCTTGTAATTGGAGCTCATTCCTATGTATTCAGTGTAGATTTTTCTTTCCAGTTCTTTGATCTCACCAGGTCCCATCAAATGTTCAACCTCAGATGGCACATTATGCCACTAGTCTCAGAAACTAGGAATATTTTTTCTTTTAAAACCTCCAAAAATTTCTGCCATAAAAATTGTTTTACTTTTGACTAGTTAATTACTGCGAAACTGGAGACAAGACTTATGTTTATTGCACTGAGACAGGTTTTTTAATCAATTTCTGTTGAGTTGAGGCCAGCATTTTTTTTTAATCTATCCCTTGTGATTTCTTTAAACAGTGAAGCTGTATAAAGCTTGATTTTTCTCACATGAGCTCAGCAATATTCTATTTTTCTGACTGCACAGTGTATAGGGGGAGTTTCCTGTGTTCCAGTCCTGAACCAGTAGCCTACTCTCTACACAGAGGAGCTTTTAGTTGTTTGAAGTGTGAAAGAGAGTGTGACTGTAATTTGCTTTCTGTTTAATAGATGTTTGTATCATTTAGTCAGTTAATAACTTCATGGGTGAATTATTGCTCAGTTGTCCTCTATGCTTTTCTTTAATTTTTATTTCGTTATCCCTTGCATACTTTCTACTTACATATGAAATTTCAGGGAAATATCTATCTAGTTATTCTACAGAATGCCCCAACCCAGGCCAGTAACGTTTTATCATGACCAAAAACCTTCTGAAAAATCTACCTATTAATTTAAGACATCTTAAAAGGCAAATTATCCTATTTGGACTAAATTCAGTGAGTTCATTAAATTCACATATAAATGTTGAGAGTGACACATCTCTAAAGCTTCCCAAATATCTAAAATATCTAACCATTTATATCTGAGAAACAATAAAAAAAGATAATAGGAGTGGGAGCTATTTGATATTTTATTTGGGGAAGCACAAATATTATGGGTCTCCTATGACAGGAAATACATATTTTAAAGTGTCTACAAAATATTTACAAAAATAATCCCAGCTTGAATTTCTTTCCCAGTCACCTGAATCATTTGAAACAACTCAAGGATCTTGGCTATTGATACTGAAAACACAAATATAGTAGATTTTTAAATATACATTGTGGTCTACTCACTGACTTTTATTTGTGATTTCAAATCCTGCAAAATAAACATTAAGATTATCTTTTAATAGAAAGCAAAGACTGACTACATTTTATTTCACAGAGAACTACTGGATACTCCACACAGAGACTGCACACAGTGATGCAATGAACTTACCAGAATATTACACACAGGATATGTGTGCTTTCTTACACAATGAAAATACAGATGTGAAAGCCATGGCAGCAATTATTTCTTAGTATGCCTTATCATATGTACAGGTAAATGCTAGCAAAACCAGCTGCCAATACCCAGATCCTGAAAATGTCACTGACACACTTACTGCAATTTTTTATTTAAAAAAGTTTAAAAAATTGATTATAGAAAAAAAGGAAAATAAAATAAAAATAGCAAGCATAAGAATAAAAAGGTTGATTCCTTCAGACAGATAAGAGCTGAAAAATATCTCTTACAATGAGAAGTCAAGCAGCTCAACCTACTCAATTTGTCAAAAAGGCTGATAAAAAAGAATTGAACACTGTTTATAGAAAGGCATATACAATATTGGGGCTAGTGAGGGGCTTTTCAGTCTAACTAACAGAGATATTAAAAGATATATTAGTGAGAAGATGATATTAGCTTCAGCCTTGAAATGAGACTCAGCATCCTACTGGAGAAGGTAAACACTGGAATGGTTTAGTAGATGTAAGAGCAGCCATTGCCTGGCATCTTTCAAATTAAATTTTTCAAAATGCTGGTGTTGAATAATGTTTCCACAAGAAAAGCTGCCAGAGTTTTCTGATGACATGGCTGTGTTTTTACCCTTCTCACCTCTGGCACCTGTCAACAACACCTGAGATATTCTTTCTTCATTCCCTTTTTATACAGAAGACTGGGAAGCTTTGCATTGTCATCAGGATGCACCTGACTTCACCTCATGACACAAGCTACAATGAATCTCCTGCTAGTAGGCACAAATAGTTATCCCCAAATGCTTGGAAGGACTTGTCAAGTGACCAGATACATTCCTATCCTTACATTTGTTAGGATTGCTGTACTTGGTGTGAGCAAAGTATTTCTCTAAAAAATATGCATTATCTGAGTTTATTTCTCTCTGCAGCATAGGATAAGGAATTCCCAGAAATCTTTCTTCAGATTGTTGTGTGGTTTGGGATTTTAAATATCTACATGTAGGCTAGTAGTTTCCTATATGGCTTATGCCAATTCAGACAGCTCAGGAAGGCCAGCATACAGCTGAGCTGACAAATGCTGGTAGATGCCTCCTTTAGAGAGAACTAAATAGTTCCCTGAACACCTTCAAGTGTATGGACTAAATCCAACTTGCTGTGGAAAACTTTACTTAGGTCACATGGAGAGAACAGCATTTAGTTATGAAGAGACTGGATTGTCCCCATTTTTGGTAGGAATACACAAGTGTAATGCATTTTATCATCTGTCATGGCAGGGCTCTGGACACTGTGAGTATCCTGTTCTCTTCTGGAGACACAATTTCAGTGAAACTCAAGCTGTTGGCCTCAGAGAAGGAGCAGCTACAATTCTGTGAAACTTAATGGTGTGTAATACATAACAGAGAAGACTAAATGATGTCTTCCAGCTTTAGGTGTTAATATGGTTGGCCAACCCTGAAATGCAGGTTAGTGATACCCTCTTTTTATCAGAGGATATTGTGCCTTGAAAAGAAAGTGGAATTAAAACTAACAGAATGTTTCTTATTACATTGGTTTGTTTAGAGATGCTGGCATTATGGTCTTATCCAGAATATAGATAGACACACCCTTTTCCTCTTCTAGAAACAAAAAGCTCATTTTCAGTATATGTTTCTCTAGAGGATTTATCACCTCTGAAGCTTATATTCAGTTTTTCCTTTGAGCAGGCTGTCCTAAAAGGTGTTTGGTGAAAATGTGCCCCAAGAAATTAATTGTCAGAGATATCCCCAGGGAGAACAAATGTTTCCAAAAGTACTTGATGATACTTACCATCTATATAAATTTTTATCTTTTCTAGCACAGCCCAAACACTCACAATTAACATTAATTATACTACCACTTGTAAAGTGACACCATTTCAGGGTGCAAAAGCTCACACAACCTATTTTCCATTAAACTCTGAAGAATGAGATTTGCAAAACAATAATGGAAGTGGGTTTTCTGATTCCCCAGGTAATGCAGGCATGATCTCAAAATCAGTACGTGAGTCAGCTCTCAGCCTGAGGGTTTCTGTAGAGGCTGTTAGCTTGGCTGACACCACATTTTGACACTCACAATAACAGTCTGGCCAAAAGCTCCTGAACACAGACATTAGCAGTCATCCTACCAGAATTGCACTCCTGAGTGGTTCCCACTAAATTCTGTGCCCTTCTCACCTGACCGACTGATGACTAGGTATAAAGTTAATTCAAAAATACCTGTTTCTTCAGTGGTGAATAACATGAAAAACATAGAGAGTATCTTTAAAAGGAAGAAAAATAGCATAGAACTAAAAAAGAGAGAGGAAGTAGAGAATGGAAGAAAGGAATGAAAGAAAAGGAAAGGGAGAACATGGTGCTGTATCTTTGAATGACTTATTAAGTGAAATTTCATTTGATACAAAACCAGGGTGAGGTCATCTTTGGGTACAAGATAAGCAACATAGTGCCAGCTGACATGTTCAGCCAGTAATTTCAAATAAAAGTAAAATTTGACTGAAGCACAATTAAGAGTCTTCTCTTTTTTTTTGTTTTTTTTTTTTTTCTCTGAGGTATTTGCTTTGTTAAATAACCTCAGTTACAGAAGAGAGCAAGCAAATAAATCAGTGATGCCAAACAACTTTTGAGTACTAAAAGTGGAATAAAGTCTGGAGCATGAAAAAGAATTTTGCTGTGACTTCAATCCCAAATTTTCAGATGTTATTCAGGCCTCTTGATCCCAAGGAGCTGAGGAATGAATTTAAATATTAACATTTTATTACAGAGTTCTTGCAATACTATCTTTGTTCTGGATGAAACAAAGCTTATAAAAAAGCTTCAATTGAGCATTGTTTAAAAATTTTAATCTGACAGATCTTTTGAGGTTTGTATTTGGTTTGAGGTAAAAGTTAGTTTGAATAATAACAGAAAATCATTTCAGGCAGGTCTATGCCTTCCCTGCTGGTTCTGTCAATGTGCTTCTGTATTATTTTTTAAAATAAGTCTGCTCTTGGTGGTTGCTAAGCAAAAGACATATACTATCAAGGAAAAGAGTGACACTATCTATATAGAAAGACCTATCAAATACACATGTTGAACAACCAAGAAAATTATCTGTGTCATTTGTGGTTGTCATAGGACTACTCATCACAAAGGCAGGTAGAGCAGTTTCAAAGAGAAGTGTGGTGTCAGAGTTCCACTGTCCCTTTTATTTCTGTGAGGGGCTCATTCAAAAGGCACACTCTGCAGGACCAGGCAGAAAGAGCTTCGATTAGGGCTGTACAGTATGTGACTAAAGGATTTGTTAACCTTAGTGCTTCAAAGCACACTTGAAAATAAGATTCAAATGGGCTCTTTCTTTTGTGGTTCTGTAGTGATAAACGAGTTCTCCATGCACCAATGCTCATGATTACTGCTTCTCCAACATTGTGGCTCTGGATGAACGTTAGATCAGTCTAAGTAATGTCCAGAACATTTCATCCATACTAAATAATGTATGTCGTGGCAGGCCTCTCCATTTTGCTTAGGAAAGAGCTGCAGGGGTAGTCATAGCATTTCTGGGGATATATCATCAATCTTCAGGTGCCCCACAGAACTTGCAGATTTTTTCCAGTAAAGAATGGAATGGAAAGGGAAATCCACTGGGTAACTGGGTTTCTCTGTTGGCTTTTTTTCCTATTTGTTTTTTAATATGGGTTTTTGCCTTTTTTAAAAAATCTAAAGTTAGAAAATTGTTTCCTTTAAGGTTCACCCATAAAATACATTTTAAAACCTCTCTGCTTGAGTCTGTGCAAGAAACTTGTGTTCCTTGTGGTCAGTTTGTGAATTAGTGGAATAATTCATGACATGCCCTGTAGGTAATACCACTCACATGATTTATCCCAATATAGCAAGTAGAACTATTCAGATACTAAAAGTTATTCTGGGTGTAAATGATTAACAAACCCTTTACTATTCACATGAAAGAGAAATTTCCATTTTGCTCTTGGATCCCACCAACTACATCATATTCAGAGTTCTTCTGTCTCTGATAACAGTGCTGTAGTTATTAACTGTTAGTTATTAGCTGCAGTTATTCCTGTCTCTATCTCAGTATAAGAAAGGCCTCCTAAATTTGATTCTTCCTCAGTGGTGAGCACATTCCAAAAAGGGCACCAGAACATCTCTCTCCTTCAAGGTTTACATGAGCCATTGCTTCCTTCTCTGTAACTGATATCTGTTAGTCCTGGTGACTTACTGCCTGATTCAGAGCTTTGTATCCTGATGACTTGTTTTCCTCTTCAAGACCTGATTAAGTCTAATAATGCAAAGCCTAAAAAATTAGAGCTCTGCCTTCACTACTTGTTAGTGATACTGCTTTATCTATATCCTTTAATAGCTTAGTTTAGTCATTCTGGCTGTCTGTCTGGCAGTCTACCTATCCTATTCTACTCTCTTCTGCAGACAAAGCTTTGTTCATGTCTTTTAAGCCCTAGTACAGCTCTACCACTAATCTTCCCAGGAAAAGAATCTTAAAATTTGTAGTAAACATATTGGCAACATCTATGAAACATTTGCATTATTTTATATAAATATTAAATAAATCTTGCATGCATCTGAATAACATGAATTTATTTCACTTTATGTAAATGACACCAGTCTTCCTGCATTTGCAGTAATATTCAGAGGAAGCTGTAAAACAGAAAATTATAAGGAGATAAGATAACAGTGGCTGAGCAATGAACAAGGCTTTATCTAGACCACAAATAGTATATTTAGTTTTCCAAAAGCTACAGCCTATAAGAAAGGGATTGGAATTTTTACTGAAGCAATTCAGGTGAATTAGGTTTGAGCACACTGGATTTTTACCTAATCTTAATCAACACACATGAGAAAAAGAGTAGAAACAGGGAAGAAGATAGGTTTGATCAGAACACACTTTTCCCTTTCAGGGTGGACAAATTGAGAAGAGATTTTGGAACTATTTACAAAGGTATTACTAAGGCTTATAGTTCTGGGCCATTTGTGATTTGATCCTTATCAGCTTGGAAATCTGAAACAAATACACTGTATAGGGTTTTGCTTGTGTGTGTGTGGGTGTGTTTAAGACACTCCTTCAGCACTGCTGCAAGTTTGCACTGTCCCAGAGGAAGCTGTGACAGGCACCAAAACTGAGGGTGTCCTACTGTAACCTATGGTGCTGCTAAACAGAAGCCTGGAAATGAAAACAGAGATCCTAGGAGGCCAACTGGATCTGCCAGTTTGCAGTAAAAGTCACATCATTTTGGGGGACAGAACCAGAGCCTTCTGGTAGCCACCTTGTGCATTAAACCATTCCATTCAGCCAACCGGAAAACTGTTGGTACCCCCTGTTTCCCTCCAACCTTCACTTGTATTCTCTGGGGTAGTGTTGTATGGGAATATAATATACAAGCTTCCTCACTCTCTGAGAGTGCAGTAGTCTGCCCTTCAGTCTAAACCAGTTATGCCAACTGAAGGATAGCAAAACCTCTCTAACTCCTTGGCAGGCAGAAAAATCCATGTTTTGATTCACTTTTGCTTTCAGTCACCTTTGCTCCCACCTGGTGTCTCTAATTGACAGCTTCTTTGCAGAAGATGGAGACAGAAATATGATTCTAGGCTTTAGCTTTAAATTATATTTTTTAGACCTCATGAGTAGTGACTTACTCAGAAGAGAACTCTGATAAACCCTTTCAGAAATGAGGGGAAGCAGTGCAATAGAAACAACCCCAGTCAGGCCCAGCCAGAAGAGCAATGCAAATAGGAGCACTCACAGGGGACTGGCATGCAGCCACTGACAGGGCTGAGCACAGCAGGCTTGCTCCATCCTCCACACTGCACTACCTGCATCTAAAACACAGGCAATCTTTGCCCCTCAGATATCCCTGGAAGGACAGCTCTGCTGTCAGAGCTGTAAAACTCTGGGGCCAAGCAGTGGGAGCAGGTCTAGGTGAAGCCAGATGAACCCTGTACAGACCAGCACTGTCTTGGCTTTGGAACAGAGCTGGCTGGAGGAACCCACAGACCAGTGCTACACTGCTCTCCATCCCCTCCAGGATTCTGAAAACACTGCTTCATATGGTGCTTATGCAAGCTGTGGCTTCAGTGAGATGTTGACTGAATAAAGAGGAAAACACACTGGCAGAATTCTAAGGGAGGGATCTGTGTGTGCATGAGAGCAGGTCACCCAGGTCATTGATACGAGCAGAGAGCATGGGGCAGCCATCCTGGCCACACACATGGTGGATAAAGAGCAGAAAAGCATGGACACACTCTGGGGTTCCCACAGGGAATTGGAGGAATGATGCAAAATGCAGAGAAATGGGTTCATTATCTGCCAAAATTTGAAGATAGCATGAATATCTATTTTTTATACCCACCCACTGTGTCCTCTGTGGGTTCAGCAAGAAGATGGAGGTCGAACCTTAAAAGAGGAGCAGATAATCATATATCTGCTCTCCAGTGTTTCATCCAAGGCTAAAAACATTGCCTTAAACCTGTTTTACTTCCCCTTCAATGCAACATTGTAGGGCAAAAGGATTAAGAATTTGTCTGCTCCCATCAGGAATCTTTGGATCAAAATCACCCTGTAAGTCTCCATTCCAAGCATGAATATATATATTCCTTTTAAACAACAAGATCTTGATCTCAAAGCACAATTTTCAAATAGGTTTGGTTTAGTTTGCTCTCTTCCACTGGATTCTTTCAAATTTGATCATTAAAGAACTGAGAACTCTTTTTGCCTATGTAAACATTAAAAACCACATATACTTTACATAAAATAGGGATTGATGAAGCTTATTCACAAAGTTTTCCCTCCTTGCTCTGCCTTACTCCCATTGCTATCAAATCTGCAGGACTCTATGTATGGTTTTTATGAAGCATTTTGGGATACTTCAAAAGTAAATTCTTAATAAAAATGTAAATTATTATTATTGCAAAAACATGTTGACACTCTGTGCCATGTAGCATTCTCAGGAGCAACATTCTTTCACACTGGGATTTGAAAAACAGCACAGAATTTAGCTTGAATCAAATGACATTATGTATTTAGTCGTTTATCAAAGCCACTTGGTAGAAATTGGGGAAAACATTAGTTAATCTTATTCATGTGGGAGTTCCTGGTTTATGCAGCAGCACTCCAATTTCTTAGTTACCCTTTCTTCTCAAAGGCCTCAGCCTCCTATTGAGCTTGAAGTCAGACCTTTTTAATGCTACAGTATATGAACCAGCCAACAGAGAATGCTTCAAGTTAGTGCAGGATATTCCAGGCACTGCAAGGAGCACCCAGGAAAAGTAAATAATAACCACAGCATGAGACATTTGCCTCAATGGGTCTGAATTTAGCTCCCCTCTGAGTCAGTGAATTAGCAAGGCTTTGGCCCATTAATTCAGCTGTTGAGGGATTTTGGTTGAGTTTTTGAAGAGAATTTTTCACCTTTAAAGCAACAAAAATATTTGGATGGGTTGGTGAGGGAGTTTGAGCTAAAATTTTGGGAATATGTGCTTCACAGGAAAGGTGGCAATTTGTCAGCTTGCAGAAGAGGAGTGTTCTGTTGACAAACTACCTAATGGCAGTGTAGGCTATCCATTATTAGGATAACCTGAAATACACAGCAGCTACCTAGACTAGATCCCACAGGGGTCCATGGGACTTGTTTTGGCTTCATCAAGGTGACAAATTTAGAGCAATGGCTCATCCTTACAAAAAGTCTTTGTTTTATAGTGACATGCCCTTCTAGTGGCACAGATGCTTTGCTCCATTTTCCTTCAGCAGAGTCTAGGTGAGACAGAATTTATCTGTCTATTCAGAGAATCCTGCTTAAAGTAGCTACTCTTTTTTCTGTGGCAACTTTGCATTATTCCATCTTCACCAGTACTAAGGAAATTCCTCGCACCTGAAAATGGTTTCATAATATTTTTCACTTCACTAGACACATGTCACACACAGGAATTTATCACAGCAATGACACATCTTATTAGAGAGGTAGACTCTTGAACCAGCTCTCTTCCCATTTGTGATCACATAGCATCTCACTGCTACTGCAGCAATTGTGATATTAAGGAAGTATTTAGAGTTTTCAGAGTGTTTTTAGTGACACTTGCCATCTGGAACAAGGTCAAGAGATGACACATACAGTTCTTTGGCCCATTACAATAACTGAAGAGTTATTTGTAGACCAGAACTGGTCTATGTGCCACAGTTTTGAGAGTGCTCCCTTTTGAGAGTTCTGATTACAAACAAACCAACCAACCAAGCAAAGCCAAAAAAAAACCAGACAAATTGCAAACATTGGAAAACAGAAAAAGCCAAAGAATTTAAAAAAAAAAAATTAGCCAGGATACTAGAAACATTCCAATGGGGTTGGTAGATATGGTAGAGAGAGAGGCACTGCACACTTCTTTATAGGCAAGCACAAGCCAAGCAAAATACTGCTGGCCTCTAAAATTACTCTAACAAATCACTAGGAATTGCACTGTGTATGCAATTCTTCTACTGTTTACACCTCTATGACAGAAATACACTTTTCCTCTTAAAAGCTGCCACATTCCTTGGTAGAAAAAAGACAGTTGCTACCTGAAGATACCATTACTTTGAGATTATTTGTTAGGTTCGCTAAGAGATGATTATTTTAAAGTGAAGATGGCCTGCAGAGAAAGAGCATGACTTGTGTACCTGTTGTTTCATATGTTCATGTGTGTTTAGGGATAAAGTTAGATATAAAAACTACCAAGTGAACATGTTCTGCTTTCTCTGTCTCCATTCCCCAGAGAACCCACCAAAGGTACAGAAACTTGATGTAAGGAATATAAGAACATCCATACCAGGTGAGAGCCAAGAATCCACAAATCCAATACCATGTCTCCCAGGAGTGGACAGTATTATTCCAGAAGGAGGGCAAATTTGTATTTCAGTTCCTGGGGTTTCAGTTTAGGGCTAAAGCTCCAGGTGCAGTTCAACGTGGCAAATGTGCAGCAGCTCCTGCAAAGAGCAATGGACAAGTGTTTTTGGAAATGCAATGGGAGGCCAGTGAGTTCACTGAGCAACTGGAGCAGAAGAGCATCACCATGCATATGGATTGTGGAAAGGCTGCCTGGAGCATGCTGTCAGAGGCCTAGCACTCCAGCAGAGCACCAACAGGAGGCCAAATCCCAGCATCGTGGAATTCTGCCTCTTTGCCAGAGTGACTTACTCTGGAAATAACAGGAAAGGACTTCCTTGGATGGGAAGAGGGGACCCATTTGAGTAGCTGGGAATGAAATTTGATTGAGGACATGTACATGATGTTTCCAGTCTCTGATGTAGTGGGTCAACACACCCTTGCTGAATTACAAAGAAAAAGAGCAGACAGGGTCAGGTGCAGAGGGAAAAGTGCCAGATCAGGGTGGGCATCACAACAGAGGTCCAAATACACTTCTAGACTCAGCACTCAACTGTTTATCCATTTCCTGAGCTAAATGTGATATTTTTATATCTGCTAGTCTTCAGTGGATTTTTATTTTTGTCCATAAATTTAGGAACTTAGGTCTACAGAATGGAAGAAGTACTAAGTTTTCAAAAGCAGAAATTTTACTCTGTTCTTGTAAAAAGCTAGAGTTAAATGGGGACTAACAGGAGAAAGAGAAAAAGCACAGATAATTTGGAACAGTCAAATACAGTTAAATGGCACTTTTTTCCTAAAGATTTCAAAGCTCTGTTCAAAGGAAACAGCTATTTTTGTTCCCACTGTACACATAGGCAAAATTAAGCCCAGAAATACAGATACTGACCAGAAGTCATGTAGCTGTTGCATAATGGAACTGGACATTTATTTCAAAACTCAACAACTGGGATTTTTTTAGCTTAATAAGAAAGCTGCTGAACAAAAATCCCAATATTTCAAAACTTATGGTGATAGTGGGGAAGCCAGGAATGCTTTCCAGATCTGTCTGGGTCTACTTCAATCAAAAGTCAAACAGACTCAGACATTGCTTTATGCTTTCCTGGTAAAATGCAAAGTAAATCCAGACATGCAACGTAGGAAGCAACCACTGTGATCTCTAGCAGATCCCACCCTGGACTTGAGACCCAGGCTGAGGAGGTTTTACTGGTTTGCAGTATAGGCAAAGCAACAGGGAGTAAATCTAGTTTCGAATTCTCAGCAGGAAATATTCACGGCCAGAAAATAGGGCAGGAGGATATTGAAATGGCTTGCAAAGATTTAATTGTGTTACATTTAAAGGGAATAGCTCTTTGAAAAGTGAAAAAGTAGTTCAGAATAAAATCTTTAGCCTTGTCTATTTAAAATATTCATTTTCCAGACTTCCAAGAAAAATAATCCAAATTTTTTTTAAAGACATCTTGAAGTAAACCACTTCTTTATTTAAATTTTTGCTTTGTTTTGGTTTTAACTACAAAACTGTTTTTAAAGATCTGCTTGAGATTTTCCCCAATGCTCAAGTTTGATCACTGAATCAAAAAAAAACCCACCCTATTGTTTGCCTAGTTATGTTAATGAGTCCCAGCCCAATGAGCTAACCTTCAAATCACACAACCTCTTCATTAGCCTCTCAGAATGCTGCAAAACCTTTATTCTTTTGCCTCTGAAAGTTTCCTTTAGCAGATCTTGAAAGAAAGAGACGAACAAAATTTTAATTATTTTCTCGAGTAGATGCCCGTGTCATACACGTAACGGGAAATATCAGCAGGAAATCAATTTGACAGACACTAATGTTGCATGTTCACCAGTTCACCAAATTACACCAGCCATGTCATCACAACGGGCATGAATGGCTCTGGCCCTGCAGTAAACCCAGGACACCTAATGTGGTCTAATTAGGACAGCAGTACACAGAAGTAATACAGTCTTAAATGAGGGTTAGAGTGTCTTTCAGCAAGTCAGTTAAGAATTTTCCCTTGTCAAAAGGCTTTCACACACTTTTATTTTATTTTATTTTATTTTATTTTATTTTATTTTATTTTATTTTATTTTATTTTATTTTATTTTATTTTATTTTATTTTATTGCATTTCCAAAAATACTTGTCTGTTTTATTTATAAGAGCTACAACATGAACATATCTGGTCATCTAAAGCAATGTCATGGATAAAAATCCTGTTGTTGTTTTTGTGGTTTTCTCTTTTTTATCTAGCTGCTTGCAGGTGGCATTTTTAAGCACTACATTTAAATCTCATGTTTAACTTATGCCAAAAGATTTTTTGAGACTTGTCAATAGTGTTTGCTTTTTGTTGTGTAAGATGAAGCAAAATGTAAAAGTTTTTGTTTTGTCATCCCTCACCCTTGAAGTGTTCTTCTGGAGGTAATCTATAAAAAATTCCATCAATGAGGACCACAGTGCACAGTAGTTGGTATTGGTGATAAAGATTACATCTTTAAAAAACAGAAGGTATAAGATATGCCATTACTGCAGGAACTTCAGGAGCAAGGAAGCAGAAATGAGCTTTCAGAAAAGAAGGTATTTCTGTGTGAGGTTTTTTATTTCTGTTGAACAGTAATTGTGCATTTTCCTTTTCATCCTCTCACTCTCTTTATTTTTTAATACTGGTTTATAGTCAGGACTTTAGAAAAGTTTTCTCAACTTTTGATTACTTCAGTCTAACATGCAGAAAACTGGCATCCCAGGCATTTCTGCAGTACTGAAACTCTTTCAGAATTTTATCTGCACACATCCTTGCAATGATAAAACAGAAATTCTATAAAAGTGTGAAGAAAGAGAGAAAACTAAACCTTTAGTTTCATATGGAGTATTATTTCTTGTTGTTTTTGCTACAAAGCTGTAATTGGCCGAGTGAGATCTGATGAATGTCTTATTATAAACTTGAACATCAACTGATGGTGAAAAAAAATATCATGGAACTTGTGACTGAGAGAAAAGTAAAAGGGTATAAATGACTGGCAGTTCCCATTTCTTTACAAGTGTTACATTTCAGTCCCCTGCCACTACCACATGTTTCCTGTTCACAGATAATTTGTACAACATATTTTATCATTCAGTTTTAGACATAGTTGAAAGGCTTTTGCCTAAGGCTTGGAACACTTTGAAAATTGTATACCATTTGCAAGGCTTTCTTCTGCTTCACTGTGCAATTAGGTGACTGCCTTTCTGCAGACACTGGATTTATCATATTGGAATTGGTTTTTTTTTCACCAAGGTGAACTGGGAACAAAAATGCAAGAAGGTTTTCAGTAGCCCACAGACAAGGGATTAGTGTGCTGGCACAAAGATTGTAGGCTGCCTGTCAGTTCCAAACTGGACGCCATTCCCTCACAGAAGGAGTATTGTAAGCCACAAAGTTTCATACAAAAATACTCTCAGTCTCCCTGCTCTTACATACCATGTCTGTACGTGCTTCAAACTTCTATAGTGCAACAGGAGCATCTGATTAAAAAAAAAAAAAAAAAAAAAAAAAAAAAAAAAAAAAAAAAAAAAAAAAATCTCTAGTTTTTAGATACAATTATTTATGAAACTATTGATTTTTTATTCCTTTTCCCCCTTCTCCTCCTCTGTTCTCCCCCTCTCCCGTTCCCCAGCTCTGTCTTCTCTAAACTTTACTCTTGCCTAAAGTATGAAGAGAGTGATGTGCTAAGAGCTTCCCCTGCTGGAAGTTCCTAGCAAGAGGTGCTGTAGTCAAGTAGGGATGGATCTGGGACTAACTCCCAGTTCAGCTAATTTATGTGCTCAGTTCCTGTCGAGCAGAGAGTACATAATGTGACTTGAGATGCTGATTAAATTTCATGTGTATTTCTATGTTCTAAATAAACCAAATTTTAAAGTCAGATTTGAGCAATGGTAGTTTAGAGCCCTCATTACAGCAGTTTACTTTTTTCCAGTGAATTCTGTGAGAAAAAGGGAGACAAATTCAGTCCTTTTGTATAATGTATTTATGTGCTTTTACAGGGTCATGTCCCAGGAGGAGATATGGAGAATTTCTTAAGAAGTAAACCTTATCTGTTAAAATCGTGATTTTGTTTAATGGGAATGGAATTGTGAATTCATTCCTTGCTTTTGGTTGCAGATGTCCAGCTTGTGGAAACTGTGAGTGTGCAAGAGCACAAATGAGCTGCAAGGAACTGACTGGAATCCTGCAGCATGGTCCCACTGGAAGGAAGGTGCATTCCTTCAGGCTGCACATCTGTCTCAGGCAGCAACCTCAATTTGCCTTTTCTGAAAGCTTTGAAAAAGCTGCATTTTTAAATCAAAACTAAGAGACTTTCAATCTCAGTTTTTACATACCCACCTTAGAAATACCTGGCTGTAGATTCCCCAATTTTTTTTGAGTGCAAGGCAAAATATTATTACTTAAATATGTAAGCACAAAAATATGCTTCTGCTGGACTGTGCTGGGACATGGCTGCAGTGTTTGCATACTGTGGCTGAGTGGGCAGGATTGTCTTGGGAGGTCTCTCTGCCTTTGCACAGGCCAGCAATGAGACTTTGGAGCAAACTGCTTCATTGCCACTCCCAGCTCTGCTGATTTTGCCTGGTTGGATTGTAGGAGTTTTCTGGGGCACAGTTTCTCTGTCTCTGTGGTTTTCACACTCAGTGCTCTGAAGCAGATGGCACAATGGATTGTTGCACTGTCCTGTGACAGTATAACCCAACCTGCAAGGCTGCAGTGAGGTTGCAGCAGGCTGAGTGGTGACTTAGAAATCTTCACCTCTTCTCCCACCTGAATTATCCTGCTCACCTGGGGATGTGTTTTGTGTCCTACTGAATTGTAGGCATTTGGGGCAAGAAGAGAACCTTGCTGTCTCCAGCTGTAGCCTCATGAGGGCTGAGTCACAGCAGAGCTGTCTTAGTGTGTGTGAACCAGCAAATATTTGGAGAGCTCCTGAGCTCCCACCATCTGTACACAGGCAGATACACAAGCAGGTGGAAAGCTTCCAAGGTAAGTTCCCTTTCAATCCCCATAAAATTCCATAGACCCAGCTAGCAATTTGAGCTTGGTGCAAGAGGAACCAAGGATTTACTTCCAATTCTCTAATGGGTTTATTTGAATCTGCTGCCTGGTAGAAGACTCAAAGAGGTTACGAAAAAAAAAAAAAAAATTAAAAGTTCTGGGTCATGGGATTTCCCATCCTAAACATAATGGTAAACCCAGACTGACTCCCTTCTTTCTGTGTTATCCATTGTGCTTTGTCCCAGGTGAGAAATACAGTTTGCCAACACAGAGGCAACATACACTGTAAACAATGACAAGAATAAAGCTAAATATTATGCATATTCATTGCATGGAATCCTAACACAAACATGCCTACTGAGTAAAACAGAAAAGAAAATTATTTTTTTTTCCAATGAAGGAGCTGCTGGGTCTTTTTAACCCTTTATTTTCTCAGCTGTGCAATTTTCAATAACATGCAACAACAATATTTTACTTCAGATGTTATAAGCAAGTACTTTTTAAGTGGAGTTTTTCCCTTTACTACAACTTATTTGAATGATAATTTAATTGACTAATTTCTCAGAAGAGTTCACTCATTTCAAGTTTCTAGAAGGCAATGGTATAATTTCTCCCTATTTTCAGTTTAGCTTTTCCATAACTTCCAATTTTCTAATCAATCTGATATGGGTTTCATTTTCTTTTATTTATGGATGGGAAAAGGATATGTTCATGTTCTATTTTAGAGTGCCAAGAATTCTGGTTTTTAATGTGAATCCTGGACAAATAGTTCAGGAAAAAACACACTTTCTCCATGCAGAGCACCTCTTACTTTATCCAAATTCCTAATGTAACATAGGACATATGTCCAAACTATTATGGTCTCATTTACATGCCTACTTGTGAAATGTAGTTAAGAAAGAAATTGTTTTATTGTAAAAATCTGCTCTCCATCCTGAAGAGCAAACCAAAAAGTCTTCAAAGATCCCAACCTAATAGACCTAATTTCAAGAAGGGCAATAAACTGATAAATATAACCCTAAGGAAGTCAGCTCAACCTGGCCCACAAATTTCTAGGAACAGTTACTTCCAGGTTGCAGGGTACCACAGCCAGAAAAAAAAATCACTGATTTCTGAAGCAATGACTTGGGGTATGACTTGTAATGAAGGGTACTATGGGTTAAATTGCATGATAATAAAATGCAATTCTGTAGCATGCCTTTTTTGTTTCATTATGCCCTGTTTTCTTCTCATTCTAAAAGCAAAATATGATAGCTTTTGTTTTTATAGAAGTATTGTTCGTGGCTATTTTCTTTGTATGAAGCCTCTGTCTTCAACTGTGTGAATAGTACTGACATTCAGCAGCTAGCATCTGCTGTTCCTGCTCTTCTCTGGACATTAGCAGCACAGAGTATATGAGGAAATCCTCATCAACTTTTTTGTTTAAATTAGTGGGCATGCATACTCAGTATTCTTGTTATTTAAAATATTAAGTCTGTGAAAAAGCAGGTTATATCCAAATTCTGTATGCACACACTCATATTTTGCCTTGTGTTCTTTTATGATTATTTACATTTGCTTGAAACATTCACATATTAATTATTAAATTATTTTCTATCTTGCTGATGCATGACTATTTAGAGATAAAAACTATAATTTCAGCTATTAGTTGATTATCATTAATGCATAGCTATTAGCAATAGATTATCAGAAGGATACTTTTTGTTCACAATAGATATGACACAACATCAGATTGTAAAATAAGTAGTAAGAGTGTAAAGCCACAGCAAAACACTAAATACTTCATTTAGAGCAGAGCTATAAATACCCTGACAGACACCATTTCTTAATATGTGTATGGGTGATCTTCTGAGTAATCTTCTGGGGCCTGCTTGCAGATTAGAGAACAGCCTGGAACATATAAAATAGAAATGAAGGCCAAAACAGAAATTATATAAATTAGTGCTTTAGCAGAAGCAGAAGATGTTATTTGAACATGTGCTCCCCCTGACCACAAAGCATTAGTGGCAGCAAACAGAACATTTTACAGTGGATAAGGATCAAGCACCACAGGTCTGTCTCAGAGCTGTGAGCTTACATGTGATAGGTCAACTGCACCTCCAAAAAGCAGGCTTGGAGCTTGTATTTTTATAGGTTTTGTAGAGGCATATATAACCCCAGCAAAATGTGGCCCATCATTAAATGTGGACTTTCCTTTAGTGTGCCTGCTCTACCCCGATTATTTTGGATCCCGGCCCGTACTGGTCACACTGAGAGGCAGAAGGGATTAAACATTACTTGAATTACAGTGTTCATTTGCAGGAACAGCAGGGCTGGAATGGCCCCATGTCCAGAATGCAGCGCTGGTTCAGCCCCACAAGCAGAAGCTCTGAAGCACCAAGTGCCCTGTGGCCATGAGCTGGGCTGCAGGGAAGATGAGCTCCTTCTAACCAGACCTGATGCTCTGCAGCCTGCCAAGCTCAGAGCTGGTTTCCTCTGACTTCTCTGGGATGGGCTCCACCCTAACAAAAAATATATAATGAAAAGTCAACTAAATAGTCAGAGTTATGGTTTTTCATTAGATTCAATTCTTCCTCTTTAGCCAACCCCACCAGAGTATGTTGAAGTGCTTCTGTGTGGGCTGAAATTTTCCATTGCTGAAGTCCAAACAGGGTTTATGCTATTTTCCCATCCACATCCTTTAACGTTTGAGTGAGGTGGTTTTAATTCACAATAATTCTTTAGCTAATTACTCCAGGAGAAACTCTGGTTTAAAGCTGTCAGGAGCAGCAGCTATACTGTCTCCACTGACTAAAGCAACACCTGAGTGAGGTAAGAAATGACTGCAGCTGCAGACACCAGGGCAAGCCTCAGCTGCTCCTGGGCTAACACACCTGAGGAAATTCAGATTAATCCTTGTCAATCAGAAAACGACAGCAGCCTCTCTTTCTGCAGCTTGAATTGAGTCAGGTAGGCACAGTTTGGCATTTGTGCCATTTTTGAACATGAGGAAATCCAGTTTTCCCTCACATAAAACATTTTTTCCATCTTTAAAATAATCCTATACCTTAAATGTTTCAGATTTGACATGAAAATCTAGCATGAAAATAGCCTTTTTGGAGAAGCAGGACATAATCTTATTCTGGACAAATTGATTTTGTGTGAGCAAGTTGGAGACTGAGAACATGCAGCAGATATCTTTTTCTGACTGATGCATACAGTGGTTCAACAATGTGCAGGCATAGAGTTGATTTGAGTAAAATGAAAAAAAAATCCTTAAGCATTTCAAAAGTTTTGCATTCTTTAAGAGCAATGTTTGTTCTTCTGTATGTAGCCTGTGAAAATAATTTCTGTTCAGAATGAGCAGTGATTTGTATTTAGAACATACTTCTTTCTATAGCTTCAATTTGGACTCTGTCTAAAAATTAATTTTACCATTGTATACAGGACTTCAGAATGGTTGAAGGTAAATGACACTTGCATTGGAGACATGGCCTGCAAACATGGCCAACAAGACAGAACTTTAAAGCTGGTGAAATAAAAGATATGTGTTTCCTGAGAAACACATATTAAAATCATAATCTGAATCCACTTATGCTGCTTAATTGACATAATGAAATTAAGTCATGTACCAGAAGCTGGTATGACCAATATAACCTGGCTGTCCCCTGACAGATATCTCAAAAGCTTAGACTAGATGCAGTCTAAGACCAGTCAGGCTAATGAAATGGATTTTCCTACAGGTTTGTGTGTTTTGCTTCTTTAAGGCTCTGCCTTGAATAACCCAGTTTTCCCTCACAGTCTCTCCAACAGCAGACAAGACACAGCAAAGCTGTTAGACAGTATATCATTGCTGATCAGCTGCAAGCTGCTGCTGCCAAATGGGATGCATGAACTGAGCTCTACCTGTCTTACTCTTACATGAGGTTAAAGATGCTCTTTTATTCAGCTGCCAATATTTAAAGAATTTAAATGGTTGTGAGATATCATGGTTTTTTGAATCTGTTTCATTAAAAAACCTCGTTGGTCTCAACAGGTCCAAAATCAAGCAAGTGGATGGGAGGTAGATCAAAAAGAGGAAGTACAGCTGCATAAAATGTGGGGGAAAATAGAAAATATTTTATGGATATATAAAATCAGTAGCCCAGGCTGCTTGCTGCCTTCTGAGTGGAGTCTGAGTTGTTGCTTAAAAATATGCAATTGCTTTGGAATCCAAATAATAGACAGACCACCTTTTTCTACATGTATCAATATCAAATATCATGCAGATCAGGTTAATATACTGGATCCTCAGGTTCCTAAAAGGAGGAACTTGAAGTCAGTTTGATTCTACTTCCCTGGATTGGAAATGGTCCATACCAAAAGATGGTACACACTAAACAAATGAGTCTGAATCATTCCTTGCTTTCATTTGTATTTGCTGTTATAATCCTGGGGGGTTTTTTTGGCTATGAAGCTTATAATTTTAAATAAGTGGATTTCTAATACTACATTTCTGTATATATATGTACATCTACTCTTGGGCTGCTTTCTCAGAAGATATTTTTAACAAGACACAGATTTTATACCGACTGTTCTGGTTAAGGACAAGAAAACCAGAAACAGATAACAGGAGGAAAAAAAAAAAAAAAAAAAGAGAAATTCTTTAGCTTTCAGTAAAAATGCTTATATTTGCTTTATTGGCTTCATTCTTTTGATAATTGGGGTGTGGGATTTTATTTTTCCCAAAAGAAGGTGCACCCGTCTCCTGTCTATCCTTTTTTATTGGTCTCGTTGTCATTGAAATATATGGCTTTGCACTCTTTTATTCCAGGGGAAAAAGATAAGCTCAGGGAACTTTGAAATAGAAAAAACAATAACATTTTGGGGTTTGATGGGTGTTTTTGTTGTTGGGGTTTTTTTAGGGTCTTTTTTTTTTTTTTTTTTTTGTATTTCTCATGTAAACTAAATTACTTCCTCACCCAGCCAAAATATGCACTCAGAAACATGCTGATGCTTTTCAAATGGTAGTAGATAGAGGCACTTAATCACCAGTTTAAGTAGGAAGTGTGCACCCAGGGAATTTTCCATGGGGTGATTTAGCTGTATGCAAATCTGATGTGTACTGTAGTACTGAGGCTCTCAGGAGCTGAGCACTGTAGAGCTTGTCAAGGGATTAGGTAACAATGAAGATTTAAGACTCAGGACAAAGCTAGATGTAGGTTGGGAATAATATCCTGGTCAATATATCCTCTGGTGTAGACAGCTAGATAAACATGTAGATAAAACTTGCTACAGCAATATTCAAGCAAAGTGCACCACAGCCAAAGAATTGAAGAAAAACTCCCACAAGACACTGACAGCTTTTTCCCTTTTTCTTTCTCTTCATTGAATATTATTGTTTTGGAAGCATCATGGCAAAACCTCAGGACTGAGCCCATTGTGAAGCCAAACCTTTGGGGGATGCAACTTGTAATATTTCTCATTCACTAACTTGAATCCCACTGATGGGGTGGGTGACTGTGGGTGCATGCTAGTTAGAAGATAATTTATATGTGTAGACTAAAAGCAGTACTGCTGTAAAGAATATGCATAAGGATTTTTATAAACAGACCAAAGGTATAAATAAATTGGACTTCACATGTCCATAGAGTCAGTGTTCTGCATCATTAACAGGTCTACATTAAGACATAGTCTGTCATCCTCCAAATGTACACATCAATTTCTATCATGCTCATAATGGCTCAGTTGCTACCTGCAAAGTAGCCACAGTAAAACTGTGACAAGCTTCCAGGACATGAAGAAACAATTCATGTTCCTGCCCTTGGACCTCCCTGCCTGGGATGGGTGGCTTTTGGTGCAGGATGGTTCCCCTGAGCCACCCTAGACAGATGAAAACTCAGTATGGAGACAGCTTATGGTTAGACAACACAAGAATCAAAAAAGAGAAAAAGTGGATTATAGAAACACAACACTGCAGACATTTTGTTCACTGGAAAGAGACCTGTAAATCCACTTTAAAAATATTTCACGTGTCTCACAGTTGCCTCCATGCAAAGCTGAAGCAGTAAGAACTTTACATAGGACAGAAAAATCATTCTTCAACTATTCTGTATTGAACAGTGAGAAATGTTGATCCTTAAGTGCACAGGAAAACAAACCAAACAACCCTTTTGCTTTGTACCACATGTTGAGCTCTGTGTCTATCACCGGGTGTGGAAACTGACCCTGCAAGTCAATGGCTCAAATACAAGTATTTCAGTCCTCTGCCTCAGTTTGTCATCATAAATTAATGAGATTAGATAATATTTTTCTTTTCTTTCCTTTATCCTTCTCATGTGTCTTTTGTGGATTGAGAGTCTCTGGCAGTGTCTTTACTATAAACATTCTCCTAATTATATGTCTCTGTAAGACAGGAATGGTGGCAATTCATATCAGTGTTGCAGTTCATTAGATTTCCTGAGTTCTGGCCCATTAGTTGATAGAAAAGAGCTTCTTTAAAAATGTAAAGTCAAAGTTATTTTAAACTGTGTTTTTTGGTTGTTTCATTTGGGGCATTTCTGAAATGAAGACAGAGGGAATATGGATTTTTCAGGCTCTTGATCTGAAAATGCCCATGACTGTGATGGGACAGATTGGAGCCCAAGGTGTAAGAATACCCTGATACAGGCAGAGTGTAGTATTTTAATGAGGCTGTGGCTTTTGGTAGTGGGGATGCTCAGTTTTCTGCCAGATACAAGGCCTGGCAATGAGGCTTTTCCAAAATTTCCCAAAAGACATCTTGAAAATTGTAGCTCCAGGTCTCAAAAAGACTTGGATTGGCTGGAACAAAATCTGTCCCAACAAAATGAACTACAGAACCAGTCATGGTGACAGAACTTTGAATGTAGGTGGCCAAAATCGAACTTTGTGCTTGAGGAAGGATATGTCCCTGAGCAATGTGACACCTCTCACCTGAGTGTTACATCTCTTGGGCAGTAAAGATCCAGGGACCTCCATCAGCTGTGGAGTGCTCTTCATGACTGGAGGACACACAATTACTTTTTATGTGCAAGATATTCTAATTATCCTGTAGGCATCCATTTCAGTTTGCAGAATTATTATTGAAAGCCATTTAATTTTAGGTGGCAGTCACTTAAGTGTACTAAGTAGAGTAGCACAAGAAATTATTTAGCACAGATCCAGATCCTCCATCATTTGCATACACACATATATTATGATTTTTATTTTTTGCTTATACAAAAGGCCAGTAAAATACTAATATGTACCGAATATAGTGTGTTCCTAGTATCAGACTCTTAAGAGTATGAACAAAAATACATAATTTTTAATTATACCTGCATGAATTTTCTGGGTAAAATGAAAGGCAAATTTTTACCTACAAGTGTGTGATACAGTATTGTTATACTGCACATACTAAAGTTCTATGGGCAATAACCAAAGTATCCACAATTATTCTAGTAAAGAGAAGAAACAAAACCAAAAAAATATTCTAAGACTTTTAGGAAAGGATTTAAATTCATATGCTTCAAGGAATAAAACAGTCTGTGGATTAAGAAATTTTCCCTGTGGACAAGTAGTCTCTGTAACAACCTGCTGCAGAGTTTCTGGCATGCTCATCTGAATCTAGCTGATTTCATAAATGCTTTCCTGAAGAAGGTGGGCAACTTTTCTGATCCAGCATGTCCTCTGTGTATTCACATGAAAAATGAGAGCCTCTTATATTATGCCTACCATGAGCAGTTTTGTCTGCTATAACTCTGTTCTTGATACTTTTCCAATTTAAATTTAACCAACTGGTGGATAAGGGTTTCCTTATCTGTATACCTTCTTCACTTCCCATTCCTATCCCCGTTGAAGAAGACTGTAAAATGCCATCTCCTTACACTACAGGCATATAGCATGTCTGGGAAATAACACCTGGAGCTCAGAGGAGCACTGGCAGCACCACAGAAGTGAAAAAAGACTGCAAGGCCCTGCTGGGTTTCTGTCCTAGCACTGGGTGATCCACACAAGGCTTTACTCCACCTGTTACAGGATGTTTGTGTTTGCAGCCCTTCTCCAATATAAGGTGGCTTTAATTAAAATGGTAACTAAAACTCACAACATGAGTTTTTTTAAAATGGTAACCAAAACTCACAACTCTGCCCCATCAGAAAGGGACAGCATCTCAGAGGGCTGAGGCAGAAGCTACAGGCACTGACCCAGGAGAGGGCAAGCTGTCTCTTTCCAGTGTCTGCAATTTAGGGCTTTTAAGGATGGGAGCTGTAGGCTATAGTCCCCAGCAGTACATCTGTGATGTGGATTTTTAAGGCAGACACACACTTCTTCCCTCCATGCAGGACCCAGGCAGGAAATCCAAAAGGAAGCCATACTCCAGATTTAAAGGAAGGGTGCCAGTTGCAAAGTGTGAACATCCAGTCTTCTTCCCAAGGGATCTCCACTGGGACAGCAGTTCTGCTCCTCAAAAGGGATGAGGAACTGTGAGGGCTGGGGAACCAGCATCACCACAGGCATTTAATGCTGCATTTAT
This sequence comes from Oenanthe melanoleuca, assembly GCF_029582105.1. Classification (NCBI taxonomy): domain Eukaryota; kingdom Metazoa; phylum Chordata; class Aves; order Passeriformes; family Muscicapidae; genus Oenanthe; species Oenanthe melanoleuca. Next base: position 83,492,493 of record NC_079333.1, on the reverse strand, counting down.
TGCTTTGATTTTGGGCATCTCAGTGTAAAGTCAGTAAAAGCTCCAGGAATTCAGCATGTTGGAAAATCAGACCCAGCTTGTCTTAAATTGACTATCCAGGACAGAAAGCTTCTCTGGGAAAATTTTACTCTGGTTCTGTAGAAGCAGTTTTTTTATTTAATGGTAAAACACCCTTCAAGTTTTTAAAGTGATATAAAAGCTTACAACTTTCCCTTCACAATGATCTTGGAATTTTGATTGTTTTCTGTGAAAATGAAATACTACATTTTGTATTGCTGGTGAGTAAGCTTTGCTACATCTCAAATTTCTTTCATTTATTTATATAGGGGTAGTATAAATCAGCTGTCCTGAGATTTTCCCACTGTGCTCCACAGAAGCACAGTCAGTAAGGCTGTGGTGAGGGTGAGACTTGTCAGTGAGGGCTGGTGTGTGGGCAGCCCCAACTCATCTGGTCCTAAACAAACAGGAACCTTCCTTATAACCCATTTCTGGAGCCTACAGCAAGCTATGGGCTCTGCCTCCCACCACGATACCCAGCCTGTACCTCTGGGTACACGGCCATTTCCACACCAGGATTAATTTTTGGAGCACTGACAGAAGCCTTCAGTGCTATTAGTTCAAATAAGTTTGGAAATCACTGGATTATAGGACAACTCACAGTTTAGCAAGCTGTTGCCTGAGGATTTTTCAGAAGAAAATAAAATATGGAAGAAAAAAGGAGAGCAAAATAAAAGCATATGAGCTTATGCCAAAATTGTCCTCTGACTTGGGGCATTTCAGTTGTAACTCAGAGAGGAGATTGTGGGAACTCAGAATTTTCACAAAGCAAATCCAAACCCAAGTGTGTTAAATCGACCACCCAAAGTCAGAAAGCTCCTTCTGGACATTTTTTGCCTTTTTTTTTTTTTAATAACTATGAATTATCCATTCATCTTCAGGCTTCTAAACTGAGTCTGAAATCCTGTACATTCTGTATAATACATAAAATTAAGATTATGCAGTGGGAAAATACTTCCCTGCTGCAGTTTTCTCCTAAGATGTCTTACAAATACTGAGCACAGAGGCCCAATGCAGAATGCAGCTGGGTGCCATTCAAGTATTTCTTTCAGGGATGGTACAGGAAGATGTGCATGGAGATGGGAGTATCTGAGGCTTCCACCAAGAGGCAGTAATTCCAGGAAGCAATGCTCACAGGAAGGTGTGGTGCTCCTTTCAGCAGTGACATTAATGCTTGCTAATTTCCTTGAATGCTACTGCCTAAGCATTTTATCATTGCTTTCCCCATCCCTGAGAACTTCTGTGGAGACTGAAAAACGTTTGTGCTAGGACTACTAATAGAGTGTTACAACATGTCACTAAGATCTTGAGAGGCCTTCCTCCAGAATACTTGCAGCTATTCTGTGGATGACCAATGTTTGCTGAATCTGTTATGAAGTAATAGCCATTAATTCAGTGATCCACCAGAAATTAGGACCCTAAGCTGCTTTCAATATTGGCTTTTACAGATTTCTCTGAAATGTCATCACATGACAGTTTCCAATCTCAGCAAGCTCCTCCAGGTCAAGAAGTAAAAGTCAGTAACAAAGCAAAGCAAAACATTTTACAAATTCCATGAGCATCTATTATCAGCCTGATTACACACTACACTTCATAGAGTCCTAATGATTTCAGTGGGGCTCCATGCAGCATGAGGAGTCTCCCATGCAGATTAGTTTACGAGATCAGGGTCTCCATATGGAACATCTCCTCCATCCACCCCTTCCTGTTCTGAATAGGGCTGTATAAAACAAAGGCCTGCTTTTCTGCAAACTTGCAAGGTTAGAATTCTTGATGGGCTTGTGCAATGATTCAAATGGTAACAGCTCTGAAAATATTTCTCAGTGCTATTTAGAACCTGTGTTGGCTTTTCTCACCTCGGTCACTCACCGCAATCTTCTCTGTCCAATTACCTTTCTAATAATCATTTTGATGCATTTCAGCTGCCACAGCATTAGGTGTAAATGCCTAAAATCATACCATTCAGTTCCAGGAATAATTTCATGGGAGGACTGTCATGGGTGTGTAATATTAAGGGGGAAAAAAAAAATCAAATGTCAGAAACTTCATATTGATACTTTGATCAGAAGCAACATGAGACTGAAAGTTTTTGAACAACAAACCATTTGAGAGTGTGTAACATGCTTGTGAAAATATTCATAGCGTAATTAGATAAATAACAGATCCAGTGTCTATTTTTACTTTCCCTTGATGAGAAGCTTTGCAGGAGAGACTGCTGGTAGTTAATTCTCCCTAACAACAATCTGTGTAATCACAAACCCCAATTAGCTGTGCCTGTTCTATGCTATACAAACTATTTCCTTAGCGCTTCACATCACTACTTTGTAATTAGCTTTCATCTACACGAGCTTTGACTAAAAAAATATAAAAGAGTGTAAGTGATTGTACTGCCACTCAGTATTCTGCGAAATAATCGCTAGCGATTTCAATCAGATTAATTTTATCACCCGTATTAAGGAAAATTACCTCCCTCTTCACTCTCTACAGCTGAGGGCTATTTCATTTCCTGAGATGTTCATAAAAGCATAATATAAAGCAATCTGTAATTGTAAATATCCTTCCCTAATAACTTTGAGATATTTCCTTAATACATCTTTACATTTGGAGTTTCCGTTCCATAAAATACAGTAACAAGTGCTCTATTATGTTCTAAGTGTGTGCTGTTAAGCTGGACAACTCAGCGCTGTCCTTCCTGTTTTTACATAGGGTTATATTTAACTTGCAGATAATGGGAACAAGGTTTAAAAGTGATGGAGCGGAATAATGGCGTTACAGCAATAATATATCTTGCCTTTGTGAGGAATAGAACTTTACGGCCTATTTCAGGTCAGCCAACACCAATTCCATTTTTCACAGCCTGACAACTTTCACCTTCACCCACACTCCAGATGGGTATTAAAAACTACTTTCCAAACAAAACTGAGGTTTGGCTATATCCATGTTTTACACCTGGGAAGAGCCCTTTGATACTTAAAATCTACAGAAATAAATTTAAAAATAAAATAAAATAAAATAAAATAAAATAAAATAAAATAAAATAAAATAAAATAAAATAAAATAAAATAAAATAAAATAATAAAATAATTAATTAAATTAAATTAAATATAAAAATGGGCAGTCCACAACAGACACATGCCACTGGCTTATGTGGTGAAGTTCCCAGCTATTCAAAGAGCAAAGCAAGCTGCTGAGGTCCTGCAGGAGGGGTCATAGCAGGGGGATTTCTACAACTGCAACTCTTGCAACTTCTACAGCAAGGACATGGCCTTAGTAAAATTTTAGCACCTGGTTTGTGGGAAGTGTGAGGTGTGTGCTAGGAGGACCCCAGCAGCTCAGTATAGCACTGCCAAGAAGATTCATTGAGCTGTTCAGGCCACCAGCACTTTTCCCTGAACACAGATCCAGATGTGCACATGTGATGGCTTGTGTGGGAAGCTCTCTCCCTGAGCTGTCTGCACCCTGAGTTGGTCTGTAAGCATTGTTCCTGAATATATCTATGTAGTTTTAAAAAAATTATAACGAAGGAAAACAGAAAAAAAGGCACTGGGTGACTGAAGTGCATGTTGTATGTATTGCAGTGCTTTCCCCCAACATCCTCAGCTTCACGACAGAGGTACAAGGTCACTGGTGGAGAAAGCACTCATCTCAGGGGCAGCACAGCTTAAGGCTGTTTTAAGCAGCCCCTGTTCTCCTCAGAAAGTAATCTTCCAGCCTTTCAAAGGTAAAGGCATCTCATCATCTGAGCAGCTCTGTACTCTGCTTTATCTGTCTTATCCCTTTGGACTGTCTCACTCATCCCTAATTATTGCAGGTGAGAGCTGCAGTGCACAGGAAATCTGCCTGTCATATTGGAGAGATGGCAAAACCAAGATGGGTAAGGGAGCATCCCCACTGGAGAAGGAAACTCTCCCTGCCTGTGCAGTGGAGTCTGAAATGTTCCCAAATGGTGAAGCTCCAGGGATAAACGAGGGGAGCAGGTCACAGAGGTTGCCCCAGCACACTGTGAATCATTGCACATTGCTGTACATGCCTTGGCACTTTGACACTCTGCAGGGCATGTGAAATGAATAGCAGAATGTATCTTGAAATCTTAGGAATGGGGTGGGGGTTGGAGATGTAATGCAGTTTCATCAATGTCATGGTGTCAGGATATGGTGGATGTTAGAGATAACATCTCACTGGAATCAAACATATTGTACTCACTTTTCTTTCTACAGGAGCAAGATAAACTTTTCTACCTTTTAGTTAAGCATGAGAAGAAATCCACTCTCATCTAGAGCAACACCTTGACTGTTTGCAGTCATGCCTCTCTGTATACATGGATGAGACACATCAGACAGATAGGCTGCAATAATTTCCTTTGCTCTTCACTTAAGACACAGGAGAGACATCTATGTCCTCTCTTTACCACTGTCCTAGTTTCCATGGTGGTAGAAGACACTGAAGACCAGACTATATGTTTCAATTTGGCATGACAGAAATTCTAAAAACTTACCAGAAATTAATTTTCAATTGGCCTGAGTCTCTGCAGGAATCTGTGCCTGAACCCTTTCCAAGGATGTTGTCAAAAGAGAGGCCTGCAGCTGCTATATCCCCACATGGCACAGAAATTCCCAACAGAAGTGTCATCTTCCACTCCCTTTTTTCTGCTTAAGCAGCGTGCAGGGACAGGGATGCAGCAGACAGAAACACTGAATCCCCTGAGAAAAAGGAGACAAAATCATTGCAAGAAGAAAGGCTCAAGTTCATACATCTCCAGAAAAACTCAAACACATGCTGAATTTCAATTTTCTCGTGCTTAAATTTCCACTTCTGAGAAGGCCAGCTAATAAACAAAGTCACCTATTACAGTTGTACAAATGTTGCATCCCCACTGCCTTATATTGTCAGGAAATAAAGTGAAACTAGTAAAAATTCAGTGTCCCTGGCAAATATCTGAAACTCTTTTATGTGGAACAAGGATAAAGCTAGGGCTGAAAGAACATGTGTTTTCAGTCCCACTGAAAATTTCACTGTCTTCATATTTGCTTTTATCCCAATTTGGAACAGAAAGTTAAACATTGACTACTGAAACTTCTGAAAATCACAAAGTTCAGAAATGTCAAAATATGCCACTTTAGTATTTCTGATCTAAAGGAAATGCTGAATATAACAAAACTGCAACAGTGAATAATATTTTCTGAATGAAACCAGAGCATTTCATTTAACTCTGTTCCAATGTATGTCTCCCTGACATGATCTTGATACCTCACAAAAGCTGGAGATTAGATGTTTTGCATTATTTTTTGCTATGGACAGATTTTCTGAGTGTGCCACAAGGTATACATCACCTATCATATGAATCCCCAGGTAAAACATCCAGTTGCATCCTGTGAAGTGTAATCCACTGAAGAAATATTTCCATGAGGATCTTGGTCATCAGGCTTTTACAACACTGCAGAGTAGCATAGAAAAATGTTGAATGATACCAAATATTTAGCTTAGTTGAACAAGACAAATGGGTTGGGATTGTGTTGATTCAATCCCAGGCTTTCATGTAATTGTTAAATATTATACTGAATTACATGTATCGGTACAGTGGTCATTCATAAAGATACTCTGGACTACATTGGGGCAAAATAATGTGCATTTTTGAGTAGTTATACAGATGACTGGTGCCATTTGATAGTCAGAGATTAAAATACTGTGAGTTTTTTGACTGAGATAAAGTTAGCTAAGATAATGGCAAGTTTTCTGACCACTATAAATACATTTTGCTGTCACATTTGAAACAGTAGATAATTAATGCAGAGCCAGCTGCTACTAATATACAGCACTAAAACTTGTTAATACAAGGCTATAATAAAGCTGTTAATACTGATAATATCGTATAGCATTTTAAACTATGCCAAAATATTCCTTAGAATTTTTTCCTTGCTATGGAAGGGTTTGCTACATTTTGGGTTTCCATTCCTAAATAATCTCCAACTGCATATATCATGTTATCTGTCATAAATAAAGTCAGCTCTTGCCTCAAGGGTCCTGCAGTTTAACAGGCAACAATAGGCAACAATAAGAAAGCTGAGATGGGTTAGAAATCTAAACCAAGCAGGATTTGCTATTTGCCTTATAACAGAAGCTGGATACCCCATCAAGCACAGGACTTCATTGTTTGCATGTGCACTGTAGACAGGTGAGGAGAGACAGTCTTTGTCCTGGAGAGCTTGAATAAAAATATAAATCTAGAGGAAAGTACACCTTAAAAAACTGCTTTTTGCCTGTAAGAGTCTCTTCTTTCTCCTTTTCACTTAAACCCAAGAAAACCTTCAGTGGGGATGAGCATTCAGAGGTGCAATCAAAACCTCTGGAAATCTGTGAAAGTTTTGGAGTATGCTTTTATAAATTGAACCCCAGTTACCCAGATGTATGAGAAATATCCTACTGTAAATGAAAGGAAGGCATTCTCTACTAATTCTCTCACTCTTACAATAAAACTAACTGAAAATGAGAATAGTTCTGATCACCAGAGTCCGAAATTGGTATTCCAAGAGTTTCATAACAGAAATTGGTTTGCCTCCATTTTACTGAATTATACTGTTCAGTAGTTAGAAACTCATTTTATAAGCAAATACGTACTTACCTATTTTTTAAGGCTCTGACCCACTGATCATCTTAATGGCTTATAACTATGAGTGTTCCAACTGGTTGATACCATCTGTCTGAATCTGCTAGACAAAAGGGTAGTGGGTTAGATCTGTGGCTTTAGCTCATTTAGTTTATATTCAAGAAAATGTGACATATACATTATACATCTTTGGTATGGAACACTGTTGAAATATTAAGAAAGCCAAATGATTGTTCTTTTTTAAAAAGTAAAAGGCAGTGACTAATTAAACAGCAATGAAAAAGAATGACACAGCAGCTGTGAACTGTGTTATTCTCTGGTCCCTAGATACAGATGGGCATTAAAATAGCCTGTCTTCTGGGAATGCAGAAAGACACACAGAAGGGGAAAAGTAGGTTTCCAAGTGCCCAAAGTTAAAACTGTCTCACTAAAATAAAGGCAAGAAGTAAGAGGAATAGATGGCTGCACTGGATTGTGTCTGGGACCAGATCTGTGGGCTTGTGTATCATAGTTGTGGATAGTCCTGTGGTTGGTTCCCATGTGAATTCAAGGAAAGTGATCACCTCCAATAAGTGGAAAAGAATGTCAGGGGTAGATGGAAAATCCTCTCTGCCTCAGGAGGTGTCAGAGTGCTCAGCACACAGAGGGTAACTGCCTTCAGGCATAAGCAAAAGGCAAGTTTTTGTCAGTGACCAACATAGTTTCTGACATGCAATGCCCATGACATTGAATATTAAGAGTAAGATATATCAATGCCTCATTTTATTGAACTCAAGGTTTATAGTCTACAAGTCTGTTTAGAACATGGTTTTCCCCATAACAGTTAAAAACTGACTAGAGCCTTTAGAACATGAAGGGTCCAATTAGCTAATGATCTGTGTCCATGTACAAATCAACTTAATAGCACTATTCCTGGAAATATTACAAGCAGAGAGATAAGTTTCACATTCGTCAAAGCTGTTCAAAACCATTAAACCATTTGGAATCTTTTTTTTCTTTTTTTTTTTTTTTTTTCTTTTTTTTTTTTTTTTGAGAAGTATTAAAAAGATTTAGCAGTTTAAGGAGAGATCAAGGCTATTTTCAGGCAATTATTTGAAATTGTTAAAATCTGGCTCTGCTTTTTTCTAAAATGCACATTGTGATGCCATTAGAGCAGTTCTGACAGGAGTGTAGACAATGCACATTTTTTCATTCTCTCTTTTTTTTTTTTTTTTTCATATCTTTTGGAGTTGCTTTAAGGACTCTGGCCATTTGGATCTACATCTGTCTTGCTCCCTTGAGAATTATTAGTAGCAATTTGTGAAGAATCAGAAATTCATTTGTCTTTTGATACTGATGACTATACTTACAGTCCAAAATCTTTCCAAATGAAAAGTTGTCTTTAAAAAGACTTGATGTAAGAAAGAATTTTTTTTCTCTTCAGCAGGAGGAATGTTCACAAAATTTAGGTCAGGGTAAAACTAAAAAATTTATTTTTTCTTTTTTTTTCCTACCAAAATTAATTAAATGTATACTCAGCTTGGTGCATAATATAGTTTGCCCAGGTTTTATAGAGCTTATCAATCCCAGCGGCAGTTCTGAGCACCTTTGCTCAAAACTTATACAATAATGTTTTTCCCCAAATCTAATTTGTCCTGAATCAGGGAACATAGTTAAAATACAATGAACAAAGTTTCCAGTAATTACATCAAAATTAAAATTTCCTTTTACTCAAATCTAATTAAAATTAATTGAAAGCACATGCTTTAAACCAGCTTGCCATACTGTCAATGTGATCAGTTTGTCTTATTGTAGATAAAGCCATACCTGCTTGCTAAAAGTACACACGTTCTGGCTTCTTCTCCTGCCTTTGAATATTAATAAACTACCCAGAAGGCAGGTGAGAACAGTTTTCTCAGTCAATGCTTTGGCTTTTGGTGAAAAATGCTTTCAGAAAATAAAACAGTAGTCAAACTATCCAAAGACCTCAGCTAGGTCATGAAAGAAAGCTGACATGGTCTTTTAAGGGACTCTTCCTTCAGTGTCTTGAGAGATAGATGGTAAATGTGATTTAAGAAAGTGAGTTTGTAGGGAAAGGGATGGGGAAAACAGACTCGAGAATGAGGACAGGGCAGTGGAAACATTAGAAACATCTAATGTCTTCATAAATCACAAGGCAAAACTCCTTTCCTCATCTGACACCAGGCCTGCCAGTTAATACTACAGGATTCTGATTGTAATATGTGCCTGCTTAGTGAATGAAATTAGGGAGCTACAAATAATAATCTGCTAAATATTTCTACAGCATTCAAAAAGGCAAGGAGCTGCCTTCTTTCTCTGCACCTCCAGTCTTTTCCCATCTTTCAGATGACAAACACAGCTTTCTAGGTGAGGTACAGACACAACTATGCACACACACACAGAAATACACACATGCATCAGTGCATGCACATATTTTACCCTGAGATTTGTTTTATAGGCTGCTGTGCAAAGTCTGGGGCACTAATAATATACATCTCCAGGACAAACACACACTTACAGTGTGTTTTGGAGGCACCACTTTGACTCAGAAAGAATCCTGCCTTTCCCAGCTTCAAATAAACATGGTAACTAGGAAAAAAGATGGTTTAAAAATCAAAAGACATAATTTCTTGGCACTGCCAGCTAGAGAAGGTATGTAAGAAAAACAAAAATTTCAGCTTCTGTTATGTTCCTTTCTTTCTGTTTTGCTTCCTTTTGTAAAAATAGATTCCTTTTTTAAGATATACCACTTTGCACTTCTTGCAACCAGCAGTGTGTAGAATCACTCCACTAATGCTCTCCATCTCTAATGACACTTTCATCTAAAGTTATCAGAGGATGCTACTAAAATATGTAGCCCCACAATGCTAGTTTGAGTATGAGCCACTCTTTTTTACAAGTAAAATCACAACTGCTTTTTGGCAGCAGTAGAAATATAATTAACCCCTTTGTTTTCCCCTTCTCCCTTTCCAAGGCCCTAAGCATGTTTCTTCTGACCTCTACATCTTGCACAAATGCTGGTGAGCCATGAGGTAGACAGTGTGAGAGAACTAAATATATTGAAAAACTACCTTTCTTTGGGGCAAAGGAACCTGTGTTTCAGCCAAGGCAGTCCCCAGATGAATTTCACCATGCATGTTTGTGCCAGGACAGCAGCAGGGCAGAAACTATTTGCTGACAGATCAAAGGGGCAGCACTGTGCCTGCTAAAGCTATCACTGTTTTTGCATATCTACCTACAATCTAAAAAAAGAATAATTTGCATATAGGGTTCTATGTCTTCTAGGATCAGGGCCAAAAATCAAATCTTTATTTACCTAGTCAAGGCCACAGAGAAAGTCAGCAGAGGCAGGATATGATCCCAAAATTTGTTTACTGGGTCTGCATCATCCTGATAGAGAAACACTATTTAAAATAGCTTTAAAAAGTTTTCAGCAACTAGCTTCTCAGGATATGCAATTGTACATTACTATGGCACTTTAATCACTTCTGAAAGTACTGTGTGGAATTGTAAAGTTATTACATGACAAAGCTATCTCCAGCATGCATAGTTTAAAATGGGCTAATGTTAGAAGTCTGTGCTGCTCATGGGCACATTAGCCCTGCCTTTTTCCCCCCTCCTCCCCTAAACTGCTTGCCAAAAGATGTATGATCCACTTTCTGAGCCAGGTCACCTTTAAGAGCACAGTGACATGCCACAGAATTATTCGCCAGTCCTCACCAGAGATGTCTGCAAGTGCAAAGCCTGTGACAAAGGACTGAAATGACAGCACTTTGACTCACTTCTACATTGTGTTTGTTTAGGAAGGTCCTAGAAATTGTATTTCACCAACCACATTCACTATCAACACACAATTATCTGGCTTAATCATGTGGAACAGTGGCAAATTCACCTGGGGCTTAGGAACTAATGACATTCTCGTCTGAGCTGCTTTAGTGAAATGGCCTAGCACCTGAAGCAGGAACAGCAAGATTGCTCAAGAAAATTTGGTTTTCTTTTTTCATTTCACAGCATAGGGGCTCTGCTCAAATCAACAAACGCTCCTGATTAAATAGCTGTGGTAGTTGACTTATTTGCACTTGTGTGTATGGCTCTGAATGTACATTGAGAATCCCTAACCTTTACAGGAAAAGAATTGTCTGTGACTTGTTTTTAATATGTTGTATTTTGACATAGAAAATAGTCAAATAATTCTGCATTTTATAATTTTGGTATGATGAGATCTGTAAGTGTGGGTAACTCCAAATATCCCAAAACCAGCACAGGGCAAGAGCAAAAAAACTCCACCTTTTCTCACACTGAATGTATTTGTATCTATTTTTGTCAGCAGCCGGGGCAAGGCCATTTAAATTTTGCTTGCTCAACAGAAACTCAGATTCTTATGTGGTCTCCCCCCTAGTATACAGGATGAGTTGTATTGCTGCTGACTATGCCCTAAAATCTCAAAAGTTTAGAGGTGGGCAAAGATGAGAAATTGAATGTTCAGGCTCCTGAATGCTTAAAAAAGGGGATAGAGAGACTTGGGACCACCTTGGCCAAAGGAAAGAAACTATCCTATTTCCATGAATAAAGTCTCTTAAAAAACATTCAGAAAGATATAGTAGGTGAGGTATTCATACTCAACTTTCATATTCACCTTTGGCATTTCATGTTCAAGGACTCCAGAGAAAAATTCCCACAGTCTTGAACAGACAAGTCCAAAACAAGGCAGCCCAGTTGGGCTTGGTGTCACCACTTTGCCTCTTATGAAAATTAATTAACATTAACTGCAATATGGATATCAGCTCAGACTGGTACACAGATGAAATTAAGTTTATATGGATAAGATGCAAAGCCACCCACTCAACCTTGATTCTGCTTTTGACTACTACAAATACTCTATCCTACTAATGCAGCATCAGCATTTGTAGCAGATTGGTAGCAGAAGATCCCCCCACAGCCTCTATACCATGATTACTCCCACATCAGCAAGAGAAGCACTCATATAAAGCTGTGCATAAAGCAGTTTTTCCTAAGCCAGCCTATGCAGCCCACATTTTGGAATCCCAATGCCTTGTCACTGATTGCCTGGCTCATTGTAACAGAGCTCTGGCAGCAAAAGCTTTGGCAATTTCTGGAAGAGCTGGTGATTCTGGATCCTCTTCCTAAGTAACATTACTGAAGATAGTCCTGCTAGGTTATGTGAAAATATATATTTCTCCTTTGTGAGTCCGTATCTCAACAGAGTCAGGCATAAATCTGATAAAAAGGGCCACTGAAAGGTTGAAAATGCTAGTACAGTTCTGTAAATGCAAGGATAGAAAACACCCATAGTCTCAGAAGTCCACGAGGAAGTTATTCCATATGGTCAGAAATGAAGAGGTTTTGGTTTGATGTTGATCTCCAGGGAGGTGATTGCTGGATGCCATGTTATTTAACTGGAAAGAGCTGAAGCTTTGCAGAAGATGGACTGAAATGGAAAAGAGTAGAGGGGCAGATTTGTTCAGATTAGCTCTAAGGTAATGTTCAAACACCTCAGGAGGAGCCTAGAATATCCTTTTGTTTCCTGAATTATCTCAACAATAAAGCTAGGTAAAACAAGAATAATTTTGGAGGCTATGAGAGAAAATAGTTCTTCATAGAGCCTTCTGTGCTGCAAGATGCAGAGGCTTACCTGTTTATTACTGGACAGTCACCAGGATAAGGTGTCACCAGCACCACCTTTGAAGCCCTCAGCATATTACACTGTCCCTGGAATTTCTCAATCACCCAAAGGCTCAATTTCTAACATATACCTCTACACCATGTTGATCTCATGGGGAACTTGGTGTTTCTAGGACCCCCAAAGATATTCCACCTATTTCCTTAGCACTGGGCTTGGCACTGTCTCAGCAACCACATGAAAGCTCACCCTCGTTGTCTGCAGCGAGCTTTGCGTGACTGCAGCAATTATTTCCCCTTGATGTCTCACTCCACCATAATTGTAGGGGTTTTAGCACTCCAGATCATGGTGCTTTTTAAACCTTAGCTCAGCACCAGTATAAATCAGTATAGCTAGGCTGAAGTCAACAGTTACAGCAAGTAGTATTGAGAGAGAATCCAGAGAGCAAACCCAACTCGGTGAAATGAAGAAAGTTCTATTTCCATAAATCTGTGTCACTGTTTCTGTGAGACCCCTATGTGCTCTAAGGCCATGCTTTAGCACTGGAATATTTAACATCTCAGGAGAAAGATCAAAGCTACCAAACTGGCTGTATTTCAGTGACAGATAGGGGGATAAATGCAGTCAGCACGGATTTGAATGGCTTTTGTGACAGGAGTGCATTGCCATCAGGAGCAGTTTAGTCAGTTTGTTCAGCACTCGGAGGACACAATCAATTCACTGTATGCCAACAAAAGAATGTCACTGATAATGGGGAAAAGTTGCTTCCAGATGGTCATACCCTATGGTCATTTTGGATATTTTGCTGTTAAGGCTGTAGTAGCAGAGAAGAAGAAAATGTGAGATTGGGTGCATTTATGCAGATGTGTATGTGAATCCTATCATGAAAGCATTTGATTCTAGTCCCTACACAGAAGTTACCATACATACAGTCACTTATCACTAATACTAGGTTTCATCAGGCATATCTAAATCAGGAAATAATATGGTAATTTTCACAGTCACCAAGTGGAAAATATTTATGGTGCAGTAGTTCAATATATCTGTATTTTATATTTCTAAGATTGTACCTGATGACATAATAAGAGTTTGAGTTTAAATAACAGCTGGATGATTTCAGAAAGAAAAAATGCACTGGTAGAAAGCTTACTCCTTTATAAAAAATCTTCTCCACGTTCATCAGGATTGCCAGCCTGGGGCAAACTTAATTAAAGTCAATGGAGAAAAAAATTGAATACTTAAAAGTGCTATTTGGGGTTCATAGAGCTTGAATGACTTAAAATATGAAATATTCAATTACTAATAATTGTGGGGTTTTGTTTGGTGAGCATTTTGTCACTCACTCCACACTTCACATCCTCCTCCTTTCATTCTCTTCCAGACAGAAGGGTTAGAAGAGAACAAAATTAGCAGCTCAAGTTACAGTTCCCAGAGTGAAGAGGTACCCAGATTTCACCAACCCAGTGCTCTTCATCATCCTGGTCTCTCCCTTGACTCAGACCTTGTGCCTGCTGCTTTCTTGCTGGCTCCTTTCCTCTCTCCCTGAAACATGTTCTCTCTCCTCTCAGTCTTTTTTTCACTTTTTCTGGGTGTGATCATGATTCATGAAGTGATGATCTGACTTTGAACATGTCCTTACATTTAGCAGCTCGCTGGCTTAGGTGCCAGGGAGGGTTTGAATTTCTTACTGACTTGAACACACCATTTAATAAACTCAAATGCTTTAAATGGAGATTTGAAAGAAATAATACCAGGAGATATTTTTCAGCAGAAGCTCAACAGGGCTTGTAAAGGGAAATCTGTTGGGCAAAAGGCAATGAAACTTGAAATGGTTTTGTTTACTGGACTGCAGTATTAGAGGAGGTGAGCTCAAATTTAAATATATCCCCTGCCCAAAGTGGCTCCTGATTTCAAGTATTTAGTTTTATATCTTGGGGGACAGAGTTCACTGGGATTGATGTTTCAGTAAAAGACAAAATGCTGTGCAAGAGATCAAGCAATTTCCTCATCTTTGAAATTAAAACCAAATCAAATCAATAATTAGGTATATGTATTAAAACAGGACATGAAAAACTGAAGTCAGCCTCATAGAACAATGCTAAATATTTCCTAATTTCAAATATTCTCCACGAACTATGAAAAAAAGGACAGCTTTGGCTCAGTTATGAGATATTAAACAGTTCCAGAATTACTGGAAGAAACAAGAGTAAGGTTCATTAAGTGACTGATGAGGACAGGCTATTTGAGTGAAATTTTAAAAAATATTTTACTGTCTTACAATAAAATAAAATCCTAACCTGGAGAAATGGCAAATTAATTAACATATTCTCCAGTACTTAGTGACACCTCAGTAGAAGGAAACTCTTAAAATGTGAAACCCTTGACATTGCCAGAATAGAAAAATAAAGTACATGTCTCTCAGTGGGTACCAGGGACCTATATTATGTCCTACTGTTGGTTACAGAATTTTCAATATTTTCTTATCCTTTTTCACTCATATGAACTGCAGCTTATAGCAGTGGTAATCATTTCCTGTGTTTGAAAAAGAGATGAAAGCATTCATGGATGAAAGCAAGTTGGATTTAATCTCCTTCTCTCTCATCCAGTGCACTGTACTGATCATTTTCCAAAAAAACAAGACTTAAGCTCATTTTTGTCATGACAAAACTAGTTTCATAATAATCAGATGGCAATTCCTAGTGTACACAATTCTAATATAATTACCAGGAGGAAATGTAGAGGGAGTTGCAGGTTTGAGATAAAGAAAAGCCTGTGAATTTTGTATTAATGTCTCAGACTCTCTTATTTGTGCAAGTAATCAATCTTTCGGGGAGTAGAATAGTAATTCTTTGTGAAAAAATGACAAGAGTCTGAGGAAGAAAGAAGATAATCTGAGTTTCATTCTGTACACAGCAGGTCAGCTGTGATTGACAAAGCTCATCACAAAACTATAGCTCCCGGAATAATCCCAATAGCAGAGTTTCATTTGCAGCCGGAGCAGTGTTAATGACATGTTTAACAGCTGCTTGTTGAAGTTTGGAATCTGCATTAACCTGCAGAGCAGTGAACAGAGAAATGAGGGGAAGTATTGAAATCAAGCCCTCATTATGCCGACAGCCCAGGGAAAGGGGCAGAGAGGGGCTGGCGGAGCGAGGCGGGGGCTCGGTGCAGGTGGGAGTACAGGGGAGATGCCAGCACCAGATCCAGGAGCACAAAGGCTGCTCGAGGGAACTGACAGGCTTGACTCACAGCATCAGGGAAGGGGGAAGTTCAACAACTGGGATGAGCAAAAAGGGAGAGGTGGAAAGCGCAGGACTGGCAGCACATGGCTTGTGAAGAGGAGAAGCAGCTGCTCCTTGCAGGTTGTCTCACTCCCAGCCAGCCCCTTCTCCAGCCTTTAGCTGTTCTCTTCCAGCCAGGGGCCTTTGTCTACCCTATAAAAGGGACCAAGTTCACAGCATTCAGTCTCCTGCTGGTACCACTCTTAAGATTAGATGATATGCCCTAATGAAGAAACAAGCCAAGACACTGAATGCCTTTCCATGCCGCACTGATATCCAGCAACAAGAAATTTGAAAATACTCATCCAACTCCAATCCTCCTACACCAATGCACATGTTAAGAGCCTGAGTGCACTTGAGCTGCCCATAGACTGTACTGCTCTGCAGCAACTCCCTCTTTCATCCTGCTAACACTAACATCAGTTCCACAAAAGCAAGGGGCAAAGGCCTGGAAGCATCTGATTCCTATGTGCATGCTCCAAAATGTTGGCAGTGCCAGCAGGCATCTTTTGGTGATGATAGTTAATGCAGACATATATACAGTACCTCCATAGGTTAAACAAAATGGCTCATTGTCATTCCTAGTACTGGATCAGCTATGGGGTTCCATTAAAAGTCATTTGAAGGACATCCCTCTCACCAATTTTATTAACTTTTCTTGTCTGAGAGGCTTCTTAGTCAGTTTTTTCCACTGGATTGGGTTCCTCTCTATTGCTTCCTTACATGTGTGGTTTGCATTTAATCCTTTTTAAAATCATTTTATTTAGTCCATAAAAGGTAGGTGACAGGCACTGAACTTTGACCTAAGTCCCAGATTGTCCTTCCAAGCTTCCAAGGCTCCCAAGTATGTAAATTCAAGGGCATTGCAGCTTGAACTGAAGAGTTTTTAAGCACCTGGCTTAATGTCTTTCCAAGACAAGCACTTGAAAAGAGGTACATTTTTGGTAAAGTCTAGCTAGGCTAGACTCCTCAAAGTACCTCTGATCTGCTGCTGTAGGGGCTCTTACCACTAACCCAAGTGACCAACCCTGGGGAGCTGGAAAAGGTTTTTGTCTTTAAGAATATTCAGTATTCAAAGCCAGGACATCCCAAGGATAAGTAATGGCCATGAAAATAAAACCAAATTTTAGAGGTGTGCAAGTCTGACACAAATTTAGAGGTCACACTAGTGGTAAGGTCTACCATTCAAACCACCCACAGTTTTCTTACTGTGCCTGTATTTCCAGTGTTTTATTTTCTACCTCTTTTTTCTAAAATTTTTATTTCAAATGTCTTTGTCTCTAGTGAGGGTCAAAATCTCTGCTCTGGAACAACATTGTCTGGGAAGGAAGCCAAAACACAGTTGATGCTCTCTGGAAAAAAAAAAAAAAAAAAAAAAAAAAAAAAAGAAAAAAAAAAACAGGAGAAAGCAGAATGACATTGAACTGGCATGGTCCAGAGGCTAGAGCAGGAGGCAGGGACCTGTGTTGTATAAATACCTTCAAACTGATTTACCATAGCACCAATGACAATATTTCTTGACATTCTTAGTCAGAAGAGGTTTTGTTTACAAAAAATTCAAAATTTGGCTAAATACTGACTGCTCCTGTGGTCATTTTCTCTTAATTGCTTGGTTTCATGTGCTGATTATATTTTAGACCTTGGTTGGGAATCTTTTCACAAGCATTTTTTGCAGACAACCTTCTAAAATTTTAAGACACATAGCAACTCAAAAGCTGCATTAGGGCAAAACTGGAGGTAGACAGATGTGTAAGGGTACATCATCTCTGCCAGTTAAAATCTTCCACAACCTCAGAAAATACATGTGGTTTGTCATTCTAGCCTCTTTCCTAGAAAAGTCTTCATATCCTGTGAAAATTCCACTTACTCTCTGTTATTCTGTGGACTCAGGCATCAAAAATCAGACATACTTTGGTAACATATTCTTATGTTTAAACAACCATTTTTCTGACTCTAAATAATGTCAGATACTGCTTGTGGTTTTTTGTCCTTATTCATACCTGCTAGCTATTGCATTATCAAAAGACTTAGATAGTATTGTTAATTTGTCCCCTAAAACATGTGCAATGGATTTACACAGATCCTGATGGTTTTGACAGCAAAATCTACTCCTGGGAAAGTCTTCTTAATCCGTGTTCCCAAACAAACCTGAGGGCAAAGACTGAATGATAGTAAGCTGTTGAACATGAAAATAAATAACAAACAAAAGGAAATGAGATATACCTATGGAACAATTTGGCAATGTGTTTAAACACTTTTGTTGTGATTTTCAGAGCTACTTTTAAAATAAAATGACTCTGTTAGATAGATAATTTTCTCAGAAAGAGCTTAGGAAACCTTCTTATTTTCAGCTCAGCCTTTAATTTTGCAGTGGCCAGGAAGTTTATTACAGAGAATATAAGGTCAGAAGAAGGGTTCATCTTTGAATATAAATTCACAAAATTCAGTCACCAGAACTAACCACTTCATGCTCCTTCACAATATCAAAGCTCTATAACTTCTGTTGCATTTTAGCATAATTTATGAATTTTAATATTTTCTGTAAGATAATAATAATCATTGGGGGGTATTCCTAGCACTGTGTACTGCTTGCACTCTCCATATCTTACATTTTCAAGCACTTTATGTTCTTCTATTTGGCTTCTCTGCAATAAATACATTCTAGTATCACACTTCTAACAGTAAAAGCTCAATTTCACCTGCCTGTGCAGGCAGGAATTTGCTGAAACTTGGAGGTGGAGTATGTAGGAACCCCAAACTATGAGAGTTTCCTTGGAGATAAATATTTCCCACTGTAAGCAAACTTTGTCTGAGGATTCCCTTTGGGAAACCATACTGCTGCTGCCATCTGCAATGACCATGACTTTATACCAGGTCTATTTAATGTTCTCCATTAATAGTATCCAGCTGTGCAAGTGCTTCAGAGAGACAGTAGAGTGCTTTAGTACCACAGTATCTGAAGCACAGAGAGTTTGAAGGGACTTACCTGAAATCCCTCATCAGACCAGAGGGATGCTCTTTCCCAATCCTCCTGTCACACAACTTTCCTATGCAGAGTATTTTACAACCTGGCAGTTGAACTAGCAAGTCTTGCTGCTTTGTCAAGGTAAATTGCCAGCAGTGTTCCAGAAAACTGGGATAAACATGTAGAAATGATGATGAAGATACTGAAATTCCACAGAGCCAGCAGTTGGACTAAGATATATAGAATAAATATATATTTTTTTTGATTTTGCTGACCAATGAACACCCTTACCAGAAACCCTTTTGACACTAAAGATGTTAATCTGTGATTGTGTTTAGGCTTCATCATAAAGAAGAGTCTCCATAGGCAGTGGGATCCACACCTTGCACAAGAAGGAATTGTCAAAATAGGGATTTCCCTGTAGGAAAATGGGAGTACACACAAATAGAGAATACACTGATTTTCATTCTGTTTCAGTGTAAAAATATTACAATCATCCTATGGCTTTTCTAAAGTTGTTTAGGTGGTTTAATTTCAGAACGAGGAAAAAAAAATTATAATAAAATAACTTTTTTTTTAAAGAGAGGAAAAAAAAAAAAAGAAAAGAGACTCAGCTTTTTCCTAAATACATGTACATTACACACACACACACTCACTAATTTGGTGTAAGGAAGCGAGAAGATTTTTGACACCTTTTATTGGGAGCATATGCTATATTTGCCGTTAGCATTTCAGGACCTTTTTTTATAGCCAGATAAGAATGGGCTGGCAGAAACATAAATGAGAATCCAACTCCATACCTGTCTGAACAAATTTCTTGCACTAATGGGTTGAATTAAAGGAGATGATCTTGTTGCCATATGTGCGTTTTGCTGCTCTTAACCATATGGCTTTACTGCTAAGCAAAATATTTCTAGATTTCTATTTTTTTCATCCTCAAGCTGGGAGAAATGTCAGCTTTTTGAAATTTTTCCCACATTGAGAATCAGGGAAAAATGGTATTAAAATAGTTAAAATATTTCCTTTACATCTCAGACTTTCAGCAAAGTTTACAGTAAATTACTCTAGCTTACTAAGCAATCAGTTATTTTGTGCTGGAAATAGTTATAGTTTTAATACAGCTAAGTTCAGAACAGACTGATAATTTATCAGGTTTTTGAAAATTTGAGTTTGAATGAATCAATATATTTAGCAAATAAGTGCCATTTCAGTTGAAAACTTTTTCAAGTCATGTCAAATAAACATAATCTATGCTTTCTGATTAGAAGGGAAGCCAATAAGCTTTTTCTTAGTGCAGGAAGTGACTTAGGGAAAGTGGAAGAGGGAAGGTAACCAGAGATAGATTTTGTATAAAATCACAGATTTCAAATCAGGCATGGATAAGGACAAAATGAAAAACCAAATAAATTGAGCAAATAAATCAGGAATATCAAAGCAGAAAACACAAAAGAAAAGCTTTGGTAAGGACTGTAACTTCACTGCGGCTAAGAGAGAAAATATGAAGTCTGTACTTTGTCACAAAGCTAGCTATGACTTGAGCAAATTGCTGCCCTTATTTTGGATTTGAGTCATAATACCATATGAGACCACTGAAATGGGCCACATGGGTGGTAAGGGCAACTACTGCATACCCTAGTGTGTCTCTTAGTTTAGCTTCAACCAAAAGGGTCAGATCCTTAGTCTATCCCATGATTTGAACCAAACTGGTAAGAAGAGACAGGGACAGATTTGTTTCAACAGCATGCTTAGGAGCTGGGAATAAAATGCTGATGCACCAAACCCTTGACCAGCTTTGTGGAGAATTACAGGAGCAGTCAGAGCATCACCCTTTTGAAAATACTTCCTGAATGGAGGGAGAAACAGTGGTCAGCTAGATGGAAGAGTGATAGCCTTCTTTCAGCATTTTCCCACCAATGCCCATCTCTCAGCACAATAGGAAAATATAAATGATCCTTCACCTTTCCCTTGATCACAGACACAGAAAAAGATCAAGACCACTGATTACCTGAAGAGGATGGTAAAAAAATGCAGAAATCATATAAGACAGAAATACTGTTTCTCTGCCACATTTTGGGGCAGAATGCAGGGAGAACTCCTCCTATCCAGTGGCCATGGCTGGGAAGCATGTTCTGCAACTACATGACCAAACACTGTGATCAACTTTCCTGGTTTTCTATTCCATCTTGAGAAATAAGGCACCTGGGATGCTCACCTTGCCAGAGCTAAAGGGGCAGAGAGGACCTGCTCTTTTTTTTAGCAAGTCTTCCCATTCCTCATAAAGAGAGATCTTATGCTGCTAAAAATGCAACATGGATCTAAAAGCAGATGCATTCTGTGTATTAGTGGGAGAGATGATATGGGCAATTATTGCTTATTTTGTAACCATTTTAGGTTTTAAGAAATCAATTAATGCAAAGCTAATGCACGTCTCCCCTGATGTTTTTAAAGGTCACCCACCCTTTTCTTTCAAAGATCAAAAGCATGAACTAATACCATAGGAAATGTTCAAGCCTGCAAAGTGTCCCTCCTCCGTGACATGACTTAGGTGTTTGTTCCTTTCTGTGCTTTGATCTTTTCCCAGTAGCATGCAGGCACTGTAAGCTTTAAGTCTGAATTGAACTTGCAAACTCCTAATGACTGAGCAGGTTCAAAACTGAACAGAAGTAGTCTTTCACATTCATTGCTAGTAGGAATAGAGGAGTTTTTCAGACTTTACATTGTCAGCATGGAAGAAGTTCCCTGTGAATATTTACCTTCAGATTAAAGGGAATTTTCTACAGCTTCTGCTAAAACTAAATTTTACTCAGTTTCATGAGGAGACTGCTCTCACAGAAAGCACAGTTTTTGTCAGTATATGTCTGGAAAGAGAAATACTAGATGAATCCTTCAAGGGCAGCAGGAATATAACCCCTTTTTCTGCCTGGCAGGGTAGTAAATATGCTCATGAAACACCTTTTAAAGAAAGACCATTGTCCCCCAAAACCACAAGCTAAGAATTTAGGGAAGAAATTAAAAGACATTTCTGGAGGCTAGGAGCTGATGCAATTTGGCCATAACTACCTGTGCTGGATTTTGGAGCATTGTAATCTCTAGTGAGGCTCTTATGTCACTGTCAGCTGCAAGAGCAGCAAGCACTGAATGCTCACCTGTTCTCCTTCTACACCAATTGACTCACACTGACCATTTGCTCACTACATTTCCAAATCATAATTTATATTAAATGGGGGAAAAAAACCCAAAACATTAGTATTAGATGTTTTTTATAACAATTGTATTTTCCTGGATGGGTGGACAAAGATCTTTCATTCTTGCTTGGGATGAAAAATTACTGAATGATGACAACCTGAATGTCAGTCTGCTCAAGTCATACTTTTAGTATGTGCTAAAGTCTGTTACAAACATACCAGCATTTTCTCCCTGAATTTCGAAGTTCTGTGCAAAGACAGTGGCTCAATTCCTGGGGTTTTTTTTATTATGTGAGTAAAAGGCTAGGTACTAAATATCCCCCTTTATTATAACATTACAGATTTAGTTATTTAAGAGCAAAATAGTGAGCCACTAAAAACCAGATATCTCAGAGACTGGAGTGAGCAGTAAATCACTGTTAAATTTAGCTTTCTTTTTCACAATTCTACCCGTTATTAAAATCTCTTTTCAAGTCTGTGAATTGATTTGAAGCAGAACTCTGTGGATATCCGATATACTCTCTCCAGGGGAATTTAGAGATTGCAGCATGTTCTGAAAGAGCAATGAACTTACTGCCCCTTTCCATGATGTCAAGAGAAACTCCTGTCCTAGACAGATAGCAGCCATATCTCAGTAAGAAAAGAGATTGAGAACTGCTGTTTTGTTCTGGGATGGTTAATTTGGGTTTCTTATTCAATCTCCTTTTTCGTGAGGTGTGCTTCTGGCCAAATTTTACGGGCAAAAACTGGAAAAAAAACCCTTTTTATTTACTGCATGTATATTTGTGTACTTGAAATACAATTCCCATTAAATTTGTATATGTAATGTCAGACACAAAGGACACTTAGACTACAAGAAATGCTTTTTCTTGGCACATGATCACATGAGTATGGGAAGTGGTTTCAGCATACTTCTTTTTCCTCTTGCTTTGTTCCAATCTGTTATTTTTTGCATTTGTACTATTAATTTACCTCAAATTTAAGAAATAGTTATTTTTTAAAAATAGTAGTTAGCAAAGGGCACTAATATATGTAGAATTTGCCCAGAAACAATCTTACCAAAAGTGGCTGATAACCACAAATTGTTTTTCTGCCTTTGAAGTATTGTGGAAAGAAAAGTCCTCTTGTTGCTCAGGCAGCCAGCATGCTGCACTAAAGCTAAAATCTTACTGGAGGTTTGGTTATCAGAAAGGAGAAAACTTTGATTCTCAAAGTCAGGAGTAGATGAGTGCACATCATAACAATGTTATGAGCATTTAATCGTTTTTCCATAAGAAAAGATTAAAATGCCTTAGTTATGCTAGATTAAATGCTCATTCAATAATTGCAATGGACAGTATGCTTTCAGAGTAGGAGAATTAAATTAAAAGAAAGACAACTACAGAAAATGTACTAGTGGTAGAATTAGACAATGTTTCATCAGTCCCTGATGTCTCTACAGTAATGAACCTGTCAAAAGATAATAATATTTTAGTGAAAGGTGTGATTGGATGAGTCACATTATTTATTAACTGTTACCCTAAAATATCACTTTTGTCTTATTATTAAAGAATGGTTAGAGGGCAGCAGGGATGCCTGACATAAAGCATTAAAACATGGATTATGGCTATAACAGGCCATGAAGTGTATATGCTGTGCTGTAAACTCTGTAGCACAACAGGCAATGATGACTCAGAGCATTCGAGGAACCACAAAGACTTTGTGCAAAGGCTTTGGATCAGTCTGCTAATTCAGTAGTGCATTTGGCTATCTTCCTGGAGCTAACTTTGTCAAAATACCTTAACTGCCTAGTGCCTACAACCTTGGATTCTAAATTTGATATTCAAAGCGTTGCAATTAAATTCTTTCTTCTCCTGTTTTTTGTTTGGTTTGGGTTTTCTTAATTATGGTGATAAGAGTAGTAGGCAGGAGGGTTTTATGGAAAAATTAACTACACAGCTGCAGCAAACTCAGCAGAAAGTCATCAGTCAGAGATCACAACAAGCTCTCTGGTATTCCCACACCACATGCATTTTATTGCAAGTCCAGCCTAGGTCATCTAGTTGTATGGTAAAGAAAAGATCTCTATCAGTCCACTACAAAAGATAATGAAGAGGGAAAAATTACACAGTGGTGTTATGGATTGTGGACGCCATTGAAGCCTCAGACTGAAAATGGAGAGGGCTTGAAACTTTTCTCATGCAGGGAAAGCTTCCAGGCTGAGACAGTTTTTTTTTCATGCAGAGGAGGTTTTCCCAGGCTGAAACAGTTTTTCAGTTTCAGCTTGAGCTTTTTTTAGGATGATAACACTGGGGAAAAATAAAAAGAAATTAATAACAAGATTAACACCTGGGCTTCAATGATAAACAGTTCTCACGGCTTGTGAGAAAGTTTTGTTTTCTTCAATTATCCAATAAACTGCTGTTTTGTTTGTAGTTTGCGGAACACACTATAAGAGTGTCCGTGTAGTTCAATAAACCGCTTCTTTAGCCACCTAGCTAGAGGAGTCCGTGTCGTTATTTTTGCGAAATACATCGCAAGTAGCAACAATGGATGAGAGCAAAAAAGCTACTATGAGATAGAAAGGATGTGGCTCCTATAATGAGGAGGCCATATCTAAACCACAGATAGTATATACATAGAAAATTTTCCTCAAAATGCTCCTTTCTTTGATTTTGTTAAAGCAAGGAGTGAAAAATCAGGAGGCCAGACTTTGGCAGCAATGCCTGACATTTTTACCAAAAAAAAAAAAAAAAAGGAAGGCACAAATTTCCTTTTTTCAGCTCAGGATCAGCAATTACAAGTAAGATTCTGCCAAATCTTATTGCCCTGTAGCAGTTGCTGGTTGCTCAGAACGATCCATCTTTCCTGTGGCTGTTAGACCACATCACACCAATGAAATGCAAGATGTGGCACTTTATATAAAAGCAGCTTTTAAACAGCAAATGAGCAACCTTTAACTAAGCATATGAACTTGCCTAAAACTGGACCTCAACCTCATTCTCAAGAAAAATGTATCTTGCACTTCCAGAAACTGTTTTAAGAGAAGATAAAAAGTTACCTATTATATACCAAGGAAAAACTAGCCTTGTGGAAAGAGGAAAAGCTATTTTAAGTGAACCCATTCATTGATAAAAATGAAATCACTCCTGTTAGATGCAACTTGATCCAAAGTATTAAGTGTGGGGTTAAATCCCTCATGTTCCTTTAAATACACACCCTTCAATAAATCAGGGGCAGCAACAAGGTTTTGACTATCACCATTACTGCCATAAGAATTTCTGCTAAATACATTAATAATGTAACACTGCACAACACCAAACTGGCAAAGTCCTGCAAGCACACCTAAATTTTTATGTTTTGTTAGAAATGTTACTCATGAACAAGCTAAGATGGATTAGACACTGGGGCACACACCAGGAGTGTGCACATCACCTCAGCTTCATCAGGATCACTGAACCCCAGCACACCCTCTTGCCAGCCTGCAGATGGGGTCTTCAGGGCTCTTGGAGACACACAACACATGTGTGTGCACACACACCCATGTGGAAAGAGAAAATCCCACAGAGGGTGTATTTATGCACATAATTCTCATGCTTTAATATTGAGCAAATTCCACCAGCTTTTTTGAAAGGAATTAATGTTATCAAGACCAAAGCAGGTTCTGAGTTGCTGAGAAAACCCAAACCCTGGAGCTAAAGCAATGTCTCTTTTTGGTAAAATATACAAACCTTGTCCTGGTTTCCTTTCTGTGAAAAACTGAAATCCTGAAAGGCTTCCTGAGCTGGTTCACACTTTTGAAATTTTAGATGAATTACTACTCTGGCACCAAGTTCCTGCCATACTCAGAATGATCATGAAGACCTTTCCCATGACAAACCAAGGCTCATTGCTGCTGGAGAAATGGTGTCAAATATTTTTTACTGTTTGACTCTTCCAAGGATGATTACTGCCAACCTAATATGCAAATAGGAGTATCAGAAATGTGCAGATTATAGGTATTTAAACTGTAATGCAGGATTATATGACAGCACTTACTATTGCAGTGTTTGCCATTGACACAACTTCACTGAGATAACCTGGCTCCACCAGGTTAGCCACCAAGGACAACACACATACCATGATGCCCAGTTTCACAGGAGGGGAGGAGAATGGACACAACAAAGCAAATTTGTGATTTAGTGCAAAGCTGAATGAACCATTGTCCAGAACAAACACACACCACAAAATATGAAGACAGTGAACATACCCTGCAATTTAGAGACTTCCCCAAATACACTGCAAATTACTCATGGCAGGAATTGGAGGTGTCTGAGGTGGTTTGTGCAAGTGCTGATAAACACCTCATTTGCACCTTTATGGTTAGCAATTAGATGTTGTAAATATCTAATACACCCACACATACCTCTACACAATTACAAGAATGCTCTTGTCCCTGGACCACACATTATCCTTTGGAAATAGATGCCTCAATGGAACAGAAGATAGATAGCCCACTGATCAGGTTTCTAGAAAATCAGTTAAAAAAATAAGGCACAGGAAAGATTTGTTTTCAGCTCACAATAGACAGACTATTTGTAAGATGGCAAAGCAGGAGTTAATCTAATTCCCTTAAGCTCCTTATGAAATGACAGCCCTTAAAAGGGTTGTACCTACACTTATAGCTAACGATGCAAGTTCCAAGGAAGTGGAGAATCAGGCCCACTTGATTCTAATCCTACTGAGTAAAATATATATTTGTACATTAATCAGAGTGTGCACAGAAATACCTATATAACAATACATAAGGAAATGAAGGGATTAAAGCACAGAAAACTCCAGATGCTGGAAAAGATTTTGCGTCCTTATTTTTAGCAGTCAGCATCAGCAAGATTGTCTTTCAAAGGAAGGAGAGAAACTGACTTCACAAAGACACTTGCATTTCAGGTCAGCGGTACTTAGGGAGTATTTCTGTTCCCAGATGGCTTCCTGAGTGTATTTATAAGATGCAGAAAAAAAGGACCTGCAAATATTTCCGCAGTCACTGCATTTTAATCTGGACAAGGGATTAAAGGGAGGTGCTCCCCATTGCTTGCATAACAGCCACTGACAACACTTCACATGCCCATGCCTGTCTGAACAATTTCCATGCCAAAAGGACAGAAGATACTTGGCCCTTGAAGCCCTGCTGCAGGAACCACAGAAAACCAAAGGATACACATGCACATCAGTACCAAGGATCAGACACAAGTTATTGCTACTCTCTGTTATTTACTCCTGAATTCTTTGCAAAAGCAACAACAATGTACAATGATCTGATAAACAGTACTGCTATTTTTTTTCTTTCAAGGTCAGTTCCAAGAAACCCTTGCTAGAATCAGCTAATTAATTTCTGGCCTCTTTAACTACAGGGTATTTGAAGCCACATGTTATGAATCATTTTCAGTTGAGATATTAAAATCAGATTACAACAGAAAAGCCTTGTAAATATTTGCCTTCAAATGAGGCTAAGAATAAATATATATTCAGTAATTCATCCATATTTAGCAGATATTAAAGAGACAAAGCATAGCTTTAAATTCACTTATCATTTTATACAAAGAGGGGAAATATGAAACTTGGCTTGATTAGCTTGTTTCTTCCTATGCTTTGTAATACCTTATTAAAATTTGAACTTTGAAATTGATATTATCAGTCAAATAATGTCAGCAGAAATATTTAATCTGTGGTTAGAGCTTTATTAATAGAACTTTTATTTGAAATGTTTTATGTCCAAAGAGGAAAAAAAATAATTTAAAAAAAGCCTGAAATGGATTTGGAAGGTTGATTTGACTTCACTGATCTCATTCTGAAATGCTACATAATGTGCTGCTAAAGAAAAATCTCTAAATCTACTTCCCACATACACACACTTCAGACTTGCAAGACTAGAGAGCCCTCACTGAGTAACCTGCTCCTTTTTGACTGGCAGGTATTCAGGTCTTCATGCAGCACAGGGTTCAGCTGCCCTTCCACAGCAGCCAAACAAAGACTTGTGCTCACTGGAAAAGACACATAAAAGACATTTTCTCTCTTCTTCCCTCCTGATAATATTTTAACCATTAGAGAATACAGTATAGAAGGGAAATAGGGAAATGATCAGTTCTTGTCTGGTTTTGACAAATGAGTAGAATTAACTCATAAAATAAATTTGTAGACCTCTGATAGACCAAACCCCAAAATTAAATATAATTATTCTGACAAAAATGAGAATGACATTGCAGAGCCTCCAAGGGTGACATTAGAAATAAAAATCACTTCAGAATTTTGCTTATAGAGGAGCCACATTTATGGAAATCTGAGTGACTGTCATTCATAGTATTTCATTTTGTGCAATAGCAATGACATTGGAAATAGATTTCAGTTTCCCTGTAAAGTATCTTTTCATCTCCACTGACACATGCACCAAATACTGCAGAATGCAACCTATAAAGAAATATATATGAGAAATAGAATCATGAAATCTTGCTGTGTGTTCTTGCTTTTCCAGTAAATATTCTAGTTGTCAGCACTGTCAGTTATAAATCTGCAAGAGTGAGACTCATCTTGCAAATAGAAGAAACAGAGAGGGACAGAGACAAGAGGAAGAGAAAAGAAGAGAAGAGGAAGAAAAGAGGAAGATCAGAAGAAAGGAAGGAAGGAAGGAAGGAAGGAAGGAAGGAAGGAAGGAAGGAAGGAAGGAAGGAAGGAAGGAAGGAAGGAAGGAAGGAAGGAAGGAAGGAAGGAAGGAAGGACTTCCTTTTTGTCACACATACATAGGTGCAGATATTTGATTCATACAAAAACTACAGGTTAGAGCTCTTAGGAACAAAGAGGGAAAAGTTAATCAGCTCACCACTTCATCATGGTTTTATCAAGTCAAGTACAAAGCCTAAAACCTAGAGGTACTTGCAAAGAGCTGATCATCCTTCGTCAAAACTAAAACCAAAACAAAAAGCCTTTCAGGTCTCTGCCTCCCTGTTGATTTGCCTTTGATAATGCTCCATTATACCAGCAGAGGTTATGGCATTATCCACTGTGAGCAGTTCATGAAGACAGGCATGAAAAAGAGGACTTTGAATTCTCTACTTGACGTTTTCTTTCGTAATGAAATTTATGAAATGTGTTAGAAATCACTCTACAGTAGCAGGGTGAACACACATTGTTTCACTCCTGAAAACTTGACTAAAATCACACAGCCACAACTGAATTTCTGTACATAGCAAAGGGCACTAAATAAATTGCTTTCCCAGCACTATGAAAGTAACAGTGAGAAGGGGGTAGAAGGATGCTTATTACAAGCATGAAGTATTAAAAGAAGTTATATGATCACCAAAGTTTGTAACAGGGACTCTCCTGCTTGTGCTGGTTTACAACCAGTTTGCAGAAAATCTCCATGTCTAATGCTCTTCCTGGCTCTGCTCCTTTCACCCCTCAGCCCCATCCACAGGTGCTGGGTGCCATCCAGGGCAGGAGGATCACATGCCCTCTGTGGCACCCCTCAGGAGACCTCAGTAGATCATTGTAGAAATTCACTTGGATTTTCATTTCCAGTATTAACCCTTAGTCCCCTTCCTAATATTCCCACTCAGTGAAAAAATCTCTATTTAGGTATAGACAAAACAAAAATAAAAACAAAAACAAAAATAAAAACAAAAACAAAAAACAAAAAACAAAACAAAAACAAAACCAAAACCAAAACCAAAACCAAAAACAAAAACAAAAACAAACACTAATACAGTTCCTGTCAACCAAACACTGATCAGAGGCAGAAGCTTTGGGTCCAATTGTGCCTCGATTTACAGAGACAACTTTTCACTCCAAATAAGAAAAATAATAGAAAATTCAGGAGTGAAGGTTTCTGCTTTGTGCCCCTTCAGCCCCAGTCTCTTTTCTTTTTGGCTTGGGAATTTTTTTTTTTTTCCTTTTTGTAGCGATATTATTTGGAGCATAATAAATGCTACTGTTTGTAACTTTTAGCCTGAAGAGTTTTCTTTCTCAAGACACTGACACTTTCACTTTCTTTGTAGACCTTAGCTATGTGACATCAGTGGTATACTAGTGCAAGCTTTGATATTTTAGTACTTTTACGACTGAAGAAAATGCTATCAGATTTGAGACTGGTCACAAACAAAAGGGCTGATAGCTGTTGCACAAGATCAACTTTCTTTTAAAAGCTTTCATTACTAATGCATATAGTCAAAATATTTAGGTATCATTCGGTTTATCCTAATATTATCTTAATATTCATAACTTACATTTTATTGTAAGAGAATTTGAAAACAGCACTAACATTAAATGGGAAATTTTCAGAGAGAACCACAGAATTTGTGTCACTGGTCTGCAGAAGAGGTTCTTCTCAAAAGAGTAATGGGAATTTTTCAGAGTCCTGCATCAAATTGGCAATAATATTAAATGGCAAGTGTTGCATGATTATATCAGCATTTCTCGTATTTTCTCTCCAGCACCCCAGTATACTGAATTAATTCAGTATTTCCCTTGGGTTGGAGGCAGAAAATAGCATGGAAAAATGCAAAATAACATGCCACCATTTTTAGAAGGGGACTTATTTGTGATGTTTTCTTTAGGTCTGCAATGTCCTGAAGAGCCAAAGGGCACAGTTAGTTTAACAGGGTTTGTATGAGACAATGGCTCCAGTATGCATCCTTTGGGCAAGTCCATGGGACATAGCAACCAGCTGGGATGATCAAGCTGAAATGCACGTGGACATCTCCACTGGAAAGTACTGTGGTCAGGAAACCCCACTTTCCCAGGCACTCAGGGCTGGCTGGGAATCATTTACTGCTGGCAGAGAAGCAGTAGCCTCATCATGGACCTGACCTGAGATTTACCTCCCATCTCCTTAACTGAGCCCCTGGCAGGAGCCAAAGCAGAAACACAGAGAACATGGGGGGAGCTGGAGATTTGGAAATGTGTAAGGAATGGCAGGGGGAAATAAATTCTGAAGGAGATATGAGGCTGCTCAGGAAGGGAGGGAGGAAGGCAATGGCTCACGGGCTGAGCCTTCCTTGCTGCAGAAGAGGAGCAGAGGAGGCTGTGTGTGTGCTCTTCCAGGAGGCATGCCAAGCTGAGGATTGCTGCTGATGGGAAAAGGGTTTCAGTGAACAACCACATTCTTTGTGATGCAAAGGAGATGCTTCATTACAAACTGGTTGAGGAGTGTTACTCCTCTCTGGAGGTGCGTGGAATGGAGAGGCAGGATCCCGACCCAGATGATGGCATCCCGACCCAGATGATGGCATCCTGACCCAGATGGTGACATCCTGACCCAGATGATGGCATCCTGACCCAGATGATGGCATCCCGACCCAGATGATGGCATCCTGACCCAGATGATGGCATCCTGACCCAGATGGTGACATCCTGACCCAGATGATGGCATCCTGACCCAGATGATGGCATCCCGACCCAGATGATGGCATCCCAACCCAGATGATGACATCCCAACCCAGATGGCGTGGCCCAGCTGTTGAGGCACCATGGCTGCAAGGGCCAGGAGGCTGTTCTTCCTTGCAAAATATTGCACAGAGTCACTGTCTAAGTTTTTATATTCAAACCCTTGAATTTGAGTGTGTGGCCACTCTCAGAAGGAATATATCATACAGTTGCCCAGTGTACAAGAATAGCTAGGGCCTCAGTATTTAAAACAATATCTGAAACACATTTTAGGCAAGAAAGTAGCAAAATCACCCATTTCAGAACGTGGCTTAGACAAAAACACAGACTGGCTGGCGTCTTTTTGGCTCATAACACCACCTACATGGCCACAGTAGCCCTGGAGAAACCCTGCAATGCTCGGGTTGGAAATGGTGTTGAGAAATCTTTAAGTCCCCTGGGGGGAACTTTTGTTTTTAACCAGTTCAAAATATTTCTATCCAGCATTTCTATCCAGTTCTGCAGTTTTCCCCTCTAATGACTGAAATCAATGCGCGGGGCCCAACTTTTTTGCTGCTCTCCTATCGTATGAAAATGATGCTGGTGTGTGCTTCGTGCTGCCTTTCCCCATCACCCAGTGGGTGAATTTTGTAGCCTGCCTTGTTAGTGGCACAGCAGGCCGCCAAAAGGAAACCGAGTTGTTTGTATGAGATGAGATGTTGGGCTGCCAACTGTTATAAATCTTGTGCTACTTACAGCTTCGGCTTTTCTTCAAGTCTACTCCACCCCCTGCTGTGGTTTCCACTGTTGGAGCAACATTAGGAGGCACAACTGAAAGCAGCAATATTGGCATTTTTGGGGAAAATAAGAGGAAAGGCGAGGCACGAATATTTCATTGCGAGAACTATATGCATAAGACCTGCAGCCGCAGACATTTGGGCTCTGTGGCAGTGGAAAGGGGATTTGTCCCCTGCAATATTTACCTGTAGCTGTATACATTGGCACCAGCTTGTTTTGTAAGTGTAGCTGCTTGTAACCTTGCACGTGCTTCCCCACTGTCATATCATATTAAATGAGCTATAATTGTAGTCTATTAGAGTGCAATAACCTAAAAGTGATAGTGCATGACAGCACCTGTCAACACGTCATGGAGGATTGTACAGAATGCTGAATTATACCCATTTTATACCACATTAATGAGGCAGCTCATTCTTATCCAGTCATAAATAAACAGGTTTCAATTTCTTTTTACACTATGAGAAGCTGGCTGGCTTTTTTTTTCCCTTTTGCACAGAGAGCCACAGAAGTCATGATGGGGTGATCTATTGCCTTAACAGGAATATCAGTGTGTGGTCATTAATGACAGTGAGGATATTATTTTTATCATTATTAATTGTTATATGTATCCATCTTGGTGTGACTGCTTCTTTCTACTTTTTCTGGAAAAAAGATACAGAAACACGTAACAAAAACCCATACTGGTTGTCCCTAATAAACTTTTAATATAAAATAAATTGCTACAGCAGCACCCAAAGGACAGAGTGGTACGGGCAGAAACCTGATCCCCTTAAGATCAGTAGCTGTTCTGGGGTCTGGCTCTCCCTCATAAACTCTTTAAGCCAGGTTTGAACAGGGAATGGGAAGAGAAAAAAGGAAAATTACAGTAGGGAGAAGAAAGACAGAGAATGAGAGGCTTTCAGACAAATCAAAAGAAAAGCAAATGTATCAAAGCACATGTATAGTGCCCATTATTTTCCCTAACCTAACTAGATCACGATGCCTTCATTTTGGAGAGCTGCTTAGGCTTCAGAGCCATAAATAATAGCCTGTGCTCTTTGCTGAGCCCATGTGAGGAGAGGTCGATAGAGTCCCTGTGAGTGAGCCAATATCTCAGCCCCTGACTCACACAGAGCCACAAAACACACCAGGTCAGTGATTCTGAGAGGTGCTTGTGAGAAGGGTGGTCATGTCAGACAGCTTCTTTCCTTTTCTTGCTCAAAGTTACCCAGCTAATGTAAGAAGAAGTGATCCATTTAGGAAATTTTAAGTGTGTATATATAAAGTATAATGTGCAGAAATAAAGCACACTTGAGACAACCAATAAAGAGTAGACAGTGTTTATAAGAGAGAAAATATTTTCAATGCAATGAATATGAAAGGGATGGAAGAAACTGGCTTCCAAAGAAAATGAACACTAAATTCTGGTCCTTTGCCAGGCATCTCCCACAGGGTCAGCGTGATGGGTGTTTTTTGGCTCCTGGGAAACAGCCTCTGCTCCTTCTTTGATCTCTGAACTGCTGCAGGAAGAAGAGCAAGCTTGAAAGCACAGCCCACAGGAGGCACGCCAGCTTTTCCTTAGGAAGTGAGAAAGAGAGATCCAGCCTTGGGAGCTGACACCTGGGCAGTCAGCGTGACCAGACAAAGTTCTCCCCACCCGTGCTGCACACAGGACCCCAAATTGCCCCTGCACCTCGGGAAACCACCAGCTTGCCACAGGGACGGTGACTTGGAACTACAGGGAAAACCCACGGTGATTATCTGAATACTCTGACACCACAGGCTATTTTATTCTTCTTTTTTGTTTTTCCCTCAGGACTGGTGATGGGTAATTTTGTCAGTAGTGGGTGTTATGGACTGCATAAGTAAAACTTTTGTCAAACCTTATTTACATTATATACTTATTACTTAAAAATAAAAAAACTAAATTGTTTCTTCACTTGAATATTTCCCCTCTAATCTTAGCTTCATAATAGAGAACAAGATTTAGAATTATGTTGTTCATATCCAAAAAAATAAGCTTAAAATTCTCATCTGAAAATCAAGCCATCATTTCCCTAAGAATTTGTTTGCAACCTATCTTCCTACAAATTTACTATTCTGTGACAGAAGTGTAGAAGGACAGAGGGAAGCAGTGTTGTTAGATACTAGGCAAAAAAGTCAGGTCAAAACTGTTTCTGAAATTGGTTTGATTTGGCAAATAATTTTGACTGAAAATTATCATTATTTAAAAAAAACATGAGAAATTATTTTCATATTCTCACAATATTTTTCACATATTTTCAAAAAGTTATTTTTGTTCGAAAGTTCTTTGTAAACTTCTCTAAATTTAAAATGCACTTAATGAGCATTTCAAATCCTCCAAATAAATGAATCATTAGCTTTGACTTCAACCCCAAATCACTTTCCCTAACTTTTTTTTAAATTTTTCTGAGAAAGCCAATAAAATTTTATGCTTCAGGTCAATCCAAAATGAATGGTTTTTTTCTTCAGTTTGACCAGTGAACTGAAAAATCAATTATTCACAGAACTCCTCTTTAAAATGGCTTGGAACCATCTAATTGTGCATGTAGGCAGTTACTTACTGTGTGCTCTTATTGCTGCTCTCCTAACTCTTGCTCTTTTCCCGCCTAGATCTGTTGTGTTTTGTTCTGTGTCAGATCATAGGCTGCTGCACTTGGACATTTTGCCTTCCTGACATCTGAGGTATGTGTGCAGGGCAATTCTTCCATACCACTGGTACATAAGCAGCACAGGGCTGTGTCCTTCACATGTGCATCAGTTCTCACTAGCATCTGGATGCCTTCCTTGCTGCAAGGGACATCCCCAATACACAGGATTCATGGTCTTCTATTTTCTCCTGAAATTAATAATTCCATTTTGCAAATTAACCATTTACCGTTTCCTATCTGGCCTGCCCACTGCCATTTGAACTGGAAGCCAACTCAAGGAAGAGAACACAACAGAAATCTTTCAAATACCCATATCAGGGCAAGAGCCAAGTGTTCCATTTCCAAACTGGAAAGTGGGTGAGAAGCAGCAAATGACAGAGAAGGTTGGAAGAGTTTGGTTTCTATCTGCTCAACAAGGGCAGCAAAGCAAGAATAGATTAATGAATAAGTAGTTCTTGGTGTAGATATAACGACCAGATCATTCAAATTTGTCTTTGTCTTCCACTGTCTTGCCCAGGTTTTTGCTGTTTGGTTTATTGGTTGATTTTTTTTTTTTCTTTCCTTTTAAAATAACCATGAAGTAGTGTTTTCTGGTTTTCTGCTTAAACCAGTCTAAGTTTATTTCAGTGGACTTACACCTTATTTACAGTGTGGCAGTAAAGGTTTTTTTGCAACCTAAGAACAAAATTTTAACAGATATGCATTGTAAAAATGCTTGATTCCTCCTCAAAACAAAATGAATATTTCACCTTGACCCAGACAAATGGCAGATGCTGCCAAACACTCACTGTAGCAAGCAGAGACAGGAGAAAGCAAGGTTTGCTCATACACTGCCCTCAGATGACTATAAATTACTCCCTATGTTGTTTTGATTTTGTTTTTTCTTTAATGATTTTTAGTGCATCTCTCTTCACCCCAAACTAACAATGCAGTTGTAACAAACCTTCCTTCAAACATGATGCACAGTCTGGAAAACATGTTTCTCTCTGAAAGGGGACTCACTGGAAGCTTATAAAACAAGAACCTTTCTATTTTTAAAGTGTTTCCCATATATCCTCTGGACATATAACTTATAGCTCCCTGCCTCTATGAATCACTGAAGCCAACCAAGAATCTCTGCATTAGGCTGCTGTGTGTTTCAGTGCTCTGAAAACCTCTGGTGGGGATGACAGTGAGTGATCAGCAGGAAGATTTCATAGAAGTCCTGATGCCAGCCTGTTTTCCAGCAGAGAACAACTATTGAGATCTCTGGGATCGTAGCTTAGAAGGAAAAAGATGTCAAAGAAAAACCAACCAAAGTCAAGACTCCCCAGTAGTTTAGTTCTAAAGAAGACTTTGCATTTTTGGTGTTAGTCATGGCTCCTGAACCCTGGGTGCAGGCCAGAGTCTGGTACAGAGCAGAGAGAAGGAATCAGCACCTGACAACAGGGACTAGGGACAGCTCTGGGAGCAGCAACCTACATCACCAGCAGAAAACCACACAGCATTTCACATGTAGGGAACATGCCATGGAATAAATGGCACCTGCTTCACTAACTGTACTTTGCAGTTCTATATTATTAGCTGCTGGGGGTAACTGGTGCCTTGGCACTGCAGTCCTTGTGGATTGCATCCACAGCCTGGACCTGCTAACTGAGCCTGAGCAAGTGGTGCAGCTCAGCTGGCTGGTGGCCCAGGCTCTACCACACAGCAAGCAAAGCATCTCAGGTCTTCTGCAGGACTCCCAGTGCAATTGTGTGTGTTAAACAGCACCACCTCTGCAACCTGTGCCCCAGGAGCACCTTGCCAAGCACTCACTCACTACACAATATCGCATTTGACACTTGGTTTGCAGGGGCTGTGCTGGGTACAGAAGGAGGGCTCCTTCTCCTCAGCTGCATTTCTAAATTAATCTTTATCTGACACCCAAGCACCACCCACATTTGCCAGCTGACACCCTGAGTCAGGCTCTGCTCCTGGTTCTGTAAATTCCATTAAGACCCCAGGGACAGCCAAAGTGCAAAAGCAAACAGATCTGGGGGCCTTGTTTTGGAGTTTGGTGGTGGTTTTTGCTACTCTTATATGCCAGTGGAATTTTAAAAGATGAGTACAAATGATACAGACTTGTGTAATGCTTGACATCAATTTCTTCAATATCTGAGCTCTCTACAAAAGAAGTTTGCAGTTTAATTAGAATGGCTTACATCCAGCAACTGTATTCAGAATAAACAAAAATTAGAACATAGGGATATTTTTTTTCCTGGAAGTATCTCAAATAGGGAGAGGGAAGAATTTATTTACATTCACACACTGTGAGTTTGTTTTAGAAGCATACTGCCAGGGCAGATACCTGTGGCTGGCGGCCAAGGGGAGATCCTGCAGGCTAAGTTAAGATGGGGTCCTTGTGGTCCAATGTGCTAGTGGGAAAAGGAGAGGCTGATATGAAGCCTTTTTCATATTGTGTCCCAACAGAAAAAGGTATGTGAAGTCTGATTGTCTTCATAGATGATTTCCTATCTTTTGAACTCCTCTTCTTGTTGAAGGTATCATGGGTAAATCACATTAGCTTTGATCTGAGCCTTTCCCAACACCCCATAAAACACAGCTTTGCATACCAGAGCATGAACAACAGCAATAAAAGGGGTGCACTTAAGTGTAGGGTTTTATGGATCCATCTGCCAAGCATCTCTTCACAAGGGGAGAAACACATTATGAGTCTAAGCAGATGCCAGGTCTCACCAAACTGCTCATCAACAGCAAAACATCAAGCCACACCTATAACTGCCTAACCTGGTTGCTACACATTGGAGATGAATCTGAAGGCATCACTGATGCACTGACTCTGAGGGAGCACTTCAGGGAATGGAGATGTGAGGAGATGATGCTGAGGGCACTCAAGTCTTTTCTCTGTTTATCCTTGACCAAACATGGTCCTCACCAGCAGAGTTATCTGAGTTTCTCTGAGGATACAGAAGAGGGAAAGATGCACACAATATTTATAATCAGTTGAGGAGATGTCACATTCAGCCTGATCACACTCCTGATCTCTGATCAGGAGAACAGGCATTGCTTCTGCATAAAAGTGGTAAATGGTATGCAGGAAAATAAGGACACTGTTCAAGGATATGGATAAGTAAATATGATCCCACATTAATAGAGTTACAGAGTTATTTTAGCTGGAAGGGACATTTGGAGGTCATCTGCTCTGATTACCTTTTCAAGACTGGTCTTGCTTTGATGTCAGTAAGTCAGAGCTACCACAGTGAGGGGGTTCAACCAGTCATAAAGGACAACATGAATTTTAGAGCCCTGGCAGCATCTTCTGTCACCCTCAGTCCCCTGAACACACAGAAGTTGTCCGAGTCCCTGGGGACTCCCTGAGCCAGGGAGGGGTAAAGAGTCCACACAGTGTTTGAGTTGCTGCATAGCACTTACTGAGCCTTCCCACTGGGATGAAACTCTTAAGAACTGGGTCTACCTCAGTTTTCCCAGCAAGTGAAGCAATCCAAACCAGGCCCAATGTTCACATCACCAGTGTGTTCACAGCAGGCCTAAGAAGAATTTTCTGTGAGATGGTGAATTCCCCTCTGCCTCTTCACATAGTCTGTGTTAGCTGTCACAGAAGACATATTGAACAAAGGTACTCTAGGGTCAAGACATATGTGAAATATCTCCAGTTGAGTGTCCTTACCACTGCCTCCCATTCATTCTTTTACTCTCTTGTCTTCCCCCATTGCTTTTGCTGATGTATAGACTCTCAGTATTGCCTGGGAGAAGTGACCATTTGACTTCTATCTTCCCAGGCCTCCAAACACCCTCCCAGCAGCAAACACAAGGGCAGAGCATGCAAGCCAGAGCAAGCACTTGCCAGCAGGGCCCATGCCCTTAGAGAGAGAGATTTTATTTGCATGGACTAAAGCTCCCCCTGCACACCTAGGTGCTAGAAAAACCTGACCACCCAAATGTTTGTGCAAAGGGAATAAAAGGAGCAAGAACGTGATCAGATGGAATCAGTAGCTAGCTTTAGCAAACATGGGCTCTAATTAATTTTTTCCTGCCATTGTTTACCCAGCTTTGTATGTAACTGAGAGCTGAACTGGGCTTATCAGTAATTACCAACAGTTCTGGAAACTTTACACATTGTTGTGCCGCGTTACTACACAGGGTAGTGATCCATGAAGATGGGTGTCTGCATTCATTGCTAAGAAATGCCTTTAAAAAAATCAAAATCTCCCCAACCAGCTCTTATGGTTGCTGCAATGAAGGGGGGAAAAGAGGGAAAGCAGAGGGTGGCAGTGTGTGTGCTTCAGATCAATTATGAAAGTTTCCAGGACACAGTGGCACGCTACCTCGGCAGCAGTGTCAGAGGATGCTCCGCCTGCAGCCAGGCTTCTTTCCCAGCCCTGGAATTGCATTTTCCCATTCCATAGTGACACCTGCTGGGAGCAACTGAGCGGAGACTCCCCTGCTGCTCTGCTTGGCAAGGGGCTGAGCAGTGCAAAATGAAGGGTCTACGGCAATCAGGCAGATTGATTCCCCTCCTTTCCTTACAGATTGAGCCAGGCTCTTATCAGAGGGAAAACGGATGTCTGCAGCATGATTAATGCTCAGAAACACCCCACATGGGCAGCCCCTGAGACAAGACACTGGAGCATCAGCTGTAGGCCTGCAGGAGAAAGGAGTGAAGAACATCAGAGGGCTGTTTGCATGCAGAGGGCCAAATTTAGCCCATGTGGCAAGGAGGTGAAAGCAGGGTTGAATTTTTCCCCTTTGAAGGAGCTGAAAGGTCATATGAAAGGAAAGGGTATGCTCCACTTGCTGTTTGCTGACAGTCTTTCTGTAAATATTGAGCAGTGTAGGAAGAAAAGATCTTGGGCCAGTACCTTTGGTCTGATTCGATATGGTCATTGTGATGGCAGCCCAGACTGTGGCTTCTCTGGGCTTTCTATTCTCCTTTCCTCCTGAGGATTCACTGCTCCTGCCCAACATTTAGATTCCGTCATGCCTGGCATGTGGGCTGCAATGAATGCATGCAATAATCAGAGAAATGGAAAAATCTTGCCCTAACCCTGCACTTTCCTTTCCCCCTCTCCAAGCTGAAGGGAAAAGACAACTCAGGAGGAAAAGTGCCAAAATGTTTTAGAAATAAACGACAGACACCAGAGTCATCACACATTTTCCTAGGCAGGATAGTAATTTCTGTAATGTATTTTTAACCGTGAGGAGTGATGGGAGGGAAGCCACTTAAATCCAATGCAAATGAAGGATTTGTCAGTTACGCAGTTCGTATAATGTCATACGTAGAAAATGTTATAAAAGTGGAGGGATTATGGTGAGGAGAGACATTTCTAAAATTGGAGGCCTCCTTTTAGGGCTTTAGCCCCCTCACTCTTTCAGATCACTGGGAACGTTTTCCTCCAAGGAAGGGCAGGAGCCTCTCTCAAAAACTGTGACAGCTCTCTGAGCTACATGTTACTTAAGAAACTTCAGTCTCCTCACTGCTACCTCTTCCAGTTTTTGCCAACTGCTGCTTCTCGTTATTTCAGCTCTTCAGTGATCCCCAACCACTTTAAGCACAGCAGGGCAGTTTCCAAATTCTTCCAGGCTATTTCCTTCCTCCCTTCAAGGCAATGGCAGCTTCTGTGACCAAAAACCTTATCTAATATGGAGGCTTTCCGCTGTTTTGGTTTTGATTCCAGATTGGATTAAAGGTGCTAGAAACAGGACCATTTGTCTGGCTGATGCCAAGTGACAGCATCAGTTTATGGGCACATCTGGAATTTCTTCGCAGCAGTGGCTCAATAGGGTTAATTACACTGACCTCATTTATAAAGCACTTTGAGATCTTATGAATGAATATAAGTGTTTAAAAAAACCCCAATGTATTATAGTTATTAATATGTATTACTCTCATGGATAATTATTTAAGCAAGAAATTATTGAAGCACCCATTTACTGCAAAAAGTAGAGCAGCACTGCAGGCACAGGAGCCTGGCAGGCTGGAAAGAGCTTTTAGCCCAGCATTTGGGGCCGTCCTGCCCCACTAATGGCCTTGGTTGCTATTAAGGCTTCCGCGAAGGGTAAAACGTGCTTTAGTGTATTAGCCTCTACTCGGTGAAGGCTGACAGACGAGAGACCCTCAAAATAAACAGGGAGGCCGAGATGCCTTTAAATGGCTAAACCGCGAGCCAGCAGTAAACGCCGAGCCGCGGGAGCAGAACAGCCGGGCTCTCATTAGCGCTAACAAGCCGCTTTCCCGGGAAGCCGCTCCCGGCGCAGCTCCTTTCGAGGGGAAATGAAGCCCCCCGGTGGCCGCCGGGCGCCTTGCAGCCCCCGCACCGCGCCCGGGATCCTGCTCCAGCATCGCTCCCGCACCGCTCCCGGGATCCTGGGCCGTATCGCTCCCGGGATCCTGTCCCGCATCGCTCCCGCACCGCGCCCGGGACCCGCTCCCGGGATCCTGGGCCGTATCGCTCCCAAGATCCTGTCCCGCATCGCTCCCGCACCGCGCCCGGGACCCGCTCCCGGGATCCTGGGCCGTATCGCTCGCGGGACCCTGCTCCCGTATCGCTCCCGCACCTCTCCCGGGATCCTGGGCCGTATCTCTCCCGGGATCCTGTCCCGTATCGCTCCCGCACCTCTCCCGGGACCCTGC
This sequence comes from Oenanthe melanoleuca, assembly GCF_029582105.1. Classification (NCBI taxonomy): domain Eukaryota; kingdom Metazoa; phylum Chordata; class Aves; order Passeriformes; family Muscicapidae; genus Oenanthe; species Oenanthe melanoleuca. The sequence continues at coordinate 83,451,305 of NC_079333.1, read as the reverse complement.
TCCCGTATCGCTCCAGCATCACTCCCGGGACCCTGCTCTCCCGCACCACTCCCGCATCGCTCCTGGGACCCTGCTCCCATATCGCTCCCGCACCGCTCCCGGGACTCTGCTCTCCCGCACCGCTTCCGCATCGCTCCTGGGGCCCTGCTCCCATATCGCTCCCGCACCGCTCCCGTACCGCTCCTGGGGCCCTGCTCCCATATCGCTCCCGCACCGCTCCCGGGACCCTGCTCTCCCGCACCACTCCCGCATCGCTCCTGGGGCCCTGCTCCCATATCGCTCCAGCATCACTCCCAGGACCCTGCTCTCCCGCACCACTCCCGCATCGCTCCTGGGGCCCTGCTCCCATATCGCTCCCGCACCGCTCCCGGGACTCTGCTGTCCCGCACCGTTCCCGCACCGCTCCCGGACCCCGCGCCTCGGCCCCGCGGCTCTGCCGGCCACCCCGCGGGTTGTCCCCGGCCCCAGCCCGCCCCCGGCCCACACATCCCCTCCCCAAAAACGCGGGCGCCGTCCTTCCCCAGCCCGCCGCGATGCGCAAGGGAGAGCAAGCGCCTCTCAGCCGAGGGGTCCCGTGCCGTGAGTGTCACCCGTGTTCCCTCTTAGATAAACAACAAATACAAATCTCAACAAACACGATGCAGATTCTCCCTTTCACAGAGAAGAAACTGGCGGGCGTCCCAGTCTCACGAGGGGAGAGTTTGGTTTTGCCAACCATTTGCTTAACGCTGGAGTAGTTCAGACGCTGATACAGTACAAGTGTTCTTTCCAGATTTAAAAGCCACACCTTTGGCATTCTTCACTGGCAGGATCCAAGTGCACTGAAAAGTTGGTGTGGACCAAATGCTTTTTGATAAATTGCTCTCTCAAAGCCCTATCTTTTTCTGTTATTGTGCAGTTTCTAGACAATTCTTGCATTGACTGGTATTCCTGCCTGTAGGCGTACCGGCAGCAACTGAGCAGGTTTGTACTGGAATAAGGATGTGACCAAACAACCCAAGCAAATGGCTGATCAAGGAGCTTCAGATACCAAGATGTAGGGTCTTAGCTTCTAACTAGGGCTTTTGCTTTGGACACTCTAGGTCATGAATTTCTTCCTACTCTGACTGCAGAAGTTCTCAATTAAATTAAAGAGCCCATAGCTGATTCATGCAGAGTCTTCAATGGATGTGTTCATTTCACTGGAGCAGCAGAGATATGGACATGGATTAACAAAGACAATCTGAACAATCTGAAGAGTATTTCACTGCCATTGAAATATGCATAGAGTTTGTTTGGGTTCTTTTCTGCAGAGAAAAAATGTCAGACGTGCTTTTTTACAGCAATTCATAATTGGAATATAATTACTTAATATTCCCATACATTGAATTACAAGCAATGCTTCTTATTGCAGAAAAGTTATCAAAATAGTCACTGTGTGAATCAGAGGTTAGACTAACAAGAGGGTCTTATACAACAGAACTGTCACCATCCTTCATTAAATGTGTGTCACTGCCCTGTGACAGATTTCTATAGGATCACTTCTACAATAAGGTACTCCTAGGTTTTCATTAGAGCTAGAAAAACGAAGCTGATAGGAGTTAGCTTTTTTTTTTTTTTTTTTTTTTTAAATCAGGCTGGAACTTTTATTTTCTGATAGATAATGGAAACAAGTGCCTCCCATGGATTACATTCTCTGTAGATACAGACAGTAGCCAGAAAAATCTTCCAAGGAAATATGAAAATCTGTACAGCTTTCCTATAGTAGTGTATCAATCCAGCTAAAGAGCTACAACTTAGACATACCACCTTCTGTTCTGAATCACACCAGTCTCATTTCCCAGGCACAACTAACACTGGGGAAACTCAAAAATTAATGGGGTATTGTGCAACTTCAAAAACATAGCAGGCATTTGGAGTGATAGGACCACAGCACTGTGCCTTGTTTCTGTGGGGAAGGCAGAAAGCATGATCCAGGTTATTGCTCCCCCTCTCTGCTTGGCCCTCTCTTTGCCTGCACACCACAGGCACAGCCACCATCAGTATAGTACTTAAGCTAACCTTTTCAAGCTAGATGTCCACATGCACTGCCACACAGACATGTCTTGGGGACTGCATTCTAAGCTGTGCCACGTGTGGGTCCTGGAGCAACTCACAAAGCTCTTCAGGCTTGTCTCAGCACCAGGCATGTGCAGGACTGTTGTGTGCATGGCACAGCACACCAGTGCCTCAAAGGATGAGGTGCTTCAAGGGAAGCTTAACACTTCCCTCCCTAAAGCCTGCTTCCCAGGGAAGGCTGAAAGGCTCTTGTACTGGATTATGTGATGTACATGCCAAGGAACCAAGCTACTTAGTACTAGTCCCAGAACATACAGGAATATGCTGCACATACTGCTTTGACTAGCAAATTGTTATTTAAAGTTCAGGGCAAAGATTTAAACCCTGAAGAGGTTTCTTCATAATTGCAGGGGAGAGGGGTGGGGGGAAAATGATGACGTACAAATGGGCGGGACATCAGAAAATGAGAGTAAAAAAAGGATTACATAAAAAATTTCCATTTCCTAACCAAGACTCACTGGAGCTTCTTTAAAGTATTATCCCAGTGCTTTTAAACCCAGAGAGAGGTTAAATGCAAGCTGATCACTCCAGCTCCTGAATTTAATACATCTATCAGAGTTCACAACGAGCTGGGCATGGGATCAGTCACTTTGTTGTCCATGGAAAACTCTCCTGTTCTTCATTAATAGAATAACTAAATTCCAAACTAAATACAGTGTATTTTTTTGGTTAACTCTTCTTGGGACTAGCTTTTCTTGATTTTGTTCAATGCTTTGTAAAATTCAAGATTAGTTTTATGATATTAAGAGCGGGTTTCTAATCTATTTCAAATCTCATAAAGATATCCTCTTCTGCTACAAAATCTCACCCTAGATTGAATATGGAAAGACAAAATTACTCCTTTTCAAGACAGAATCATCAAAGATCAATGACCATCAAAGAGCTTTACTTGGAGGAATAAAGAAAGAAGCCAAATTTCAAGATAATGCAGAGTCAGTGAGACTGGAGTGCTTGAAGCTGCTGGAATTTTTTTAAGTCATTCACAAATACTATATCTACCCTTGACAGGTCATTTAATTCTATTTAGCACTTTTTATTCTCTGTGGTTTATAAGCTCTTAAGCAAATGTAAGAGGGAGGAAAAGCTAACGTGTCTGATAATACACTATATCAGGCTGACAACCTAACTGAATTTCCCCTGTGGTGCTAGCAAAATGTTCCAAAAAGTAATAATGCATTAAAAAAAAAGGAGAGAAAAGGAGAAAAGGGGAGGGGGAAAGGATCATAGAGATCATGCCGTCACATTTAATTTCAGAGAACAAAACCTGAAGCTGATTTCTCTTTAGATCAGTTGTATACCAGTTGGAACATGGGTGCCTAGCACTGCGACAGAGTAATATGATCTGAGCTTTAAATAGCTGCCAAATAACCATGTGGTGGCTGGCAGCATTAAACGTGTTGCAACGAGAATGATCTGTTTCAAAGTAAAGCCACATAACAGAGGATTAGTCAATCTGATGTGGTATAGAAGAGGAGGGGGGAACGTTTCTCATTATCCTTCTGGGTTTCTTTCTGGTTTAAATGCGTTTCCAACTCAAAGATGCATTAATTTAAGCTCTTTCTCTTGACTGGTTTAAAACCTGAACCATGTCCAGGTCATTTCAGATAACATCTCCTAAGGAACCCGGGTACAAGGTGGGGAGTAACAGCGTGACAAATGTGAAGTAACACCACTGAGACTGTTCCCTTGATTTAACCTAGTACAGAGTGGCTGCCTCACAGTGTGAAAGGCACCTTTCCTGTGCAGGGCCACTCTACACCCCCCACCTCCCTAGTTTGTACCAAATGCATCCTTGCCAGATTTTAGGAACAGATAAGGAACAGATCTACAGCAAGTTACATGGGGTGATTTGTGCTCCAAGCCCTCTCCTTATCCTCACAGCAAAATGTGGAGCCTTGCAGCACTCCATGAGGCTTCTGGGCTCTTTGGGACAGAGGGGAAAATCAGGTGCAGTTTGGAGATGTCTAATACAGGAGCTGCTGCCAGCCCTCCATTCCTTCTTACCTTCAGAAGGCTCTCCTGATCACTACTGTAAATATGTCTCCTGGATAGATAAGGCACACAAGGACTGGAAAGACAGACCAGTTTTGGTCTCAAATTGGTAATGTGAGTGAGAGACACAGAGGGAAAAGTGGTGCTGTAAGTACTTGTGATTCTTCATCCCTTCTGTCACTTTTGATTATAGATGACTGACTTCTGTTTTCAATTTCAGTTTCTCCACCAACTTCAGCTGCATCAGTTCAGACTTACTGTAAGTTAACAGCAGAATTTCATGTGAACATACTTTATCCAGCCTTCACTGCCTGGGAATCACACTGCCAAAGGGACAAATAGGAACAGGAGAGCCAGAAGAGAGCCAGCTGCTGCATCAGAAGGTAAAGAGCTCATTTAAGATGTTCAATATGACTTTTTAAAAGATAATAAGCACAACATACTTCACAGCCAGGATTTTGCAAGAATGAAGATAGCAATAGACATGTCCTACTAGCAGTTTACTAGCACACTAGAGAGTACAGTCTTGGTGGCAGCAGGTAGGCACCCTGCAGAGAAATAAAGCAGGCCTTTTTTTGCATTTCCTCAGAGGAAAACCTGGTTTTAGCTCATTAATATAAATGCCAACGAACAGCCACAAATTTCATGAAGGTGAACTCCAGTGAAACCTACAGCAGTCATCGAAATGAGTAAAAAGCATAAACTGGGGCAAATCCTTTTCTGACTGGTCCTGTCTGCAGCTGCCTTTGCCACATTGTGTTGGTGCATCCCCCAGGGATCAACAACAGCTGCACAGAGGGCTGGCAGATGGCATCAACACAGGGACACTCATCTCTCTTTTCCTCCCTTCTTTCTCACCTCCTTCTCCTCATTTTCACACTTCCTCCTTTGTGGGCAGTCATGGTCCTTGCCATGTTTGCACTGGACAAATGGATGATTTACAGATTGAAAGTAATCAGAAAATGCTTCTTATTTACTCTTCTTCCTCACTCTTCCAAACACATTCCTTAAAAAATAAACCTCTTTTCTTCCAATATGATCACAGGTTATTAAGCCAGCTAGGAAATTATTAAGGAAAAAAAAAAAAAACAACAACCAAACTCCTATGGATTTGTGAGGAACACAGTTCTTTGACCAATTTCACAGAATATTTTGATTAGCGTCTTTAATCCTCTTTACAGTATTTTATTCAGCTCTCATGAAAATCCCTGCATCCCTGCCAAGGATTTTCTAGACAAAAGCATATCTGGAAGAATGCCACAAAGCAAGTCTCCCTAGCTAGCCTGTCTTCCCCAAGTTCTTACAAGCACATTCCCCTGCACATAGCTCTTTAATGAAACCAGAAGAACAAGAGTTAAACTGTGCTTTTAGACAATATCCATTCAGAAATGCCTCCCCACCATGCTTAACATCATTCCTTGGTCTGCAGCAACTACTTATTACATATCATGTGCTTACTTACATATATTTTTTGGAGGGAGCAAACAAAACCCACCATTTCAGAAGGACCCTGACTTTCAGTTTTGCCACTAAGAGTGAATCCAATTAAAGTAAATTGATAGAGCTACAGACTGCTGTCAAAGTATGAGTTTGAGTGAAAAACTTATGAGGACTCAAGAAATTTCTACTGGTATTGGAAAGGCTTCCAGACATTTCCAAGGGAATCCTCAGAAACACTTGGATCTCAATGGCCATTGCATGCACAGTCTGACCCAAAGTGTTGCCTCCAAGAGAGGATGTCTCACACACAAAAGTGTAACTAATTTAGCTGCATAATGGAGAGAGCTCTGAAGATGCACATGGGCTGAATTAAGGGCGCCACGGGAGCCTTTGGCTCAATCCTTGCAGAGTTTATTAGTTGCTGCTGCACACATGGTTGGGTTTGCTGGAAGAGGTCCAGCTCTGAGGCACCTCTCAATTCTTCCAGCTTCCAAAACCTGCAAGAAAGTGGCTCAAACATATTGCCCCCTCTAAGCTCTTGTGGAGAAGGACTTTCCCCTGCAGAGAAGCAGACAGGGTTTGGGAGGGGGTACCCAGTCAATAATTCTTGATTATTGAGTTTACCTTCACAATTATTAGTGAGTGTCCTAGACTGTAAAGAGGGCAAATTCCAACAGAATGTGTTATTTGAGAAACAGTATGTGATTGTGCAATTAAGGGCAGGAATATAATACCATATGTACAACGAGCAAGGTTAATTTCAGCATTTCCTGACTAACCAACAGCATTATGGTGTAACCCTAATGTTCTCCGGATGGCTGTCATTTATGTGGGGTTCATATATATATGCTTATGAATATTTGGTTAAAATTCACCCATCATACTCTTTGACACAGTAATTAAAAACACTATGTTATTTGCCAATAAAAATATTTTTGTGAATTGGTAATTATTCTAAACCTCACAGTCCCAGCTTTCCTACCTCCCACTCTTGTTGTCTTCCTGTTCTATAATGTATAACACTAATCTTGATGAGGGAAAAATAAATAAGTAGCAGGAAAGGCTGGAAAGCTTCCAATCATAAAACTTCCCAAAATGGAAGTAACATCCAATCTGGCCCACCACATCTTCTCTGTGGGCATTCCTTTCCTGCCTTTTAGCAATGCTTTCAGTATTCATAACAGCTGTGGAATTAAGCATTATGAACGAGAACAAACCGACATGCAGCCTTTACTTTTCCCCATCAGCCCCAAACTATTCTGCATTGAGTTACAAAGTGAAAACCAGCACACTCTCAGATGGATTTAATTTCTATTTGGGCCCAATGCCAAAGTTTCACCATTGTTAAAACTCAACCCTATCTTTTCCATACCGTGCATACAGTCTCATCCTTACCCCATCTTCCACACAGATGTGCATGAACACAAACACACACACACAGAACCAGCCACTCCTACAATGCAGAACCAAATCCATCTCCCCTGCTGCCTTAGTTGGGCTCATTGCTTTCCCTAGCAAGCCTAGTAGGCAAGTTTGATTTGGTCTATAATGCAGATTTTTAATATGTGGGAAAATGAAGGCTGCATAAGACACACATTTTCATGTCCTAGATATTGTCTTGATAATAAACCTTTTTTAAGAAAAAAATTATTTTTACACAACCATGAAAATATTTGTTAGAGGAGTCAATTGTTCCACTGAAAAATAAAAGGGTTAAAACTTAATTAAAATATTAATGCTATAATTCAAAATACAATTCTGGCACAACTTCAGATAGCGATTGTACTATGGCATTTTGGCTTACAGAATCATGCAACACATGGATTTCAGAATACATAAGTATACAGCTTTCATATGCATACAGAAAAGAGAAATGGTAATAGAACAGTTAAGCTTTTACACATTCATGGCAATTGTCTTCTCCCTCGTCCTCTTCCTATGGATGCTGCATGAACAACTGCACTCTATTTTTATGAAGTGCAGATATGTTTGCTGCCATTAAAGCTAAGGCAAGTACTGGAAAACAGGAGAGGAGGTAGACTGAATTACTGTGTTTGAATATTTGCCTTCTCCTCTACTTTGTGCCATTCTCTATAAGCAGATGTACAGTGTCAATGCTAAAAGATAAATGTATAAAATGTTGATTTGAGACAATTCATGTTCATGTTTTACTTGCAGAAAATTTTTGTCTTCTTCTGTTCATTAACCTACAAAAATGCTGCTAATAGTAAAATATGAAGAACCACAAGTGTGTTTTCTACAGGATTAAAAACAACTAGTTGGGTCTAAAGGTGGTTTCTTCTTGTATTGAATTTTGTGTCCTTTACCCTTAAACAAGTAATAGAAGAAATTCCAGAAGTCTGCCTGCATACTTAGGATTGCCATAACGGTAATAAAGTACAAAATTGTGTTCCAGTTTACACTTGTCACAAGGATTCTCAGGTATTGCTGTATTCCCTTCAGCAGGGTCTGACTAGTCTGAGTGTAAATAAATGGCACGCCCTACCAACAAGAACAGCATTCCTGCTAATAAAGAAAAAAATACTCCTATAGGAGCCAGCATAAATGACCAGCCATAACGCACATAAACAGCAAAGTCTGGGCAATCCATCTTTTTCATGTGTGTGTAGTTTTCCAGATCAGCCATGGCCTGGACCCAGATGACATACATCACGACTACCAGTGAAAACAGGACACCTGGAAAAGAAACACCAGGTTTTAACAACAGAGTTTGAGACAGATGCTGGGTGCATTTACTGTATTACCTAAAAATCCATCAATGCTTGAGGTCCTGTCTGCATGGCACAGTCAGCCATCACTGGTTAATTCTTGCCTTTGGCTTCCTCTACCTAGCACCACCACCATGGTGCTCCTGATTTTCACTGAAAGGAATACTCCCATGACAAAGGAGATATCTGGTTTTGGTAGGCAGACTTTGATGACAAAATTGGTGCAGGTATTTACTGGTTTGAATTCAGGGGTCAAGGTTGGGGAAGGAAAGGGAATGGAATGGAAAAATCTGGAAAAAAAAAATTACTTTTGCTTCCCAGACTCTGGCATTGTTTCTATCAGTCTTATTGATGAGATATAGAAAGGGGTGGGAAATCTTTCTAGTATCTTCACATCTCTGCATTTGCTTCTTTATTCTTCTGAAAAGGGATGTGTTTGGAATATAAAACTTCAGAGTATTCTACTCAAATATTTTGCATATAAATTCAAATATATTTAATTCAAAATCATCCACATATAGAAGAGAAGCTCTTGGTAGACGAACAAAACCCAACAATAATTAAATAATAACTATGAAGGAGGCTGTTAGTAATAACCTCAAATTGGATACAACAGTTTCCTGAAATTAATCCACCACATAATTCACAGCCTTTTCCCAACCACTCCTCTGAAAGGCCTTTGAATTGTTTGTACATGATAGTAATAGAAGCACATGTCCTTACAAACTTTGATAATCTCCTTGTTACCATACACCAGAAGGAGATATAAGAAGAAAGTGCTTTCCAAAGTATCAGTTGCATTCCTAATATTTCATTTCACTTTAGAGGAATGTGGACACTTGAGAAATGCAAGCCTGCAGAACAGATGCTCCAGAAGAAGATTTGCAGGAAGACCATGGGCACGAGACTAAATATTTTGCATGCTTCAGCCTGTACCCATTTGCTCCCTGAGCTCCAGCTGTCACAGCAGAGCTACAGCAGCAGGACCATCTATTCCAACATTAAAATATTTGAAAGACACCACCCCATCACGTTTTTGTCCCAGAATGTTTAGGTGCCTCATTAAAAAACAAGTCAGTGCACAGTCCTGGGAATTCTTCACTGCCAAACTTGAGGCTACAGGCTGTAAGTCAAAGTTATTTGTGGTCTCTTCTCTATCTTGCTAAATACTTGCAATGCACCCTTGAACAAATGTGACAAAACCCACAAGTGAACTTTGTAAGCATCCATGGCCAGGCATTTGCTTCCATATCTAAATGTCCTGGTAACCTTTGATGGTCACCTTTCCCCATCCCCAACCTGAGATGCTGCCTCACAACCTCCTTTCCCTACCCCTTCTGCCCATTTACCAGGGAGCAGCTGCTCTCCTCACTCTCTCACTTGATGCAGACAAAACCAGGCAGGTTAGAGGCAGCAGCTTAGCTTGGTGATCTGGTGATCTTCCTGTTACTGCTTTATGGACAAAATGTAATATCTTTACACACATCCTGAACATCTGACAGGTGACAGCTCATGGCTCAATCCTTATAAGCAGAACCTTTTGAGGACCAACAAAAAAAGGGCTGAAGTAGTTAACCTGAGGCATAATCAGAACATTCCCAAAGGATCTGCAATTTCTAGGAGGCTGAAATAATAGTAGAAAAACTAAATAAAGAGGGAGACAGACACATTTCATGTCTATGAAATACACTTCCAGAATTACATTTATTGCTAAGGTTCAAATTCCTAACAAAGTTTAAGAAAAAACCCAACACTCAACTCTGAGAGGCATAAATTCAATTTTGAAAGTATTTTACCTAAGTAAAACTCAATTTTGATGGAATTTAGTACTGTGCCTGTATTAAACATAAAACCACTGAAACAATCAGAGAGAAGGATCGCCTTAGGGCCAGACATGAAGAATGAGAAATTAAATTGAAGACTCTTCAAATATAATTCAAATTGAGCAGAAGATTCCTAGAACAGAACATCTAATGATAACAGATAATGTAGGCAACACAAGAAAATTAGAACAAAACAGAGCTAGTAACTTTTGATTAAAAAGTAGAAAGATTCAGGAACAAATTCATAAATTGAGTTATTAGATATATGGATTTTGTTCAAAGTTTCAAAACTTGAACAAAAAAATTATAGCCCTAAGATTTGGAAAGATACATTAATAATCTGGCAAAATCCCTAAGGACATTGGAATTTACCTCTTCAACTGGCTCTGCCCATGCATTTTCAAACTATTCCTCTATTTAACCTCTACACTGGGAAAAACTTTGTCCAAAATAATAATAATGACAAAAAGGTAGTGATTCCCTTATTATAGCAGCAGGTAAGTATAACCAGGCCTGGCACAACTGGAAAACCCTCTGGCATCCTGGGTAGAAGCAAAGTTGTGTAGAGCAGTCAGTCAAAAACATCTGTCATCAAAATAAAACTGCATCAAAGTTGCTTTAAACTAGAAATGAGCACCCCTTGCTTTTCAGGCACTCTGAAGCAACACCTAAGTGATTAAGCTAGAATCAACACCATGTAGGTGCAAAATAGCAAACCAGTGCTGCCAGTGGTAAAACAACTTCAGGGAATCTATCATCCACTGGGTGTGATTTCACAGCAAGCTGTTGCACCTGAGAGTGGCAAATTGTCGGGTATGGAAATTTGAAGAAGAAATGTATATCAAGCAGAGATAAATGTCCTTCCTTAAAAAGGAAGAAAAAGAAAGGAAGAGTATGTAAACCCTCTTAGTTAATTAAGACACTAAAGAAGTATTTAAGGGTTCTCATCACCTGATAATGGAGACTAATTAATAGATGTATTACTTAGCATGTCCAATAAATATCTTGAACAATATAATCAGGCTAAGTAAAAACTGACCATGTCCTGTTGCCTCCATCAGTATTTTATTCATTAACAGTCCTTTTGTCTAATTTTCACAGAGTTATGATTTCACAGGAGTTAAGAGCTCAGACAGTTTACTCAATGTATATTTATACTGAGAAATCTCCTTCAGTCTTGCACTGACGATCTATTGTGAATGTCGTGAACTGCCAAAGGCAAGCTCCAAGACAAAATTACTGAGACTGAAAAAAATCCACAATTTCTTGAAGCAAATATTTTTAGAAACAGTGTGTGCTGTGATATATTTCTATATTTTTGGCATTTAGACCTTTTTCATAGAGTGCAGGCGTCCTTTTGCCTTTGCCTTTTAGTGAATAAGAAATAGAACAGCAGTTGCATGAATCAGGAATGATGGGGGAAATTATTCCTAGAACATGAAATATGTCTGAGAGAGATTAAGACAAACAAATACTTCCCTCTTACTCCTTTTTCTTTCTTTCTTTCCATTTTGCTTTTTTTTTATAAACACACATGTTTGAAACACAGCTCTGTGCAGTGTGATAAGACATGGACTTCTCTGAGGTCACTCTTTTCTGTCTTTCACATTCATTCTTTTGAATTTCTTTCAAACAAATACTTGTGCATATTGTAGAGGAGAAAGAATACAGAACCTTTAGAAATGTCTGTGAATTCAAGAAGCAGTTTGCTGGCCTTTACTACTGATTCTTCCCACGTAGAAATGCCTTTCACTTGTCAATGGTGAATGGCTGTTTATGGCATGAATCTTTTACTATGCAGAAGCAAAGACAACAGGTGCTGGAAAGAATGATGTGAGCTTTTTACTTATGCCTGGAAGTTTAGAACTCTTTATCTCACTTGAGGAAAACTTCTATGTGTGTGTGCACATTTTTCTATTAAATGCATTTTTCTGTTCCTGTCCTTGTTTCAGATTCTACCACCTACCTTGGCCTCTTGTGACCTTATTTAAAAGTAATGGTTGGCATTCTTTGCTGAAGTACAAGGGTCCCATGCAAAAGTTACAGGAGTAGCTACACATCTCTGAAAACAGATTTTTGTCCTCATCTAGGATTGAATTAAAGTACCATCTTTTTTGCCCTTTTGGCAGGAAGCAGCAATCATGCTTCTAATCTTGTTTCTTCACCAGGGTGTGATTCTGTAATGCTCTGTGGGTATTGCTTATTGGCTTCATTACAAGAGGACAGTTTTCACCACCACCAGGCAGAAAGAGGCACAAGGTAATTATGGATGTTATTGAAGGCTGCTCTGAGAGATCATTTTATGGCAGCTTTCCCTTCTTTTCCTATGACAGTACCACAGCTGCTCTTGGATCATCCTCTGAGGTTGCAGATATGGAGATGAGGCTGCAAAGGCAGCATTCAAGTCACTGACTGTGGTATCATTGAACCAATACTCACTTTTCCCTACAGGTATTGCAATTATAGTTTCACCTATGGCCTCAGGTGCTTAATAAAGTTACAAAGCTTTGCTACTCCCAATTAAGGAAAAATGGGTCAGGAAAATGATAGGAGGTGTTAACTGTAGTTATAATGGCCATGAAATGGCAAAGGTTAACATCCTAGGAGGAATACAGAAGGTAAGACCCAGAACTTAGAAGAACACACTTCAATCTGTGCAGAAAACTGGTAGGAAACTCCCAAGAGAGGCTGCCTTGAAGGGCAAAGGCTGCCATAAAGGGCAAAGGGGCCCAGAAGAATCTGGTGCTGCTCATAGACAATTTCCTCAAAGTACTAGAATGGTCTCTTTATGTGAACAAGAATTCAAGCAGGTCTGGCAAAAATGAAAATTAACCTCATACAGAGCTGCATTAGCAAGAACACTGTCATCAGATTTGAAAGTACTATTATCACCCTTTATTCAACACTTGTGATATCATAGGTGGTAAGCTGTGTCCAGTTTGGGGACCCCAAGTGAAACAGAGGTACTGATAAACTGAGGTGATGACCACCAAAATGGTGAGGAGAGTGGAGAACAAGTAGAGGCTGAGTGAGCTAGGGAATTTTAGTCTAGAGAAGAATACAGTCTTTTCTAATTTTTCTAAATGGAGTCAAAGAAAAGATGTGGACAGGCTTTTCAGAGACCTACAGACTTGGCAGAATAAGACATAATAGTCACAAACTGCATCAAAGGCAGTATCAGGTGAAAACAAGGAAAAAAGAAAACATTTCTCACAATGAAGTTGGTCAAAGTGGGACAAAGTTAATAGCATCAGTTATTGGAGATTTTAAAACTTGATTGGAAATGGCTCTGAGCTGCCTGATCTATATTTGAAGACAAGCCTGCTCTAAATGGAATGTCAGACTTGATTTCCACAAGAGGTCCTTTTCAACATAAATTTAATTGTGTCACTTGGGATTTCTGTTTAGGCTCCTTGAATGGGCCCCTCCAAAAGGCAAGCCTGTCTGCCTTATCACAGAGAAGGTGAGCTGTCCATCTGAGTGTTTCTTACTGCTGACAATAGAAGTTTAAGCAGTTGGTTCATACAAAACAGCTTTCAGATGGCTGAACAGTTGGCATGAATCTCATTCCCAATATCTTCAGCTACTTCCTGAGCCCTAAGATGTCACAGCAGACCATGCTACAAGCTGTACTCTTCAGTTGAGGGAGAGCTTCTCTCTGCTGCTGATTTGTAAGTTAAGGTTGCAGAAGGATAAAGATATTTCTAGTCCAATAACTAGTATTAACTTTTCTTTAAGATATGTAAGTAGGAAAATGACTGATCTCCCTATCTTCTTCCTAACTTCCAAAGAGCAAACATCTTGTCTAACTTCCTTCTCAGAAGACTGTTCTCTACAATTTAACACATACTTGAATTTTGTGGTAAGACAACATTCAGGCTCTTTCAAAACAATGTGTATAATTTTTTTTTTTTTCTTCAAAACAACCTGCTGGTTTCTGTCTTAGAAGAGCTCTAACTTCACCAAATCTAAATCACATTAATCTAAGTCACACTGCACCTTTTCATTTTCCCATTAGGTCCATGTTTAAGTAGATGCTTACCCTGGCTGCATCCTGATCACATCTTTGAGAAGTGATAAATATGCACCACTTCTCATCACTCTCTCCTTCCATGCCCTGCTTTGATTTGGCAGGCAGTAATGAACAGTCCTTCTAGTTCTAAAGGAGATGGGCAAAGGAAGGGATCAGGGCAGCAGGAACACAGCAGAGCACATTACCTCTTCTGCATCAGATCCTATCTTATCTTGCTCTGTCTTGAGAAAGCTGAATGGGTCCTATTTTCTTCTGCCACCACTACTTTTTGACAAATCATAGCAGGATTTTGCTAAAGACCTTTGCTTTTTAACAACAGTAATGGCAATAGTAAAAATAACATAGCTTTTTTTCTATAGCCCTTACTGAGAACAGTTCTGAAGTTGAAACATGCTACATATACAGAGAGAGTAAAAAAATCAGGATTTCCCTTGAAGAACATTTGCTCTATAGGGACAAAGGGTGAAAGGGGCAAACAGACAGACCCAAGGTCACACACTGGGATAATAAAGCTCACTTAACTTCACATACCTAAAGAAATAGTCTCTCTAGATTCTCTTAGTAAAGGAAAGAGAATTGTAGGTTCCTCCATAGCATATTCATCTGATCCAATTAGGCCCCTCTTTCAGTATGAAATGATTCCCCTGCTGGGGGAACTTCTTACATACCTACTGTTTTTACTGCCAATGAATGTTATTGCCTCTTGCAGGCCTCCTAGGGAAGCCAGGGGAGGCAAGCACAGGCTTGGGGATCCAACTTTCCCCTACCTAAATGAGGGCAGATGAACTGACCCAGAGTGGAGAACACAAGCATCTCTTTGCACCTCTGCCCACCAGTTCCACATCTTTCAAGTGCCCTTTTCCTCTCAAACAGCTTCTGCTACTTTCTAGTGACAGCTGAGGTTTTCATGCATTACAAATGCAGAAAAAGAGCAAGACTCACATGGGCCCTTGCCCTGCAAATTAGTGACAAAAAGCATTGAAATACCTTAGAATCTCCGTCAGCCCATGAATATTTTTTGTATGTCTTTTAAAGTGTGGAGGAGTAATTCTCAAGAGATAAAATGTAAGTATGTGGGATTTTCTTCAACTAAAATATTATAAAATACTTCCCACAGTTCACTGAGAGTCCTTTTGAAGTGAATAATGATCACTAGCTGCATATGAAGAGCTTAGAGGTGCAGTGGGTAAGTAAGGTCAGGGGGTCAGTATGAGAAGCAAAAAGAGAGCCCAGGCCTTGTGGTCCTGACACAGGTGGCTCTGCCCTGAAATACAATATGTTCTCACAGGCTGCCTCTCACCAGGCTTTAAGCCAAGGAGGGCAGTGATGGAGCACACACTATCATTTACATCCTATCCAACAGTATCTTACACACCAGTGTGACATGGTCACAGCCTCCCAAGGTGAAGCAAACAGGTGCCAGTGAGCTGTCAGTATCAGCTGGATCCTGGGAGGGGGCATCCTCCACCCTACATGGGTTATGAGGAAAAGGGAATTTGGTTATTTGTTATCTTTCATTCACAGAGGTTTAGAGCTCCTACTTACTCATACATGACAACTATTTTGTTTAGTCCTATCACATCCAAAGCATTTTTCTGTATTGGTCATGTAAATGTGTTCTGTCTCCCAACTTCTTCAGAGTCCACTGTAATCATCTCTTTGCATCACTGATAAAGGACGAAGCTAAAGCCTCTCCTTAGCTAAAGCCTTTGAGAATCCTATAAGGCAACATCCTCAAACATGCATCCTTTTCCTGTTGAAAAAAAAAGTAGATTAAAATTGCAGTGTAATTCCATGATTTGTCTTGGATGCATGGGGTTTTTTTTAAATCTTAATCCAAAAACAGCTTTTATAATAGCCTCATTATTAAATAACTGTGCAAAAAATTGTCTCCAAGACAGGCACTCCACAAGCCAAAGGATAGAAACATATGTTTTCTCTTTCTTTTAACCATGATTTATATAATTTTTGGTTAAGGAAAATGGAAGAAATAACTCATCCTTTCTACTCTATAATTGACTGAGCAAACAGTATACCCACCAGCAATGATGAAAAAGCCTCCTCCTGTTTTGTATAGAATGTGACTGGCAAAAGGAGCTGCACAGATGATGAGGAAACTAGCCACCACAACAGTGAGCACTCCCAGGAGCATAAGAACTGACCAGAAACCTCGATAAACTGGAGAAAAGGAAGAAGGAAAAAAAAGAATACAATGTTTTTTAGAATTTACCCAAGCTGGCTAAGAAAGATTTTCCTTTCCCCTTCTCTTATCACTTGCCTTATTAAAAAATGAAACATGAATTCTATTTTGCATATACAATATATATAATGTGGATCAAAATAGGTTTGACTACCTGATGATCATGGAAGACAGTGTGTAAGTTATTGTGAAGGAAATCCATCTGCTGAATATTTAGCAACACCTTGTAAGATAGCAACCTGAGCAAACTGACACACTTTAGAAAATGGTACAGCAAAGATATACCAGTGATTCTTTGGGATAAATGATTGGACTGATAGGATACAATTATTTTACCAAAATTGTGTGGAAGAAGCAGAGAGCTGCAATATCTTGACACTCTTAGTGCCCAGCCTGTATCACCAATAACAATCTGTAAGTTCTTTACAATTTACAGCTGGATAATATTCCTTATATATAGCTATATTCAGCAGGAGGTAACTTAAGCTAGAAGCAGGGAGAGTCTAAGAAAATGTAAACTGCATTTCTGAAATACAGCTAAGTGTCTTAAACCAGCCTATTTCTGCTCTAAAGCTCTTTGTATTTTATTAAATTTAAAATGTGATGTTTCAGAAGCCCCTGTTAGGCAGTGCCAAGCAGTGCTGAATTAATGGATGCAGCTGGTGATAAATGAGCTGAGAGTTTTGTGACATACTCTGGCCAAAAGAGTCTTTCTAACAATTAGTTTTAGCTGGTTAATTGCACATCCATTTAACAAAGTCATCATTTTACAAATGCTACAAGAGTGACATAAATTTCTCCCATGAATTTAAAAATTGGTACATTAACACAACCCATTAGTAAAATTATGAGTTGTAAAGATCTCCATCGTCAGATCTGAAAATCTTGAAGCACTGACAATTCAGTCAGTGAAAAACATTTCCACCCAACTGAGGGAAAGCACATAAGCCAGCTGGCAAAGTGTATCACAAAAGAAACTGCCACTTATCATCTGACAGCACCTACTTACTGTTATGGAAAAACACAACCAAGCAACTATTATACTGGTTCATATCCTGAAAAATTCAAATTCATACAGCTTGTTAGAGACAGCTATTCAGTAATAATTCAGGTTTGCTCTCATCTGAAATCTGAAGGCGCACTAGGCATTAGCAGCTCGTGTTTCCCACTAATGTATTCCAAAAGTCTACGGTTTTTAACTTGACCAGCTTAACACTAGTTAAAGTATACATCATCAGCCTTGTAAATGTATTAGCTAGACCACACTCACCACATTACATTAGCCACACTTTTTAAATAACACCCTTTTTAATCCAGGCAAACATTCAGAGACATAATTTTCCGCCACACTGATCGGCAGATTTGGGCATAAAAAGGATGAACGTGTCTTAAAGTACCTGGCAGAAGGGTTAAAATTGTGGTTTGGTTCATATCCAAATCTCCACTTCATATAAACAAAAAAAAATTAAATTGCAAGAGTAGGTAAGAAATAAGGCTATGGCTCAGCAAAGCAGTTAAATGTGTGTTTTGCTTTAAGTACTTTACTCTTATGGGATTTAGGCACCTGTTTAAAGTTAAACACATAGTTAAATGATTCACTTAATGCAAATGGACAGTGAATGGAGACCTGGAAAGGTAAATCTCTCAAGTCCTTCAGTCTTGGGTTTCTGAAGCAATTTCAAATTATTTTACTCTTGGGGCTACTTTGATAAGCTTCATTGCAGTCTCCAAGTCTATGGGACATTACTTCCTCATTTAAAGCCTAATACCACTAAATCAATCTATAACCACCCAACTCTTTTACATGGGTGGCCCAAGGTACTTCAAAGTCATACCACATAATAGGACACATTGGCCAAAATGAATCTTAAAAAAAGCTTTCTTGTATATTATTATGGTCATTCACCTAAGTCATGGAGCAGTGTTTCTATTTATGAATGGAGGAGGACACGAGATTCTCCAGTATTACAAAACTAACATGCATTTTCATTATCTGCTCATCATACAGGAAGCTTTGAAGTCTGCTTTTAGTGAAATTTCATGAGAAAAGCTTGATTTGATGCTCAAATACTCTTAGAAACAGAGCACAAAAGAAGTACAAATGTAACTGATGAAAATTTGTTTCAACCTCTCTGTAACTATACAAGAGAAAAGCTGTTTCTCTGCTCCAACACTGTATTTTCTGTATTATGTGTGAAATACTGATTTCACCTAGCTATCACCTGACAGAAGCTTCCATTCTATTTCTCCAAAACATTTACTCTAAAGAATCATGCATAAAATCAGATTATCCCAATACTTGTTTATTAGGCTAATTCAGTCATTAAACATCAATTAAAAAACAGAGTGTAACTGACAGGTACAAAGTCTGCTCACAAATCTGTGACTTTTCAAGCAAAATACTACCCCCTCTAATCTGCAAGGCAGAAAGTCATTTGGTTCATTTGTGACACAGTTCTGAGGAAACACCTTATGAGCACTTATTTTGTAAGATAATTAAAAAGCCATAATTTTTTTGCAAACATGGCTTCACTTATTTTATAATCTGACCATTTTTGCTTAGATCACATGTCCCATCTTCTCTGCCTAGATGGGCAAGATCAATTTCTACAGGGCTAATTCAAAATTACAGCTAAGGCCTACTGCTGTCATTTAGCTTAGCTGTCATCTATAGATGAACACAAAAGGGCTGGTTAAAATTAAATCTTCCTAAGAATGAAATTACTCTTCAAGTCAAAGACTTTGCTGCTCTGAGGCTGAGACACACAATGATAGATAAAATGCAACAGAAGATGCTGCTTTGAATTATTCTTCTTTACATCCCAAGAAAAGGGCTGACTCTGTGATCCAAACAGTCTTTTCAAGAAACAATAATTCAGTGAACCCACACAAAGTGTCTCTACACAGTGTTAACAGAAGCTTGCACAGTTTCAGGTCTCACTGAGGTATTTCATAGGATAGTCCATGTTCTGGTCCAGATGACAAGGAGTACCCTTGTCCCTTCCAGATACTTCACAGATATCCTGGTTACCCACCTCAAATACATGCATTATTCCAAGTGTTTCCTACAACAGAAGAAATAAAGTACAAGCACTATTGCAGAGTGCAAAGTAAACATATCTGCAGTGTTTAAACCCTAGATACCGTTGCTCTGTGTTGCAAGAGTGCTAAACAGAAGGTTTTATAACTCATCTTGGTGAGCTGCCCCTTTGTTGAGTACATTTGCCTTGGAAATGACAGGCAGGCCTAAAAATAAAAAAGACTTAGAGGAAAACAGGAGTACACACAACTGCACCATCAGGGCTGTACAGGAACATTATATTCCTTCAAAACTGCATGACCTGTGGTTTTCTCCTGCTACTTGTTTTTCTATCTAAAGATCCTAATTTAGGTCCCCCCAGAGACTTTTGCATTACTTGAAAACTAGAAGTTTCTGGGTTTGTGCAAGGAAACAAATTTTGGATAAATGGGTGAAAATTACCAAAAGCCTTCTTTTCTAGTGTAGTAGATCCCAGCATTGACTACAAACTGAAGTTCTAGATTAATATTTTAAGATGTTACTGATGCATGATATGAAAGAGAAGCAATAATACATTTGGAAAGTCACAGAGCTGTGTCACCTACAACACACACATGCAGCAGTCATGGACAACTCTGGAGCTCCATAATAGTTAATCAGGAACAGCCTAGCTAATGTCACAAAGCAACACCCTTCTACAATTGGAGATGTTAATATCAGTATCATGAAAGCATCCAAGTATTTCACTGCCCTTGCTGACTTAAAGTGTTTTCAAAACACAGCCATCAGTCCATACAAGTACTGTGGTCTGCCATAAAAACCCAAGCCACTTAAATTTAACATCAATAGGAATTAATAAGTGCTATAAGGATTAAAAGCCTTTTGAAAGATTTGTTAATACAATGCCACATGAAAATTTCCAGGGGTAGGCAAAATAACTTGGAAAAGTTTCCTTGAATTATCAGACAAACTCACATCTGATAGGGAACGTTTCCTGTGATCTGACAGTGGACTGTACTTTAGGATGTCTGGTTTTTTTACCTCTCTATTCAATATAAGAGATATTGAAATGCTTTTGACAGAGCCAATACAGTGAAAGACACAGTGCCTGAACAGCTCTCAAGCAGAATTATCTTCTCTGCAGATAAACAACTGTCAATGAAATCACCTATCTCAGCAGCAGCACAGGAGACACACCTAGCAACACAGTAAACCTTGCAAGACTTTTCTCAGCTTCATTCAGCACCCTTTACTATCCCTTAGTAATTTCTTTTTTCCCCAAAAAAAATAACTTGAACAGTAAAACAACTACAATATTCACACGACGGATGCACTGCTTTTTAAAATGCTTCTTACTTTATTGCTGCTTGGGGGACTACAGAGATCACACTTACAAATCTACTGCATTGCAATCTCTCATGGACAATTACATGTCTATTACATAAGAGCATTTCTTCCTTTAGAAATAGACTACTGCTAACATCTCACTTGCACAACTTTTATTTCATTGCTGATATTTTACAGGTTACTTTAGGTAAATTTCAACCCATTAACAAACCTGCCAATAAATTTGATCTCATCATTTTAGATTTAACAGTTGCTGAATCAGATTTTTGCTTCAGCCCTATAAACATTGTGTATTATCCATTAGGCATTACTTCAAATGCTGCCAATGTGGCCAGTACTGGACAAAATAGGATACTAATAGTGAGGAAAAAAAGTCAGATATTAAACAAATGTGCCAGTGCTGCCCCATTAAAATGCTTCTACTTCAGCTTCAAAAGGTGTTGGGATGATTTACAACAGTTAGGGAACTATTGTTTATTTCCAATCAAGTTGAAAAAATCCCCTCAAAAATAAAATAATGAATTAGTGAGTAAATGTTAGATTTTTCACTTCTTTTTATTGGAATAATCTCACTATGGCCAGCAGGACTATTTCCATGAGTAAGAACTTTGCACATTTTTCAAAAACAGGCCTGGTATTGTCCTATAGTAAAAGAAAGTTTAGGAAAGTGTGATAGCCCTTGAACAACAGTGTTAAGTAATCTAATGACATGATATTATGCATGAATCTAGCTAGCAATGAATTCATATTAAAGCACTATACTATTATATTTTCAGAATAGCCTGATGGAGCAACTAATCTGTTTATAATTATGCAAATATATGTTTATTTTAAAATATATAGGCTGATGCTGTGGTATTTCTACTGGGTAGTCTAATTTATTTTTATTCTTAGGTTGTAGTTTATTGCACTTATACATATGAATCATCATAAAAATGAATCTGCTAGCAACACAGTGAGATGCTAAGTCTACTTAAGAGATGCACACTATAAAAGTTTGTCATTCTAAACCTCTGTACCATCACAGAAACTCACTAGAGTCAGGCTTCTCCTGAGCTAATTTAGTTCCTGTTTCAGGTTAAGATAAATGACATGTCCTACAAATTTCTTAAAGTACATTAACCATTAACTATGGATCACATAGATTTTGACAACACCTTACACAACAGCTAGGGGAAATCCTCCCCACTCTGTCAAGACATTTAACAAAACCAATGCATGCAAAAAAATTAGAACCATGATTAAAATATATAGCAAACTGCAATTTCAAAGCAGTGCTATCTAACCCTTTGGAGGAGACCATGCATTAACAGTAATGATCAAAAGATAACTGATCCATTAAAGCATGCATTCAAAACTCCAACATAAGCACCCCTATAGGCTTTTCTGTCTTACATTTCCATCTAAGACTTTAGTCCTTGACACCAAGAGCTCATAGTCAAGGTTTGTACATCAGAATGAACAGAGCCTGTTCTAAAGCTTCATAAGGCATACTGAAACACTAGAGTTCCCTGTCCTCAATGCTTTGAGATTTTTGGGAACTATGACACAAAAGCAAACTCAACACACAAAAAGATCTAAATAAACTAAGGGGGGATAGGTGAGCCCGTTTTGAATTCTGGCCCAGAAAAGCTCTGAGCCAAATTCCTACTAAAGCCAAAGGAATTATGTCAAGAGAGAACTTGGTTCAGACACTGCACTCAAAAAGCATCAGAGATTTCATGTTCCTCCAGCAACTTATCTTTGTCTGAGCTCTTCTAGCTGGATGGTGACATGGCACTCCAACCACAAACTACACTCTTGTCTGCACATCAGGGACTGCACAAGGGGCTAAAGTTAAATTCAAATTCCTCTGATAAGATCCAAAAGTCTCTTAAGCCAAAGAGTCTGTAACAAAGTCACATATCTTTACTTGTTCAGAAACTAGTAGTACTCTGAACAGAAAGTTAGAGATTTTTAGAAAATGTGTAGCATACGTTTGGTTTTTCTAATTAAATTTAAAGCTCTGTATTCAACTGTTTATTTTTCTATGAAATTGCAAATGAAGATGACAGAAAAAAATTCTTGTTATTATCCTGTTGTATCTTGTTAAAATAGAATTTGATCGACTCACTAAACGTGCAATGATAAACCTGGGGAGGGGATTTGGGCTTTTCATCATTGCCAAAAGAGAATATGTCCAGAAAGCAATGAGTTGTGAAAATGGTAATATTTTATCAAGAAACAGTAGCAGAACCAAAAAAGTGGACAATAACCTAAATTTTTTTGGTATTGCCCTTTTATCCTGTGCTTAGCTGATGCAAAGTGTTAGATGCAGACAACTGGATATACAAATCATAGATGAAATCTTGTTCTTCATGAAACCAGACCAAAGTCTTTTACCACTGGCTTTATAGAGAACCACTTTCTGCACTGGGAGCCAAGAAGAAAAGGATAACCTTCTGGTATTTCTTAATTTAGCAACTGCAGTTGAAGCAAGGTTTTTAAAACTTGTTTGCCAAATACCATGGGCACAATTGTTAAAATAGACTAAAGGAGAAACAAGTTTTGAACTAACAGAAGAGATGATGACATAACCTTCTTCATAAAAAGTTGTGAAAGACTCTTGAGCAATCATAACTGTTCTAGTAAATAACTCAGCTTGGATGCTGAAAATGAAAGGTAGGCATAAAAAACCTCAAACCCTCTTCAGTTTTAATGAGCTCGAAAGCAATCCAACTGTATCTATTTATATAGCAGGAATGGCTCTGAATATGCTCTACCTGGGCCAGCATCTACAGTACAGTTCTGCCTACTTTTAATCTCCTAATATGAAATATAGATAGGAAAATTATATTTGAGCAGTGGTTCTTTTGGCAAACATTAACTAAAATTAATTAAACTTTTGATGATATTCCTTCTCCTTTCCTTTTTCTTTGTTTGTCCACTACTGTGTAATCATGCAATATAATTTGAGGAACCTTTGTGAATGTATGAGTGAATGGTGGAATGCAAACTAGGTCTAGGCTATTAGAAGCTGATGGCTCTGTCACTTTCAAATGGAAAGATAAACTGTTCTAGATGTGCTATGAAGTTACAGATTAGATCTCTGAATGGTGAGGTCTGAATTCTTCCTGGACAAACAGTTCATAATTTCTAAAGATTAGCAGAACAATTACAATTCTAGTTTATTTTCTTTTTCATGTCTGCAGAATAAAGATTGGATTCTAAAGACATTTCAAGGTTAGCAAAAGCATAATTACAGCTTCAGGACAGGAAGAGATCACTTAAGTCCCTTAGTCAGCAAGCTCAGAGACATGTAGCATGCACACATCACAGGCTGCTTAAAAAGTCGTATGAAATAGATATCAGACATTATTTACTTCAAATATGTTTGTGTAAAGCTCTTAATCTGATTAAATGTACCTGATATTTTTAAGTAGTTTCTAGGTGGTGTAAAGACAGAGCTTTCTAAACATAATTCAAACATAAAGTTTACTATTAATGCTTATCTTTCACATGTATATAAATAATTACATGTACCTCTGTTACAGTACAAGAGTTTCTCAGTGAAGTATACTTGAGTCAGTTAAATAAACTTAGACAGCATCAAGGCTCTGCTCCTCCTTCTTCATAAAGTAAAAATGCAATATACTTCCATACGTGGTTATTTATTTAACACAAAAAAAACCTCCCAAAAATATCTAAAAAATCCAACCAAAACAAAAACAGTTTTACTGAAATACATGACAAGAAGTACTTGTTTAATGCATTCAGCCCCAGGAAGATACTTACTATGTTGGAGAAAAAAAGCACTGAAAAGGAAATGTCTGGTTTTTCTAATTTTTTTTTTTTCAGAAATTACCTCTATTCTGCCATCATGCTTTAAGTTTAGCATTTATTTATGTGTTTTGTTAAACAGTGGCATAAATATGCATGTTGTAAATTTATGAGAAGTATGAAATACCAAAATTCTGTTAATTAAACTGTGTGGAGCGATAAGGCTGTTTTATTTTGAAGCATCCAAATTGTTTTCTTGAACCTATAGGCATTGTATTTGCACCAAACAATACTCACTGACTGCAGAGTCATAGGAGGTTGAGTTGTGCTCATCTCGGAGAAGAGGAAATGGGGACAGGTAAGCGTGAGTACAGTTCTTAGAGGTGACTGGTTGGCTAAAAATGAAAGATAGCTAAAGATTAATATTTTACTGCCTTAACAATATGGTGTGTCTCTTCTTCAAATGAGCAAACTGAGCTTCACAGGTCAAGATTTCAGGTCCTTTCCTAGGCAATAGCTCACAGTGAATTTGGTTTGTAAGAGATACAAGCCTTGTTATCCAAACGAGAATATTCCTTAAAGAGCAACACAGATTTGTACTCTGGGACAATAAATGAGACCTGCTGAAACCACACTGCAATTTATATGTGATGCATATGTATGCCTTTGCATGCATATGTACCTTTCTCATTTGAGGGTTAATTATGTTCTTCTCATTATTATATGTGCAGAAAAAACAACCAAACAAATAAAATCCAGGCAATTACTTTTTCTTTTGTAAAAGAACAACAAAAATATCAAACATTTTGTCTAGTCTATGAAATGAATATCCTCCAGAAAAGGGTAATTTTACCCTTTATATTAAATTCTAAAAATATCAACTTCTTCCTGGCAAAAGACAAAAGCTGACTATAACTTAAACCCCATCTAAATTTCAGATTCCTGACCACATAATTTTCCAAATAAATAGCAAGGAGGAAATCAACTGCTGTGAATATTACATTTTCCACCCAAAACAAAGAAACATATTTATCAAAATATGGGTTATTGAAGTCAAACTTGATTGATGACACATTTTCACAAGGATTATAGAAATTTTGCAATAAGGTGAAGGAGCTCCCCACATCTGAGGGAGTGTCAAAGACTAGAGAAGTTTTGCTTGACTTCTTATTTTTTGGTTGTAAAACACTATCTCATCTTGGAATTCTATCTATCTTATGAATATATATCTTGTGAATGTAATAAAGGAACTCTTCTGGAGATGGTGTGTCCTACACCATTTTCACTGTGGAGTTGCCCATTCCCTTCTTAACCCACTTGTAGTCTGTTAAGAGGAGATGGAGAAACTCTGCTAGCAAAAATTCATGGGCCAGGCTAACCATTAAGCTCTTTGTTCCCTACTTAACAGAAATAAACCAACTGTTTAACAGCAAGTGGTAAAAGATTGTGTAGCTAAGAATGGACTCAGGTTAACAGGGCATCCATAACAATCACAGTGTAACCTGATAGCTAAACTTGTATCAATTTGTCCTGGGGTTTCCTATAGTACAGATTACACAAGTGTGTGTCAAGAATTTATTTTAGGGTAGCTGAAGAACCTGATCCCCAAAGAAGGCATATGAAATCTAATGATTCATAAGATAGAAGTAAAAACAAAAAACACACCAAGCCTCAACAATTTTGAAGAAAAACTACTGTAGATAATGTAAAAGGAAAAAATTACTTACTATACCAAAATTTCCACATGCTGGCATTATTATCTCCTACATTTCCACTAAACCAGCACCTCCAGAACAAACCTTCATGATGGAAAGTGGCCTTCTCTCCCTACAGAGGAAGGACAAAAAAAAAAAAAAGAAAGCCATTATCATACAATTTTTGAATGGCTGAAAGAATTAAGCTCAATTAGATACTGAGGTAAAAAACATCACCATCATAATGACACACAGCCTGTCTGAATTTAGGTCAGCTATAGCATTTGTAAACTGCTATTCCTCTTTTGAAAAAACATCATATTGCAAAAGCAGTATCACAAAATAAAATTTCATTTTAGAGCTGATTACAAATTATTGTAAGAGGTTTTGAGGTGGGCTTGTAAGCCTCCAGAAGGTCAAAATGAGTACATACAGAAGTAAATTCTTAGAAAACAATCACTATATTCTAAAGTTCATACAGAAGTAAATTCTTAGAAAATAAACACATCCAAGAACTCAACATATATAATTCTCATTATAAATAAAAAGCTCATACTAACCCCAGCACTTTCAGGTACTTCTGAACAAGTTCCTATTTCTGTAGCAAGAAGCCAATAATCAGTTCCAAATGCCACCAAAAAAAGCAAAACCCCTAGAGCTGCAAAGAAGCCTCCAAAAAATATCCCCACACTCAGTTTCATTATTGAAGTTTAAAATAAATAAATAAATAAATAAATAAATAAAAACCACAACACAACAAACAAAAAACCCTTAATTATTTAAAAGATTAGAAGCACAATTTTTTTAAAAGTTATTGTGAAAATAACTAAAAAACTGTTTGGAGAGTACAGCTCATATCTGAAGAAGTTTCTCTTCACTTGACTTTCTGCCTGTGCCCTCCTTCCCAATGCCCTGTGAGTCAATTCTCGTCTCCAAATTTGTGTTCCATGTGGCTGACTCAAGTCTGACAGATGAAAAGGGCCTTCTATTTTAGGACACTGATGGCAGAGCTTTCGCTGTGTCGCTGTCTGGGCGAGGCCAGTCAGAAATAGCTGACCTTCCCCTAACTAATCAGGGATTGACTTGAAATATTATTGCAGCTGGTGCATCAACATCAGTGGAGATGGAGATGGACTTGCAATGTCCATCTATGTTAGCAGTGTTACAGAGCACACAGCACTAGCAAAGACTTCCAAAGTTCAGGCCTGCTGGTGAACATTCTCTTAGCTGCAAACAGGAAAGGAAAACTGCAACACTTTGGAAGTTACTATAAATCATATTATAAAAAGAAGGCTGAGGATTTTTCTACAGAATTTTAAAATATGGTAGCCAAAATGAAGAGATGCCTCTGAAAAATCCTATACAATAAAAATACAGCTCTCTTTAAAAATTTACATCCTACCTTTAAAGTAATAACTTTAGCAACACTAAACACAAAAACACTCGAGTGTTTTATTTATTCAGATTCACCTTTTTTGCATATATCAAAAATGTATGCAGACAAAAACTCCTTCAAGCATCTGATTAAAAACATCAATCTTTTAAAAACATATGCTTTGGCCATTTTGGAAAGTGATGAGGTAAAACATTTAAACTACACTGTACAAGAAAAAGGCTTTTTCAACAACTTCATTTAATGCCAAGCAGGCCTTCCCAATCATCTCTCATGGCGTATAGGGCATGCTCCTATAGAAATGTACAGACTTTATAACATGCAACTGTCCTTACCAAACAAAATTTCATTGGAATTATTTATGCCAGAGCAGAAAATTTCCATTGATACTGTGTACTGGGAAGTGCTGAGCTCAAGAGAAGAATTAAGCCAGTTTACTCCAGAAAACACTTATCACAACATTCTATGGCAACAGACTTAGGACTCCAGAAGGACTCCTACTTTCAATATGCCAGTATTGGTTTGGACAGTGCATCAGCAAGCTTGAGGACAGCAAGGAAAAAACTGCTTCTACCACCTCCCTTCATTTCTACACAGATTAACTGGTGTTGTGTCCTCAGTGGTTTTATACCACTACACAATCTGCCCAATATCATATTCACATTTGTTATGAATCATATTTTATTCAAACCTGATACTACACTAATTTCATACACAAGCATATCTTATATTTTGTGGCCTTTTTGCACTTCAGAGTTTCAGTGTATGCAGAGCAGCAAATGAATATTCAAACAGACCCTTTTTATCATATTTGCTTTTCCTGACAGCCACTGATACAGTTCATTTTGATACAGCAGAAGAGAGGTGTTTGGAAACCTAATTTTGGAATGTGGTATTTTATTGTTCATTATAAAGGAAAAAAAGAACACATAGAATGTGCTATAAAATAAAATAAAAGTGATCACTTGTAATATGGAATAGTATTTCAACTTTTGAAAGTGGTCAGGCAGGTATATTAGATAATTGCTGTAGGTCCCCTCCAGCAAATATTCTATTCTGTTCTGTCCTATTCAATTCTATTCTAACATGTCCAAAAAAAAAAAAAAAAAAAAAAAAAAAATAAAAAGAAAAAGAAAAAAAAAGAAAAAAAAAAAAGAAGTAGGATTGAGTTCATCACTAACATGCCAAAGTTTCATATAAGCTAAATGTCTTTCCATCATTCTCAAGAGTGATCACACACAGTGGAGTTAGAGAGCAAAAAGCATTGACCCAGAGTTCAGGAATTTCATACAGTGAAATTCAAAGATATAGACAGGAGCAACATAAACAAAATCCATTATATGAAGTTCTTCATTATATCTATTAAAATTTATTCTGATGCACTAACATTATGCCACTTAGCTCATCCTAAATAATAGAACAACAGTGAACTTTTCCAGCATTAAATCAGAAGAAAAAAGAGAACTCCAGACCCCTGCCTCAGCCACTGAACCACAATTAATAAAACAAACAACCAAAAAATATCAAATGGCTAGTTCCAGTCATGTTGCACTTACCTGGCTTCAGGACAGAAATATGTCAGTGACTATGTGGGTATGTTTCTGCATGAAAGTAACTTGTGAATAGTTTCACTAAAATCAGTTTGCATGGAAAGTTTCACTGAATTCAAATGACAGCTGAATTACTGCCTGTGCAGGGCAAGTATTTATTTTTAATATACTATATATGCACTCTGGTCTCAGTTTAGCATGTTCATCCTGAGAGGATGTAATTTAATTATTCTCTTTTATATTTATGGCACATTCTCTGGCAGTGTTATCTTCCAAATACTCTAACATCACCAGCATTATACCCGTCTATGTCAAGAATGAATCAGAAGCCATGTTAAGACTTGTTATGTCAGCTTAAAAATTCATGTTATCCACCACTTGAATACTCAAAGAAAGTCTCAGGGCACTTTTTCTTTAATTAAATTAAATTCTGAAGGTTCGTCAATAGAAGAAAGAAAGTTTCAAGGCAGAGAAAATAGGCCCAAGCTTATCAAGGCAAATCAATCATTATTCTGAATCTTAAACAAAGTCAATCCCCAACTCCTTTCAAAAATCCTAAATTTCTGCAGAAATACTGTCATTTTAAACCAAAATTACTTAGCCAAATTTATCCCTACTATAATGTCAAAGAAGTAATTAAATCAGCTTTAATATTCAATCAATTTGGCTAATTAAGTCAAACATCCTTTGGTTTTGTTGACTCATAGTGTGAAGACTGAAGGACCCACATAATGGATGGATTCCAGTCTCATTTAACAAAGCTGCAGAAGTTTTTTATTTTATTTCTGTTTATTCACCACATAGACAGGGCTAAACTAAGTCCCAAATCTGCATATTTTATTTATGTATATAATAGTTCCAGCTTCAACACAGTATTTGAGCCCCTCCTTAAAAATAGAAAAGAAAAAAAAATCAAAAAACAATAGCAGGCTGGTTTCTTTTTTTTTTTTACTTTTCCATCTGAAGGGGGAAAAATATATTTATGGGAAGGGGATGTTTTTATTTGCTAGCTTGTGTTTGTGTGTGATTGAGTAAGTGTCGGGTGCGTATGTTTGGAATTGGCAGGCAGCTCCTTATCTGTGCTGGCAGATATGTCCATGATCTAAAAACAGCCTTTTAGAACTGGCTGCATGTCTCAATATATACCAAGAAACTATTTCAGCAAATGTCTCAGAGCTGAGTCCTTCTGAGACCTCAATGCTCATTTACTGTTCTGAACAGTAATGGGAGTACCTCACCCACTGGTTCTGATCCTCATCCTGTCCATCCTTCTCAGCTGGGCAGGTGTTACATATTGCACCAACACAATGGCTTGTCAGCAGAGTACTAGGCAAACAGCCAGATATCTTACACAACATACCTGCACACACCTTGTCCATTAAATGTGTCCCTGGAGTTCATCTTTAGGCTGGTCACCTCAGGCTTCCTCTACAGTCATATGTCACTTTTACAGCACAGTCTGTTTGACCTTTTTTTGGATGACCATCTCAATGTGCAAGCAACTGTGCCCTAAAAGTACAATTACTTTGTTTGGTTGTTTGCTGGTTTGGTTTGGTTTGTTCACTGACAAAGAGAGGGTATGTCATAATTAGTTTGAGATATGACCACTTTATTCTTAATACTACAGTAAATCAGACCACAAATCACACCATCAAGAGCAACTGAGGTTGGAAGGGATCTTTAGAAGTTGTCTTGTCTAACCTCCCTGCTCAAGCAGGACCACCTGGAACTGATTGCCCAGGACTATGTCCAGGTGGCTTGTTGAATATCTCTGAGGCTGGACACTCCAGAACCTCCTTGTGCAACACCTACCAGTGTTTGGCCACCGTCATAATAAAATGTGCTTCCTGATATTCAGAGCGATCCTCCTGTGTTCCAGCTTGTCCCTACTATCTCTGGTCCTGTCAATGAGCATCACTGAAAAGAGCCTGGCTCCATCAGTTATTTATATAAAACTCCTTCTGAGCCTTCTCTTCCCCAGGCAGAACAGTCCCAGTTTTCTCAGATTTTTCTCACAGAACAGATGCTCTGGTCCCTTCATCCCTTTAGTTGTCCATCATTTGACTCCCTCCAGAGTGTTCATGTGTCTCAGAACTGGACACAGCACTCCAAGTGTGGCCTTACCAGTGCTGTCAGAGAGGAAGGAACACCTCCCTTAACTTGCTGGCAATGCTTGGCCAATGTGGACACCATCTACCTTTGCAGAGAGGATACATGGCTGGGTCAGGTAAAATCTGAGTGGAGATTGTAGAAATGTGCCAAAGTCCCCCACAAAAGGAGGAAATCAAGCCATTCTAAACACACTGTCATTCATTCTGCATGAGCTATAATAAGGTCACGGAGATGACAGTAAGAACAAAAGGGACATAAGCAGCCCATATGTCAGCAAGAGCTTCAACAGGAATGCTAATGAACCAACAAGAAAAATCTTCTTTATGAGGCATTACTTCCACACATCTCTGTGTATCCAGGACCCACTGTTAGGCACCTGCAGGAACACGACAGACTTGCAACCACCCTGATGAACAAAGATGCAGGCTGTATATCCCATTTGAACCTTGCCTTATACCCTCTCTATGTTCAGGACTTTGACACTACAAAGCATCACAGATTTATTCATACACAGAAAGGAAGACAAAACTTTACTATGACTGAGTGGATCATTCTGTCTCACACATACTATTCTGTATTATGTCTTGCATAAACTCTACATTAGATAAAATAGGTTAGAAGACAGCAAAGCATAATTTCTTTTTAAATTGTGTCATAACACTGATTCAAGTAGTGATGAATCCACATCCCTGTAAGTTGGCCAAGATAACTAGAATCATTAGAAGTACAAGAACATGCATCTGAGTTCCTTTACCACATCACCGTTGTGAGTGCTCTAAATTTTTCATGCAGCTATGGGAAAGCCAGGCCAATGCCATTAATGTTTTCTGCAATACTTTGAAGTCATGACACATCACATGTGCAATTTTCACAGAAATTAATGAGTTGCCTAATTCTAGGAGGTATTCCATGAAGTTTCCTATGAAAGTAGTTATGCATAAATTGTCAGAAATTAAAAGCTGGAGTCCTCTTCACCATTCTTGTTGCTGCCTTACATGGGTCCTTCCACAGCAGAATGCTATTATGAATCTCACCCTGAGGCTATAACACCTTCCATTTACTGCATAGACACTTTCTGATATATTTATTTTTGGATTTCTTGAGGAAGCTTCAGGAACTAGCCTTTAGGTCTTTCTGTGCCCTTCCAGCTTCTACAGAAGCTCCTACTGACCTTAAAATAAATAAATAAAAATCATAGACTTGGTGAGGGATTGGGGGGGTTGGGGTCCAGCACAGAGTGGGGAATGATGTGTATGACATAAGGCTACTCTAAAAGATAAGGGTACTCGGAAAAGAGTCCAAGGTCAACAGGAGTCATCCTGGCCACCTTCTGCTCCAGAGAAGGATCAATAGTATATAAACCATTCCCAATACACTTCTTTTATCTGATAAATATTAATTAAAAGAAATACAAAAAGCCATGTGACCTTAGTTATGCTGCAATAAAAAGCTCCAGAAGAGAAGAAGTAGACCCAATGCCTGAAATAATGCATTCCTTTAACGAGCTGTTTTAAAAATGCTTTCTAAGTCTCTCTGACATACCAACCTGATTCATTTACAGCTTTGAGGGTGGCATCAATTAAAAGATTTCTTTCCACATTCCTTAAATCTGCAGATCTTTTCAGACAGATTACACTTTAAATGTCTTTAAGATTAACAGCAGATTCCAAACTCAAGTTCATTTACAAGTACCTCTTAAAATGTTCTGGACCATTGGATTGTAACTTTTTCTACTTCATTCAATTTGTATATGAAAAGTTGAAATGACTGCTGAAGTTACCCTAATGATCTGAAGCAGTAAACCAGAATGGAATAAGTCATTGTTAGATCCACTAAATTTGATGACCAATTGCACATTTGGGGGTCTTGACCTTACCTATTTCTAATGCAGGAACTCAAGAATATATTCCATTTACTGGAATAAATCAGTGTAGTTGTCTTAGAGCTGTCTCATAGAAGTATTTTCCAAATTTTATTTATGAATTTATAAGGTATAAAATTTTCTCCATTATTGAAGTAATGTGAGGATCTTTTTTAAAATAATTTTATTAGATTTCAGATGACTTCCATCAGTGCTTTCACTGTCAGGGCTTGGAGCATACATAGCCACAGAGCTGGCTGAGGAAGGGCAGCTGCAGACTGCCCCAACCCCTTGCTTGGCAGGTGACACCAAATATTTATAGTAGATTTCACTAAAAGTTTAGTTCTCACTAAAAGGCTGAAGATTCCTCACCCCTTTCTCTCATGAGCAAATTGAATCTCAGACATTCTCCCACAGACTAGTTCTCCTCCCATTCATAATTCGAGGCCAGAATAGCCCAATAAGGCCCAACAAGGATAAACTGATCTCCAGCAGAAATGTTTCTTCTGCCATTAAAATATCTTTTTTTTACCCTCTTTATTTATACAAAATTAATATTCAGTTGAACAGCAGTCCTAGACACAATGTTGCATTAGGATACAAACTGAAAAGCTGATACAAATGTAATAAAGTTTTCCTGCTTTTTTACTTCTGGTTCCTCCATTTCCTATCAAAAGATGAGCACTTTTTGGGGAGGGCCACAAAATAGCAATAAAAACTTACAGTTGCTGGCTGAGTATTATGACTACCAGGTTCATCTCAATCACAGTCACAACAGAGAGGTGCACCTCCTCATGTTTTGTTTCTAGAATGATGCACTTCACACTTACATTACTTACATACAATGGAAACAGAGTACTGATTGTGACATTAGACTGCATATTCTTTCTGGTTCTAGTATTATCCATAAAACAAATAATTCTCATTCAATTGCTTCCACGAGGTCACAGATAAGAGATAGAAAGAGGATCATCTAGGCATTTCTGAACACACATGCTGTTGGCACTTCTGAGTATCACATTCCTGTTTTTAAGAATCATCCAATAATAAGTCAAACATCTTAAAGTAATGTAAGTGTACTATATTGATAATATCATTTTAATCAACCAGCTATGTAATTCTGTTCCCAAAGATATTAGACTAGGTCTATTTTCCTTAGGACTCTGATAAATGGTCTTCATTGTATTTCATTCCCTTAATTGCTAGTCAATTCCCTTATCAGTCATAAAACCACTTTATTTCAGAACATTTATCTTAAGATTTCTTTATTTGGGAGCCTTTATCTTAAATTTTGTAATTGCAATTGCAGAACATGAGCAGGAACCTTGAGGCAGATGATTTCAGCTTCAGTTCAAAAGTAACAGAGATATTTGTCCATTACAATATATTAATGCCTTTTTCTTATATACCACATAAATTATGCAAGCATGTAAGATGCACAGTTTAATAATATGATCAAGTTCACCAGGAAAAAAGCAGTAAGAGATCAGTTAAAGGAAGAGACACCTATGTGTTCCCTAAACACTTGTATTTTTTCCCATGAACAGTTTGCATTGATGTTATAAAGTTTGGTTATTCTCTG
This sequence comes from Oenanthe melanoleuca, assembly GCF_029582105.1. Classification (NCBI taxonomy): domain Eukaryota; kingdom Metazoa; phylum Chordata; class Aves; order Passeriformes; family Muscicapidae; genus Oenanthe; species Oenanthe melanoleuca. Next base: position 83,416,674 of record NC_079333.1, on the reverse strand, counting down.
CTTTACAATCATAGTGCATGGAGACAGCTTGAAATACAAATACAAAACCTAAGGGTTTTGTTGTCAGGGAATTCAATATTCCTGCCTGCAATATTTTGCCCCCATAGTATTTGATCATTCTGATCTTCAGAACCTGAGAAAAATAGCGAATAGCTAACTGGTTTCAGAAACTTATGGCAGAGACTAACACATAAAACCTTAAAAATTTCAGCTGGGCTCAGTGTTAGCATAGAAGTCAATGTTCCTTAGACCCCATGAAAAGTACCTAAACTCTTGTAAGATCTTTTAATCATCCACCTCTTTAATACTTTCTTCTAATATATTTTCAGGCACTTTACATCTCTTCTATCAGTTAAAATGACCAAGGATAAAATTAGTGCAATATTGAACAGACAATGTAGCAGCAACTCCCAGGATGCTCTAATATTTCAGCATCTTGTCACCATTTTGTCGATTTCAGAGAAATTGTGTGCAACTGATCTCTGTTAGTGTTGTATCCAGAATTTTAAAAACCTCACTGAGAGAATATGTTATTCAAAGCAGCCTCCAAAAGATAAATTAATAGGGTATATTAGTTAACCAAACACAAAAACATCACAGCCACTGGGATATTAAACAACTGAGTTATTTTTCTCTGGACTCTGATAACATCTTTGTCCCTATGCAGATACTAAGCTAAGTTTTGCCTTAGTATCTTACAAATAGGCTTCATATCTAGATATATGTATTTCTTTACAGTTTTGGTGTTTTGGAGCTTTTTTAGCTTAATTTTTAATAATCATAAGGAAAACCACATTCCCCTCTCCTTTTCTTTTTTGTGACCTAAATATGTAAAATCCTCAACCCTGTGACACTTATTTCTTCTGAAAACAGGAAGATAGAACTGAAGTTATGCTATTATCAGTTATTGAATATTTCTCAAACTTTGTAGCTCATGCTAACTTTTAAAACATAAAACTCATCAACATTTTCCAAAAGTTTCTTCTTACTGATAACTAAAAACAAGATAAAGCATGTCCTCTCCTCTCGTGCATTTTTTAAAGTATTTAAAACTGCAGCACTTCTACTGATCCCTGGCCAAGCAACTATATAAAAGAGCACCTCTGACTCCAACATAAAGTTGGGTAGTCACATTTTGCATGTGACTATCGTTTCCACCCGTGCATCTTAGAGATTTATGAAGTTCCACTGCTTTGGACGCAAATGCATTATACCATACTGGCCGTCAACAACCCCAGCTATCCCTCACTTCTAAGAAAAACACAGAATAGTGGTGAAGGTGCTAAGCAGAAGGAGGGACGCCCTTCTTCGGCTCAGTACCACCATAAGCCATGTAACAATAAAGGAAAGCACTTTGCTGCCAGAAAACTCGATGCAGGCACCGAGCCCGAGAGATGGCCGAGGAACAGCAGCAGCGCTGGGACACGGCCGATTTAAAAAAATGGACAGGTAGGATCGGAGGTGCTGCGGCCAAAACGCCACCTTTCTACAGCAACCAGGAGAACTGTGCAGGAGACGCATTCCCGTGCTCCTACGGCATATTTGTTTCCAAAGCCCCTCGGCTCCACCTGGCTCTTCCTGCCTTCCCCAGAGCCTCAGGCCCGGAGGGGACGTGTTGCAAAATTTTTCTTGCGTACAAACGCGCAAGAGGCAGGAAGGGCAAAGTCCTACAGAGGTGCGTGTGGGAGGGTGCAGGCCGGACTCCCGAGGGCGGCAGGGAGCCTTACTCCTCCTCATCTCGGCCCGAAAAGGAGGGCACGGGAGCGCACCGCGCCGAAGGAAGCGGCAGCCGCGGCTCGCCCGCCCCGGCCCCGTTTCCGCCGCGCCGCGGGCACTGCGCAGGCCCGGCCGCATGGCCGAGGGCGAGGAGGAGGAGGGCGGCGGAGGCCGCGGGGCCGCGCCGGGCCCGGCCGCGCCCGCCCGCTTCGTGCGGAGCCTCTACGCCGTGGGATTCCTGGTAAGCGGCGGCCGTGGGGCCCGCCCCGCCCGGCAACGCGAGTCGCTGCTGTCCGGGCCGAGGCTGCTGCGGGCCGGGCCCCTTGCCAGCGCCGGGGCTCGTAGCGCTGCTGGTGTGGCGGCTGTGCTGGTGTACCGTGCACACAGCCACCCACCTCGCTGCACAGGCCGGAATTTTACCCTCTGAATGCCACGGAACAGCGCAGCGCCCGAAAAGCTGAGTCTTGCCCTGATGCTTATAAGAGAGCTGCTCCCTGTTTCCTTGAAATACCCGTGGTTCCTGTAAATTTACCAAAAAAAAAAAAAAAAAAAAAATCGTGTTCCGTTCATAAAGGTTCATTCCTGAGGTTTAGGAAAGTGCGTTTTAATTAATTTGAAAATTAAAAGCAACGATTTGGAAAATGATTGCAAAATGAGTACGAGTTTGCACTGTGAAATGTCAAGATGCTGTCTTACCTACTGTTAGGTTGGGCAATAGAAACAACCCAGTTGGTTTGTGTCCTGGAGCAGATATCCCAAGGAAACGTGCATTAGAACTTTGCTCCTTTGAACTGATTTTTAAAGGCTGTGGCTCTCCAGCCCTGATACAGCTTGTTGACACTGAGCTGGATCCCACAAGAAAATCAGTCAAGTGTCTTTTTAAGAGGGTGTGGTGATGCAAACTTCCTGTAGCCAGACAAATAAATACAGCATAACTATCACTCCACAAAAGGAATTAAACGGGGAATGAGACCTACCTATCCATCAGAGGATAGTGGTTAATGGGTCTTGCTCTGCCTGCGTGCCTGTGACAGTCCAGGACTGCCAGGGTATAGTCTGAGACTTTTTAATGTCTCCTTTGAGGTCACTGAACCTCCCTTCAGGTTCACAGATGACACCTAAGATTGTCTGATTACTGAAGATGTTTGTAATTGCTGTGCTCTGTTTGTTCATGCTAATGTATTTAATGATTCTAACCTTGTAAGCCTCAATTTCAACCATCAAAAAATAATTAATAACAGACTGTGAGAATTCACTTAGTGACACACATTGTTACAGTTAATCAGTCATTCTTTGAGGTAGTCTAGTTCAGTTCAAGCAGTCAGTGATGAAAGGTGATCTTGCTCCAATAGATCTCCAAGGGACTCTGGTTGCTCTGCGAGACTGTAGTAGTTCTGAAAGAACTACTGGGTCAATGTGGTGAGCTTAGCAAAAAGTAATAAAGCAAAAGGAACAAGTAGGAGATCCTTGTACTTCTCAGGATGGGCAGTGTCCTTTACCCTCCTCTTACAAAACATTTTTCAATTATGCTTTGCCTTTTTTTTTTTTTTTCAAGTTTCTGTCTTGTCATGTTTCTTAAGCTATACACAAAGGCAGTCTGTAAGTAGATTTAGATCTATTGCAGCTTCTTCCCCATTGTGGTTGGGTTAAAATGCCATTTTTTAAAATACATGTTCTTCGTGCAAATAAAAATTATTTTTAGGTGATTGAAATTAGACCGCTTTGAATTTAAAGCACTGATACAAAGTACTTTTCTTGTTAAACAGATAAAGTTTAATATATATGAAAATAATATTTAAATATATATCTTTAGAAGGATTGTATATAGAGTGGGGGAAAGAATTGATGTTTTCATAAGTTTAACTCCTCTGTGAGGCAATCCTTTATCTTTCAGTTTATGTGTTTTGTAATATGAAAAATTTTCTTTTAACCTTGTGTTGATATGGTGATAATTTACCTTTTTTTTTAAATTTATTTGCCTGATGTTGACTGTTATTAAGCCGGATAGCTGTTATCTTTGTGAAAGTTACTAAAACTTTTCCTGCCTTCTTTTCAGGACTTATTTGGGGTGAGCATGGTTGTTCCTTTAATGAATCTTCATATCAAATCTCTAGGAGCAAGTCATACAGTTGCTGGAATCATAGGTGAGTCGCAGTACTTGATTTATGAAAGAGTAAGATAAAGCTTTTTCCTTACTGCAGGTTGGCCATTTAACATAATTCTTCCTTGCTAATAGCGTAATAAAAAGTAAAGACAATTTTCAAGTAAAACTGTCAGGGCAGCCATGCTGTGTTAGACCCAGAGACCTGTCCAGACTCATGCACTGACAACAGCCAAAGGCATGTGCTTGGGAAAGGCACAATTGGAAAGAACAAGGAAGTCTTGCAGTAGCATTTGTACAGCTACTTTTCCAGCATCCAAGAGTTCACAGCTTAGCAATTTAGGGAGCCAGAGGTGTTGCTTGTAGTTGTATTGTTATTTACACTTCACAAACAGTACTTCTGCAGCTGGTTCCAAAGCTTTCCAATGTCCAGGATTGCTCCCAGTTTGATTAAAATCCTTACAGCTGTCTTGGCAAAACATTTACTCACTTTTAGGAGTGTTTACAAATAAATGCTGAAGATCTGGAATTTTATCTTGAAGTATTTAGTGCTAAGATAAGTTCTGTGGCTTTAAAGTATCTTTTGTGGTATTGTTTTTGGTTTGGAGTGATACAATATATTCTTTATTCCCAGGCATGGAAGCTCTTACTCAGTTTTATTATTTTGCTTTTTTATTTTTATTTTATTTTATTTTTATTTTGTATGAAATAATATTGCTTCTACACTGAGTTGACAGTATTATTTTAAGCAGCAACTAGTCAGAAATATGTTTTCATTTCAACAGTCTGCTTTGATTTTTAACATTAGAAAAAAAATAAGTTTGAGGTATATTCTTATAAGTGAAAGAGTCTGGCAGATGTTTCTCTCTGCTTCTCTTTGTTCCTTCTTGCTGCTAAACTCCTAGCCTCCAAAATGAGAAAATAGGGTCCCTGTTTTCTTCAGGGCTTCTGTGATGGCTTGCAGTAGACTGAGGCACCAAGTGGAAAGGCCTTTCCAGTAGAGAAATTCTCTTCTCATTCTGAGAAAGCAATTATAAAAGCCAAGATCTGTTTTGTTTAATATACCATACAAAGCAACGTCATTTTACCTTAAATAGTTTTACAACTTTTCAGCACTTTTTTCTTTTTATTTTGTTATTCCCTGAAACTATTTCCTTTATTAAATGCTGAACTCCTCCTTCTCCCCATTCTTCTAGTAAACTATTCCCATGATTCTCCATTTTTCATCATTTAAAATTTTGTGCAGTTTTCATTAAAAATAGCTTAATTTTTAACATTGGTATTTTGTTTGTTTTAGGATCTCTCTATGGTGTAATGCAGCTATTTTCCAGCACATTTGTGGTGAGTTCTAACACTATGCTCCACAGCATATTGGTATTTCCATGGATTATAGGGGGAAAAAGGATGGGGTTAATAATAGCATTTCTTGGCATTTTGAAAATGCATAAAGTGTTCATATAAATATTTTGGTTGGAGGAACCAATTTTCATTTTGCGAGAGAAATGGCGGTTTTGTTTATGGGGAATTAGCAGGTTTTTCAGACCCAAACAGAATACAGTTTTTAGACAAAAACTGGAATACAGATTTGGGCTCAGATACATTACTGAGCAGGTCACAGTTACACAGGGTTGTCTCCTCTAGTGTTGGTGCTAGTAGAGCAATAGCAGTAGCCTCTCCAAAAAGCAGTCTCATGAGTCAGCTCTTCACAGCCTGTGATCTAGTTTGCTTTCCCTGCTTAATGAGCAATGCCTTGTAATTCGCTGTATGGTCTAAATTAATCATTGCATCTTTGATGTTTGGTTTTGTTTTCTATTAGCTATTGATTTTTTTATGTCTTAATATTACCCTGGTACTAGTTTTATAGTTTTGAAGAGAACAGATTATGAGAATGTCTCGTAAAATAGCTGTTTCAGGGTTTGTTATGCAGGATATCAGGAGTAATTTCCTGCTATAATATTGTGGCATTTTTCTTGGAAGTGCAAGACCATTCTCTACTTCATTAGAAAACTATTCCTCATGGAAATCAAGCTGATTTTTAAGCCTGATAAATGCAAGTTTTCTGTTTGCCCTCTGCAAACTACTTCTTACCTGTCTCTGCTCAGATGACAAACTCTTCATAGCCAAGGTCATTGCTTTTAGGATGTTGAACAAGTGTCTAATACATAGCAGCCTGAGTGAAGCAAGCAAATATTTGTGGTTGGTTATGGTAAGATTTCAGAAGGCTTATACTGGTAATATTTTGTGGTATTTATTGCAGGACTGTATTTTTAAAAGGGAGATTTTTTTGCTCTATACACAACATTAAATGGAATCATAGTTTTGGCAGGTAGCCTGCCAGCAGGGCAGAACTCTGCTTGTGATTTCCAGATTTTGAGCACTTAGGAATGCTGTGTAATAATCTTATTAGGTTTTCATTGACAGTCCTTTGATCTCTTTTCTCAGTTTAATTTAGAAGTACTGATTGATCACTGCACATAGCTTAGTGTTACAAAAAGCTAATCTTTCTTTCCTGCTTTGTAAAAGGGCTGCTGGAGTGACATAGTAGGAAGACGGTATTCCCTGCTTGCTTGTATTCTTCTCAGTGCACTGGGTTACTTCCTTCTTGGAAATTCCACCACAGTGTTCCTGTTTGCTCTTTCTAGAGTCCCTGTAGGTGAGTAAACACTTGGCATTTTGCAGTTTAAATTCTGTGTAGTCTTAGCTTGAGAATTACTATGGCAGAAATCAAGGTATATGGGTGGCTGCACAGCATCAGCATCCAGTAGCACCAACCGAACCTTAGTATTGGAAAAGTCTCTACAAATCAAGAATTCTCACTATTTTCTTCCTGAAAATGTTCTGAAATATTGAGGCTTAACCCACCAGACATTTAAACCCCACAGAGCTGCTTACTCTAGCACTAAAGAATATGTGATTATTGGAATTCTAAAAATATGAATCATACAAATTTGGACCATAGTTACTTGAAATAGCTTCTTTCTTTTTTTTTTTTTTTTTTTTTGACCAAAAAGTACATGTTTATTAATTTGTTTATATTTTGTTGCAGGCATTTTCAAACACACACTTTCCATCTCTAAAGCCCTGCTGTCTGACCTGGTTTTGGAGAGGGATCGCCCTTTAGTAATGGGGCGCTTCAATGCAGCCTCCAGCGTGGGCTTCATTCTGGGGCCTGTTGTTGGTGGCTACCTTGCAGAGTTTGAAGGTGGCTTTTACCAAACATCCTTCATCTGTGCCTCTATCTTCCTTCTGAATGGTGGTAAGTTGTATGCCACATTTTGCATCTTGGGTCCCTTCAATCTTCATTTTGCCCTTTTAAGCCATCTGTAATACCTTAAATTCATAGTATGTTTATCATCTATGGCATAAATATTTTGTATGCCAGTACTACTGTTTGAATTTGAGCTTGTATGGAAGGGTGCGAATTTTGAAACATCCTCCAGGTGCTTCGCCTTTGTTTTGTCTATATCTCTTACATTCAGACACAAAAATTTTTCTTATGTGCCCAAAGAAGAAGATTAGAAATTAGAATTTTGACTTTAGCCATTGGATTTGCTATATGGTGTGGGTGTGGCATTTCAGGGCTTTCCTTTCTTGCTTTCACTGCATTTAAAGTTGAACTGATACTATGAATAACGCTAGACTTAATATTTGCAATTTTTTTAAGGACAAGTATTGTTGAAGTATTTTTTTAAATTGTCACGATCAAATTAATGTCTTCCATGTAAAGTGGGTGCAATTGAATGAAATAACCTGATTTCTTGACCTATATAGGTCTTGTCTGGATGTTACCCTGGAATGAAGAAAACACTGGCAGCAGGGACCATTACCAAGACAAAGGAACAAACAATTGCTCGGCAAAATCAAATCATGACCTTCACTTGAAATCAGCAAGTAGTAGATCTGTGACAAACAGTAATTTATTCCAGTCTCCATGGACCCAAGTTGCAACAGTGCTGAAGAAGATTAAAGGAATTGCGTGCTCTAATTTGTGGGATGTATTCTTAGTGCGGTTCCTGATGTCTGTTGCTATACTGCTGTACTACAGTAATTTTACTCTGGCCTTGGAGGAGAGATTTGAGGTGAAACCCTTGTTTGCTGGATACCTCATGAGCTATAGCAGTGCACTGGGAGTCCTGGCTGGTTGTCTGCTCGGACCAATAACGAGACTCTATGGGCACAACACTTACAGACTTCTGTTGCACTCCAGCACTTTTACCTGCACGCTGATTCTCCTGTATGCCTCAGCACCCAGCATATGGATGGTCATTTTGTCCTCCACGTTCTTGGCCTTCTCCACTACCATAGGCCGTACGTGTATCCTTGATCTGGAGCTGACTGTTGGTGGGAGCGAGGCCAGCGGCACGCTCCTAGGAGTTGGACAGTCGGTGACATCAGTGGGACGTATTATTGCCCCTCTCCTCTCTGGAATTGCTCAGGAGTTCAGTCCTTGCGGCCCTCCAAGTCTAGCTGTGGGACTAGCACTGCTTGCTATTGTGATAATGAATGCAAACAAACAAAAATACCACAGTCATGGAAGTGGGAAGTTAAAAAATCAGTAGTCACAATTTTGGATTGCAGATGTATCTTCACCTGCCAGGCTTGTACAGTAATTATGTGATTTTTAAAGAGAACACATTCTGTTCCCGTGGAAGCAAATATATATATGTATTTCTGCTGCAGGGATGTTAAGTCTAGACAGATGTTATTCTAACAGGTACCACTAGGACATTTCTAAGAGCAGCAGATGTTCCTGTATTGCAATGGCTGTGATTTTTTAAATGGATTTTCGAACTTTTTGGAGGGGAAAAAAAGAATTGGGAAACGCACAAATCCTGCTTGTAGCTCATTTTTGAAACCGTGTTTAGACTGAAAGATTGTTAAAAAAGGATGAATGAAAGGTGAATTTTTGTTATTTAATCAGAAAGAGAGTTTGCAATATGTTTGACCTTAATTTCTTATGTTATGGTCTGTTTCCTTTTGTCTGTTATGACAGTAGCTTATATAACAGGATGTTTGCTTATGTGGTTTTTGTGCAGCATATTTTGTCCACAAAACTTTCTGCATACCATGGTTAGGTACTTTGGGATAATCACGCAGCCCCTGCTGATTCCTGGTCATTACCAACTAACAGAATTGGGTATATGCTAACTTCATGCTGGAAGACCTAATCTTAGAATCTAATACAAGGCCCTTCAGACTGAAACTGAAGCTAAATTTAAGTTGTATTGAAATTTGAACTGGTGGCTTCTGTTTAGTAATAACTTCTGCTGAGGAACTTTGTCATAATTTCTTTATTTATATTTCCTGTGCAATATTTCTACCTTCATTTTAAGAATAAATTTCCTTCTTAATTCTCTCAAGTTGCTGTAAAGGTGTGAGCATCTAGCAGCAGTTCATGGATCTGTATTAATGCATCCTGTCTCATCTCAGGCATAAGTGACATTTCAGTGACAAGAGAAATATGGTTTTGTTGGTATTTTAGTCCCCATTTGTGTGCATGGCTTAACTAAAGAGAGGTTACTCTCAGAGCTGTACAGAGTTGGAGCACTGCTGTGCTATTTACTGTTCAAGCTCATTACATGCCAGTCACCATTATTTGTATTTCATATGAAACATGGAAAAAATCATTTTGCTCTGATAATGTTCTCTCTGATCTTCGTTATATTACTTGATGAAAGTACAAGGTCAACTATGTAAGTGTTTGGCTGGGGGGGGGTTGTGCAATTTAGTCCCTGAACACATCAGTGCAAACACTCTTCCTGCTTCAGGTGAGTCATGGATGGTGCTTGCATTTTTTATTTTCATCTTCTTCTTTACCTTTTCCTCTGCCTACTAGCATTCAAATATTTTTGAAACCTCAGTGATTCCAGTGGCTGAACCATAGGAATGCATATATGGAACTCTGAATTGTTTTAATTTTATTTATTGACATAATCAGTGTCTTATTCCTACTGTGATTTCAGTGCATATCCTCAGAGTTCTTTATTGCAGTAATATATGTTTCATTTCTCCCAGGGAACTTGAGGCATGTTCAAGTCTCTTATCTTCTCTTGCCTTTCTTGGTAGATGCCCAAAACATTACTATTCTATATTTCTTATTTTTTTTTTCTTTCCATCTTTAAAGTTGGTTTCTTTTTTTAAATTTACCTAAAACCACCCTTCTGTAAGTAGGGGAATTCTCTTACACATCTCTAACAAGGGGTTAAGGAAAAGGGTTGGAAAGAAGCTTCAAAAATTAATATATATTAATGATTTAGTAATTTTTCTAATACTTGTTGATTATATGACATAAGATTTACCCTTCTAAATTGCTGCATTGATTTAATCTGACTTCTGTGTATATCTGTCTTAATACATATGCTACTGAATATTGGTTATTGAAGCTTCACAGTCTCACAATCTGTGGAAGCCTGTGGTCTTGGGGATGTTGCAACATATTTTACAGAAGTTTTTTACTTGTAGGCCAAAATGATTCCTGAAGAATCACAGGAACATTTCTTTTCTATACAGGTACAGAAAAATTGCACTGTATGTTTTTTTTCTTTAAGGACTAGAAATAAAATGAAGTGACATTCCATATGTATCATTATGTCACTGTGGTTTTTTTTCCCATCTTCCTCTGCTGAAGATACAGCACAAAATAGAAATGTTCAAGTCAATATGAAGTGTGAATGCTTTATTTTTTCCTCAAGCTGTGATTAAAATCATTTGAACCTGTCTGTATTTCTCATAAAGGGCATGGAAACTAAGGATTCAACCAAGAAGTGACTTGGCAGTGACTGAAAAAGAAGAAATAAAACTGAGAACTCTGCAATTTTGAGATTAATTCCTTAAAGCTGGTGTTCCCTGTGCCTGGGGGCGACATTTGCAGCCCTTGTGTTGCCTCATAGTTGCTATAACCATGCAAGTTCAGAGAAAATCCAATGACCTTCCTGCAGATACAGAGATGTGATTCCCCATTTTAAGTTGAGGGAGGAGCAGTTGCAGCTAATTTTGGCTAAGTCTAGTGGGCAAACTGCTGAATTACTCAGCTGTTTCTTGAATCCGTTTGTAGGACCTCCTGTAGAAGACTGTAACAAACCAGATCTGAATATGGAGTAAAGGGAAACAATTTCTGCCAGCAAACCACTGCAAATTAAGATTTTTCTCTTGCTTGCTGTTACTTTATTTTGGGTTGATTTTCTTGGGCCTGTAGGAGGGGTTGGGTTTTGGTTTGGTTTGGTTGGTTTCTTTTGTCTTTGCCCTTCAAAATTTTCCCTTTGGTAAGTGATTTCTCTGACAGTTTTGATCGTTCATGTTGAAGAGGCTGTGTATACATAATGATTTTGTTGCTTTTAAATGATGAAGAAGAGGTAAGATTTTTTTTTTCCTGTTGGGGTAGGCTGTGTATTAAAGAGATCCTTTATAAGCATACCAGTTGGGGGAGGGGGGATTGATCCTGGCTGGACACCAGGTACCCATCAAAGCCACTTTCCTCTGGAGCTGGACAGGGGAGAGGAGAGAAAATGCAACAGAAGACTCGTGAGTTAAGAGCAGGGAGAGATCACTCACAGATTACTGTCATAAGAAAACTAGACTCAGCTGGGGGAGATAATTGAATTTGTTACCAATCAAAATTAGAGCAGAATAATGAAAAGCAAAACAAATTTTAAAAACACCTTCCTGCCACCCCTCCCTCCTTCCCAGGCTCTACTTTGTCCCCTGCAGCGGAGCAGAGAGATGAGGAGTGAGGTGTTTGGTTTGTCACACTTTGTTTCTGCTCCGAGAGGAGTCCTTCCCCTGCTCCAGCATGGCATCCCTCCCACAGGAGATAGTTCTCCAGAGACTTCTACCATGTGAGTCCTTCCCATGGGCTGCAGTTCTTCACCAGCCACTCCAGCGTGGGTCCCTTTTCCACAAGGTGCAGTCCTTCAGGAACAGGCTGTTCCAGAGTGAGTTCCCACAGGTCCTGCCAGCAATCCTGCTCCACTGTGGGCTCCTCTCTCCATGGGTGCACAGGTCCTGCCAGGAGCCTGCTCCCATGTGGGCTTCCCATGGGGTCACAGCCCCCTTTGGCATCCACCTGCTGTGGCATGGGGTCATCCACGGGCTGCAGGTGGATCTCTGCTCCCTGTGGACCTCCAAGGGGCACAGCTGCCTCACCATGGCCTTCAGCACAGCCTGCAGGGGCATCTCTGCTCCAGAACCTGGGGCACTTCCTTACCTCCTGTGCTGACCTTGGTGTCTGCAGGGTTGTTTCTCTCATTATTCACTTCTCTGGCCACAACTGCTTCTACAAAACATCTTTTTTTCCTTTTTTAGTATGTTACTAAACACTGGTTGTCTTGGCCTTGGCCAGTGGTGGGTCCACCTTGGAGCCAGCTGGCATTGGCTTGGTGAGACAAAGGGAAAGCTGCTGGCAGCTTCTCAGAGAAGCCACCACTAAGCCCTCCTGCTACCAAAACCTTGCCTTGCAAACCCAATACACCAGTTCTGCAGACTTCCATTTCCTGTCCAGTTTTCTTTCTTCTGAAATTACTCACTGCAGCACCATCACAGAGATCGGTACCATTCTCATCTTCTGACAACAATTGATTATTGAGCAGATAATGCAGCAACAGAATAGGGCAAGTGTTGTTTATGATCTGGCTTGCTCATTACTCCAGGTTCTCTGTAGTGCCATTGCATTCCTGCTGCTGGGAACCTCTGTGGGTGCTGCCAGTGCCAGTCTGGTTATGGGTTTTGCAGGATACTCTTGGGTAAATGATCCTTTATAGCCTGGCAGTTTGGCATTTGAAAACCCAAGACTTACCTGTTACTGCTATAATATTGAAGACTGATTCACAAGGAGCTGATCATGGATCTTGTAAGATCATCAATCTTATAAGAGTATACTGGAGTCTGAACTTTGAGAATCAAATGTTTGTAAATGGAGGTCAGACTGCTCTTAGAAATGAAAGAGTATACAGCTTATTTTAAAGGAAAGTTTTAAAAAAAATCTATTTTAATTTACAAAGAGAAATTAATTGAATTTTTTTAATTTTAAATCTCAGCACCAAAGAATTACTTTTTGAGATGTGCTGTACCATAAGAACCAGTCTTCCATTCTGTTAAATATCTAATAAATAGGAAGTCTCAGAGAGGAAAAATGAAGTAAGCAGAAGTATTTAAGTTTTTTTCTTTCTGTGGCAAAAAAATTACTTTTTGAAACAAAACCTGTGGCAATTAGGGTGCCATATTTATGCACATTAACAAGAATATTTTTATTGGATCAGAGCTCTTGTGGTACAAAAAGCATTCCAACATCCAATTTCAAAATCTTTCATCTTTTCTTTAGGGGTTCGGGGATGTTGACAGGGACAATTTTGGAAATGGTGACCAGCTAAAGCATTTCTTGGAGTGTCAGCTGATGTTTGGAATTGGTGGACTTGGCAGCTCTTGAAAAAGTTGGTGCAGGGTGCAGTGTGTTTGCTTCCAGAGAGCCCAGGATATCCTTCATAACAGCAGACATGTTATTTTGGCAAAAATTTTAACTTTGTTTTTCCATGTGATTTCTATGTGGCTTTAGTATAGAAGGATATTCTCAAATTTTTAAATTGTTATGCAGCAAGGTTTTCTTTCCTTTAACTGGTTTCAGTGGAATTTGCATTATACTTTAGTACAAAGCAGGGCAGCCCTTAAAATTTTAGCTCTTTGGGCAGATTTTTCTTGGGGTTTTTTTCAAGTATTTGCCTAAAAAAGGTTAACTGGGTATCTGTCTCCTCTAGGCCTTGTTATACATTCTTTCTTATCCTATTTCAATGTATAGGCCTCTCAGCAGCTGAAGTGGAAATCCTGAAAACCCTAATTCAGAGTGGAACTGTATTTTCCAGCTGTCGTTAAAACTGGACTTTCTTCATTAAAAAATGCATTAAAATATCTATACTACAGAGTGTACTGGGGAGTCCATCTGGAAACAAAATATTTGTGTGTGGCTTTGGCAAGTTTCCCAGTCACTGTTGAAGATCTGGTTTCCTTGAAAAAGCAAGGAATGTTGTCTCAGTCAATACATGACTTTCCCCATCAGATGGTGCTCGAGGACAGATTTATTGGGCATTTCATTCTCCAGCAGACAAACTCTGATATGACATGACAGATGTGACTCCTCTGCAGGCTCAAAAAAGGGTTCACTTGTTTCTCCTTTGTAGGAAAGAAAAAAGAAAAAGGCAAAAAAAAAAAAAAGGGGAGGGGGGGGGAAATAAACCTCTGACCCAAACCAGAGCAAGAGCTGAATGATAAGGACTACCTGGAACAACACCTGTGTCACCTGCTGCTGTCATTGCTACTGAAAAGGAGAGCAGCTGAAAATCAGTTCCCAGACATGGCAGGTGTCTGATTCAGCAGTAGTGGAAAAGAGCCTGAAAAGGGTGGGAAGAGCAGAAGTGAGGAAGGTAGAGGTACTCACAAGGACACAGAGTCCCAGGAGATTTGCAATTCTGCTTCACAGTTTGACCATGCTGGAGATGTGCCTTGATGCTTGTATTCTGTGGAATTCTAAGTGCTTTGGAAAGGTAAAAACATGTTATCATGTTTTGGAGCACCAAGAGCTTAAGACCATATTTATAAAAATGACCTTCAATTTGATGTGCTTTACTATGGGGCAGGGCACCACTTTAAGCACAAATAATGCGAGCATGCCCTGCATTAATGGGCAACCAGCACAGCAGTAAAGTTCCTGAAACCTGCATTCATTATTTAAAATTGTGCCATAAAAAATAACAACTGTTTGAAAAAAAACATGAAAAGCAGCTCTCCCCAGATAGAAGCCAAGTGCTTGGTCATTACCAGCACATAAAGAAGAAAACTCCATGGAGAGTAAACTAAATGTTGATGTGCAACATTTCACATTTATTTATTTGGTCAGATTTCAGATCGGCTAATAGAAAACAGCTAATCTAAGCAGTCTGATCTGTAAGGAGGATGTTGTCTCAAAACTGAAATCAAAACTCTAGGCTTTTTTCTAATTCAAAAATGATCCAAATAATGCAGGGACATAGCATTCCCTGACGATTGTACAGATGAAAGTACTTTCCTGTTAAAGAAAGACAACTTTAAATTTGTTTTTAAAACTTGCTGGCTTTGTTTGAACCCAATTTTATTTCCAAACAGGAGATGATCATTAGAGGACAGCTAAGTATTGATTTCCACAATAATGATTTGTAGAGACTAGCCATGAACATTTGACTGAGGTTTACAGGGCTCACACAGCCATTCCTCTGCAGCTTAGACTTTGGAGTTTCCACACAGTAGAATTTTCCATAGCTGGAACAGAGGAAAAAGACTAAAAGACCTGTGCTAAGGAAAGAATTTAGGAAGGTTTGATATTTCAAATTCATCCATGAAATAAATATTTTGTAAATGCTTTTAGAAGAAGGAAAGTCTTACAGCCCCATTTATCAACCCACACCCATGAACATTTGAAAGAAATCTACTTTGTGGTTTTAAAAGGAAACTCTGATTTTTAATAGTTCTTTCAAAACAAACTTAAATTAAAAAAAATTAATCTTATTGCCCACAGATTTAGAAATGTGCTAATGAAAGAGAAAAATTATGATTTCACAGTGTACATTCTTCAATGAAAGTTATCAATTTTGTAACAAGTAGAAAGAAATTTATTTCTGCATTGTACTGAAATGTGTATCTGTGCTAGAGCAAGCTCAGTACTTAGATTCAGTGGGACAGAAAGTGCAAATTCCTGAGAGCTACAGCTAACTATCATTTATTTTAATGCATCCTCCCTTCCCATATGCCCTCAAATGACAGCCATTGATGCTAGGATCAAGAAGTCCATGTTATTAAGGTGCACAGTGACTTCAGCTGATTCAAGGGCCCCCACTGTGCTACTTTTCTGTAAAAACAAATTAGATGGAACATTTTTGTTCCTTGGAGTGCATAGCTCAGACAAAGAAAAGATTATCTTTTACCTTTTACAGATGAGGAAACAAAAAGTAAAACAAATTAACCAGGGTCACAAGCATGAGTTGAATGAGCTTTCTTGAGTCTCAGTGGTCCCTGACTCAAACAGGAGACTGCTTGCTTTGTCTGTGTGCAGTACTCTGCAACTATTCTACTGCTGTGCTTGCATTACATTGCAACCAAGTACCTAAGGTGCAAAAAAGCAATTTTGATTCACAATGTCATTTATCCATTTGAAGTTTTCTGGTTTTAGGCCTTCTGGTGTCCTGCTAAGTGCTCTCAGTTCTTGCTGACATAAGTGAAAGCCAAGGTAGTTCAGTTTTTCTTTGGTGTTCCTTAGTACCTTTCAAAGGTAACATATTGCCAAAAATTCAGAAAGTAAAAATTCAAGCTATTCAGGTCTTCATTGCAAGTCCTTTTTATAAGCTGTATTTGCAATTCGCCCCTACAGCTTGTTTCTTCTTCCTCTTTTTCTGCATCAGAGGTGTTTGAACAAACTAGGCTTCAGGAATATATTATCTCTTCTTTTGAAGTATATATGATAGGTGCATTGTGCAACTTTCAGTGTTATTCATGTTGAAGTTCCGGTTAAAACAAGTATTGTTGATTATAAATAAAATCTGAAACTGTACACGATTTTGGGGGTATTTTTAAAGAATCCATTCATCACTGGACTTTCAGCAAAGATTTCAATGGAAAACTGGGTATTGAACCTTTGGGACTTGGTTCCATGAGAGATGATGTGATAAGGCACATTTCCATACTATTTTAACAATGGAAATAATGTAATTAAATTAAAGCATTGCCATAAGTTATTTATAAAAGAGATATATGTATTTTTTATGTCTTTAACTTTGCAACTGCTCCAGTATTCCTTTCTCTTAGGTGATAGAGTTGACTTAACTCAAATGGAAGTGGTTAGACCCAGATTGAGGCTTGTTTTGTTACATTAATGGATCCCATAGTCTGATCAGATAGTTTAGAATCCTAATTCAGTATGTCCATGGTTTATTACCAGCAGTTCTCCTTTGGCTGTGTTTAGTAGGGCTGGTTCTCAGGCTTGTTTCTCTGCCTGTCCCCTTGCGATGCCTGCCTAACTAACCGTGGTGGTGGCATAGGTCTGGCTGACCCATGGTCTGCAGTCAAATCCTCCCTGCTCAAAGTGCCAAATCTTGGTCTTGTCAGCAGAGGCTGCCTGAACCCAATGGATGGCTGGGGCAAGGTGCTTGGCTCCTGCTGCTCTCCTCGTCCGTCCTGGCTCCCGTCAACTTCGTTCTTCCACTCCACCCTGAACTCGGGTAGTGGCCTCTGTGGTCTCAGTCTCTGGTCTCTCAGGATTTTCCCTGCTCTTGGCCTTAGATTGAGCACTGTGGTAGCAGCATCCAACTCAGAGTCACTGCTGTCACCCACTGTTAATTGAAAACAAAAGTACAGTTTTAGGTGTGGAATATAACTCTTTCAGGAATATTTGAGTAACAGCACACTGAGCCCTTGCAGCCATAGAATAAAGTTTCCCCATGTTTTTCTGTATTCAGTGCTTTGATTAGACACAGTAACAGCCTCTTAACTCTGTCAAAATAGGGGATAGATTTGACTTTAAAACATCCCTACCCTCAAAAGTGTGATTTTTAGAAAGGCCTCAGTCAGCTGCTCCTTGATTGCCAAGTGCTCACTTGATTGAAGTGACATTTCCCCAGTTCTGGGAACACAACACATACAGGGGTTCTAGAAACTTGACTTTGGAAAAGGAGCATCAATACCAGGCAAAGGATCTCTCAAAGTCAATGTACAGATGGGTGGAAATACCCCATCCTTAATAAGGATGAATGTAAGACATGAAACAGAATCAACAGGGCAATTCTTATAGGTTGCAAGTGCTGCAGACTCTTCCTCCCACTCACAGCAATGTAGAATATGCTCTATGGAAAACTGACATAATTGTTCAGGGAATGCCCTTAAATGATCATTGCCAGGTAAACCAAGCTGGAGGTTGTCTGGATGTGCACATGTGCATATATTTTTCCCCAGCAGACTTCTTTAAAAAGGATGAACATCTTCATCAAAACTTTCATCTAGAATCATTTGATAATAATTTGAACAATAGTTTATGAATGCAGATTTGTTCTTAGACTTAAATCAGATATGATGGTTTAAATATATCAAAGTAAACAACTGTATATGGTGCAACTGTCATAAGAACAACTTAGATTAGTAGCCTTCATAGTATTTCTTTTAAAAAGGTGAGGAAGGGGTCAACAAAATATATCACCATGTTACTGTGCATTCACCCAGATAATTATATATCAAGGAATGTCTTCATCAGACTGTGTTTTCAGGCTTTTTCCCTTCTAAATGTGTCAAATAATGTATTTTTTGACAATTGAATAATCTGGAGGCATATTTTCTCTTTAATTCTAGGTGACAGTAGGTGACCTCTGCAGACTAACTATAGAATAAAAGGCATCCTACACTCTGGAGAGAAAAGATATTATTAACACACAAAAACAGACTATTATTAAATTAACTGGGAATAGTGAAAAACTAATTGGGGGTGGAGATCAGGAAATTTTTGCAACTCTGCAGAGACTTTGTCTTCCCAACAAGAGAACTTGATGACAACTTATCATGAAAGAAAATGCTTTCAAGTATGATATAAGTATGATAATGAAACCATAAACAATCAAAATTAATATATAGAATTGGGCAAAATTTTCACATCAAATATTTGTGCTCCAAGAGATTTTTAATTTTTTTTTTTTTTTTTTTTTTAGAACCCAAGAACTAAAATATAAAACATTTACGAGTTTAGGCAAGGGGAAAAAAATAACACTTTGGTTGTCACCACAGCATTTTGAGCTCTTCATGAGAACAATAAACTCCTAGATCTCATTACCTTCTCTGGTTTGGTTCTCAGAGCAGTGTCCTCTACCCTGACCCCAGAGAGAAAAGAACCAAATAGGCTCATAATCCAGGAGGGATATCTGGATTACGGAATAGAGATAAGGAGAATGAGCCATAGCAGTTCCTGGTGCAAAAGTGCAGCAGGCTGCTGCTTGCTGACATGAGATGTGCTGGGAGGACTATGCCAGCATAGAATAGGAAGTGAGAAAGCCCCACAAAACCCTGCTGTAGGGCATTTCTCTACACTCACATTTCTGCTTTAGGACACTGCTTTAAATGCTCTAATTCACTGATTTCTCTACATCATCCCTGGAAAAACCTTCCTTCTATGTAAGCAAAATGACTGCAGCACAATAAGAGAAAAGCAGAAAAAAATCATTACCTCTGGAAGATGTTTTATTTCTCACTCGTAGTTTCTCTGGGAGTTTAGTGTTTTTAGGAAGCGAAAGAAATCTTTTTGTGTTTGCTGCAGCCTGCATGCAAAGAAAACCAAAACCTTTTAAGTCACTGCAGTCTAGTGCACCTGCATAATGCATTTTAAGGTACCCAACTGAGGCTTGAACAGGTTTATGTAGCTAAAGGGCTGGACAGTAGTTTCAGATTAACTAATATGTGATCTTTTACTACACACTCAGTGCTAATTGCTGGCTGAAGTCTGTGCTAACTAAGGTAAAGACTGAATAATCTCAAGCAGTTTAATCAAATGAAAGCCTAGTGATATGCCCTCTAAGATCAGAGTCAATAAATGTATGGTCTCTAACCTCAACCTTGCCTGCACAGGTTTTCCTAAGGAAGGCAAATGCTGCAAGCATGGCATTTCATGCAGCTCCATGTTTAAAACTTGTTCAAAACTTTTTATTTGCAAAAATTTGGGTGAGACTGAAGCTTGGGCTCAATAACTAATCTGTATTCTGATCCTGCAAGCACTTTATACACATAAATGACTTTATACAGTTGACTAGTCACACTAAAGTTGATGAGGAAGTCAGGCACCAGCATGATCATTTACCAGTTCAGGGCATAAAATCCTTGTTTTCCCCAAACTAACATTTAAAGGCTTTGGGAGTCTTTAAACATGAGAGGTACTTTCCAGGACAAGTTGCTTTTTTTTAAAATTCAAAACTTCCTCAAGGACATCCTTTCTTACATTTGCTACAAAAATTTTAAAACCTTTACAGTCTATCAGCTCTGCTCTGCTCATACCATTACTTGTGGCAGACCCAAGGGGAACCTGAAAGGAAATTTACTTTCCCTTAGAGATTTTTCCTCTTTGGATTTTTATTCTTTTCCTCTTCCTCCTCTCCTCTCTGTGGAGGATTTATCCAAGGATAATTATTCTTAAAATTATAGCCAGTGTGTTTTAAAAAGTTATCAGACGTGCTTTTTCTCTCCCTCCCCCAAAAGTCCTGCCAGGTCTCCTCAGTATTTCTACACAGTAAATAATTTAATTGTATGAAAAGATAACATATGTAACTGTGGTTGAGAGGGGGGAAAAAATCATTCAGAACAGTCTTATTGTCATAATTAACACCACAGTAGCTCTGGTAATGATCACCTATGAGGCACAGCCCATTTGGAGACATTATTCCAGCCTCAATCAATGAAGACAACAGTCACTAAGTATTCCTGTAACATGAAAATACATATTCATAGGATGGCTAATTTCCTTGATACTTGATATTACCCCTGCCTAATTAGTGTGCTCCATTCCACACTTGGTTACAATTGCAGGATTGCCTCAGATATTATCATGCCACAGCAATCCTTGTAAGTGGAAGGAGTTTTCCTAACCAGTGTCAAAATCTGAAGACCTGACGACATTTTATGATAGAGCATATAATATTTTTTTCAAGGGAGGAGTTTGCTCTGACTGATGTGGTCAAAAGTTCTCTCCTATATTTTGGAGCTTGTCTTAAATAGCTTTTCTATCTCAAAGTCATTTTTTAACCTTTAATAATTCACACTTCATCAAAATACTGATAGAGAATACTGATCATACCTACATTGTGTACAGAGCCTGTCCAGCTTCTCTGAGGTAAAATTATGGCAGCATATCCCACTCCCATCACAGAAGGTAAAATTATGGCACAGCTCACACTCCTATCATATTTTGCAAGACTGAGGCTTTACTGAAGATGTCAACACAAAATAAGGGGTTCATGTGTGGAACTCAAGGTTGAAGTGTGACATTACATGAGCAGTTGTCTTCCAAACTCAGGATTTTTTCCTGCATGTCGGAGGATTGGTTTTTTTTGCATGACAGTTAGCTACGAAGAGCTGCTTTCAATAAAAACTATAATTAAAAAACCAAACAAGCAGACCAAAAAAAAAATAAATAAATAAATAAAATCATCAGAAAATGCAAGTACCGGTCTTTCCCTTGACAGGCTGTTTGTTTTCCTCAGGCTCTCCCTAAGGCTGTGCCGGCGACGGATCAGGATTTCCTTGGCCTGCTTTTCACCTGCATCTGCAGCCAGGCTGTGCCGGTTGTAGGACATTGTCTGAAAGAGAAAAGCAGTGATCACAGCCTGGAAAGCATGATGTCAAATGTGTTGGACTATATGAACAGGGAAAAACAGGGTTTTTGCTTTAATAAGCATCATAAATCTTCGTGAGCAGCATCGTATTGCAGATGATTAAGAACAATAATTATGCCGAGAATGTTTTTATTCATTTGCTTCACAACCACCTGGGTTTTTTTGTAGGTTTTGGTTCATTTTTTTTTAATCTGCTGATATTTATAATGAAAGACAAAATGGAAAAAGCTGGCTTAATACTGTGTTTACTCCTACACTGTAGTAGCTTGGTCAGTATGTCAGTAGAGGACACATTTGAAAGTGATGATTCCCCTAGAGCGAAGTAATTTTTACCTCCAGCAAGCTGAAGCTTGCTCAATTTTTGAATGTTTTCCAAGTGCTCAGGCAATCAAACTACTTAGCCACAGGAGGATAAATGTGAAATGTCCTTTTGCTTTTATTTCACTGTTTTTCCAGTTCATCATCTTTGCTCTTAATACAAACAACATTACAACTGGAGGCAAATAGGAAATCTAATCCCATATCATGGAGTGACCAACATACTCATACAGGTAGACAGTCTTGTGTTGAACTGGTACCTAGGATCCTACTTTAATACTGTAGATACATCAGAGGTAATAAGACAAAAACATTAAGCCTTATCAATAGTATAAGATCAAGTAAGTATTTACACAAAGGACTGTGAATATGCTACTGTACATATGACAGGATATGGACTCAAGGCAACAGAGGTAAATAAGAGCATTACTTGTTATTAAATGATAGAGCAGATGTACTAGCTCAAAGATGTGTTAGGAAGATAATCAGTCTATTACAAGAGCAGTGGGATATTTATGTAGGCAAAAGTTCATCCTTACTCGATGTCGTATTTGGTAGAGATTCTTTGTTAATATTTCTCGCATGTTTTCCATTTCAGTGGGAGAAAGGGGCTTTATCTTTCCTTCATGATAATCACTGTGGCAGAATAAAAAAAAAAAAGGAAAATATAAGGAGAGGGAGAAAGAGAGAGGGAGGGAGAGAATGTTTTTATTTTTATGGTCAGGAATGACATTTGAATTACTTCCTTTGTTGGAGGTGGAAAAAACGTTTCAAAACAACCAAGTAATAGATGAAAATATAACATGTAGAAATGAAATCTTGATTTCATTTGAATCTGTGTTTAGACAAAAAATGGGATTAAAATTACAATGATGTGTCCATTTTATTAGGAACATTCAAAATGCCCCTCAGGCCTCCCTTGTAGCTATTCTCTGCAGGCTGGCAGGTACGTGTTCAAGTCCACCTGTGCCCTGCACGGCAGATCAGTGTTCCAGTGAGCAGCTGCCCCAGTAAAACTACACACCCAGGAAGAACACAGCACCTCATGTGAAGCTACAGGCAAAAGGCTCTTGTTTCACATCCTCTTGCTGCTCTGGTGACATTAGGACCCAAAGTATCCTAAGCCAAAGTGATTATCCTGCCTGCAGCCCAGGCTATGAAATAAATTACCTGACCCAGCTGAGATGCTTGGCTGTGCTGGCATCACGTGCTTACCTGAGAGACACTGAGGATGGGACCTTGCTTATCATTCCACTCTCTGCCATCTCAATGGCATGCTTGATTTCTAGCTTCTTGTACAAAGAAACAATGCTGGATTTGGGCTGGTTCTCACGGATTAGAAGTCTTCGCAGGTATTTATTGTCAAACTTTTTAAACCTGTACATGAGGCAAACCAGCCCAACCAGTTAATTTTTACTATGCATAGTAAAGGAAAGCCAATATATTGCAGTTAATTTAAAAATTTTAAAGGACTTCATTGTCTGGGAATGTATCTGTTCATGTTAACACCCTAATGCTGAGTAACCTAAGAAAGGGGCAATTTCAACTTTACTTCAGATAGATAGTCTTAACCTGTGTTTACTTAATATGTTAACAGGCAGTCTCCCTAGAAGCAACTTTAAACTTTTAGGTATTCTATGTTATTAGAAAATATTATTTTTAATTCTCTGTTTTCATCAAGACAAAGAGAACATTAAATATTTACTGTAATAACAAATAAAAGGCCAAAATTTGCATCAACTGCTTTTTCTTTGAAATTTTAGCCTGCTTTTGTAAAACTTTAGAAGTTCTTCCCTTCTCTCAAGCAACTGCACCCTCTTGGATGCTTAGTGAGAAAATATTGATTGCAGCTGGTATTGCTTTTTCTTGTCAGAAAATATTTTGCCCTCCAGACATTCTAAAGTTATTCTTGAATTTGAGTGTGAAGGTCAGGAAGAGGTGGAACTCTCCTTTGCTCTGCAATATTTTCATTAAAGATCTCATGTAGACTAGAGGAGAACCAGACTGAGTAAAGAAAAGTTGTACCCATATCACACATCTGTCAGGAAAGTGCCCTCACTGTGTTGCCCCCAAGTCATTTGGAGAGGGCTCTCCTCAGTCATTCCTGCTGGTGCTATTCTCTTCTTATGTAAAACACCTAAATTCTTGGAGCAGAGACTAGAGAGTGGTGAGCAGTGCCAATGCTTTGGCTCTAAAGAATTTGGGCATAAAAGGAATTGGCTCTAAAGAATTTGGGTGTAAAAGGAATTAGATCCAACCTAATGATGATGATGATGATGATTCAGCAGATAAAGTAAAAATATAAATTATTCAGGTATTGCCAGGGATAATCTTCCTAACTAAGTCTTAAGTAATACCATCAAGAGCTGTGGAGCTGTCTGCCATTAGGATCTCTCATGTGTCTCATGCCAGCTGCTGCCTTGATCTTTTTAGAGAAAATAAAGTAGTTTTTGTATGTTTACCATCAAATAGGAAACTAACCCATCACTTCACTGCCCTAAGAAATACAGTTTGCAGGAAGACAGCTGGGTGGGATGAAAGGCTCAGCAGACACTCAGGAAATGCTCTGCAACAGTGAGAAACATGCACCCTCAGAAGGTACCATCCTTCACCCTGGGATCAGAGGGCTGCCTTTCTTCCCAGCTGGAGATTCTACTTGCTTGTGGTTTAGTAAAAACCATTGTTTTGCTACTTTTCCTTTGAAACCCACATGTTCTAAAAACAACCGTACACTTTCAAGAATGGATGCTGAAAATGAAATATGATGCCAAACAGCCTTTGTTTGTTGCTGCAGAGCCATTTCAGCCTCTCCTGTATAACAAAGAGTTTCAAATGCAACTCTTACTTATCTCTCCAAAAGTTGTGACCCCAGTGTCCGCACACATCTTCAATTCCAGTCTTCACGTGGTCAAAGAACTAAAGGAAAACATTGGTTCATTACATAAACTTACAGACATCACTCAGCTTTTCCTTAGACCTTATAGTTTTCAACTTACTTTAAAACAAAACTATGTAGGCACAGCTCTGGACAATGCTTCAGTTTTACCAAAAGCAGTCCAAACCAAGCTCAAAACCAGAATCTGTTTCTTTCACCCTGAATCTTCTTTAGCTCACAGCCACAAAAGGACAGAATTTAGTTGCTAATTTCTTCAATGTCAATCTTGCTCAGCTCCTGACTGAAACTAAAGGTTTTTCCCATATTTTCACTTACTTGAAATTCACTAACCACTTGCTGCTATGCCTGGAACTTTCCCAGGCAAGGATGACTTTGTGGAGAAGAGAATGTCAGTGGACAGAAGCTTCCTGCATCAGCACCAGCCCCTCAGGATGCACAGACACAACTGAGAGCCAACATTAGGTGCTGAGCTCCTATTTTAGGAATTTGCATCATCCTAAAGCATCCTGTCCACCTAATATTAGAAACACACTCTTCCTGAGTCTGTTATCAATTATGAAAAACTGAATTGGTTCAGCTAAGGTCTCACTTGATCCCAGAGGCAGCATGCTTGCTTTTAATTCAGGAACCATTGTAGGAGTCTCTCACTTTCAGGGAAAACCTCTGGTAGACATGTCCAAAGGATAAGCTCTAAAAGGACAGATTTTTAGATGTCTAGATTGGCTTTTTTCCCAAATGTGGCCCTTACTATTCCTCACTTTTGAAAGATCAACCATACCACTTCAGGTATGCTGCAAGGAGAAATATGTTCAAGAAGATGCATGGCACACATCTACCAAACATATATCCTTAAAAAAGCTGATGATGTAAGAGTTAAGTAAGTTTAAGTGTACTTAAGAGAAGTTTGCGTTTGTTTAATTAGATTAAACCAAATGCATATAATGTAATCAAGTAGGGCCAAAGGTTTCCTGATGTAGCCAAATTACAAAATAACATGTATCTCATGTGTGAAATAAACTACAGAAAGTTAATTTACTTCTAGACCTGAGAAATTAAGAAAGTGAGAGATTCCAAAATAATGATACGTAACAATAATTTCGCTAATTGCCAGGAGTTAAATAAGCTTTACAATTATTGTGCTTATTAGAGCTATCAAAAACAAATCTAGTACAACCTCTCCATGATACTGATGCTGAATGCTTGTCTGTCTGAATGTGGCCAGGGATTTCATCTACACAAGGGTTTCACCTGTGATACTGAGGCTGCAACATACCCTGTTATAAATCTCTTCACTGACAGCAGGCTGCTTTTTGTTTGACCTTTTGACATCAAGAAACTCCACTAGTGGGCGAATTGTTATTCCCTGTGAAGAAAAAAAGAACACAATAATTATAAAAGTGAATTAGTTCTTCTGATTGGCAGGTTTTGCACTTAGCTATGAAGTCCTTGTCAGCTCAGACTCCATTAATGCAACAGGAGGGAGAAAGGGGCACCCTAGAACTGAGAGATCCAAGAGGGTCAACCTAACAGAAACTATCAGGAATACATCACCTATCCCATCCATAGTAATTTTAAACTTTTTTTTTTTCAGTTTTTTTATGTGTTAGAAAAACATGAATTGTTAAACTGATTACCTGTAATTTCAAAATAAATATGTAAAGTCCTCTTTTTTAGTAATTACTTCCAAAATAGGTATTCAAAGATATGTAAACAGTACTATTATTGACATCTAAGATCATGAAACTAAGGGGTTTTCTTGTAAATATGTATCCTTGCTTGACCATTCTCAGAGAAAGAACAAAAGGTCTTGGCTATCCCTGAATAATATAATGGTTTTGAACAATTATTTGTGGAAGAATTGAGATAATTTGTTTACTTGTACACTGGCACAGGGGAGAGGAATGAATCTCCTGTGGTGTTGAGATCAGACCCTACTATCCCAGACACCCAGGTCACATTTCTTTTCGTAAATGAATCAAGCTTTATCTTAAAAGTAGTGAGGTTTCTTTGCCCCATTGCTCATAATGGAACACTCATCTTGAACCTTATTGTTCTGATAATTAGAAAGCTGCTTCTTAATTGCATCATGGTCACTGTGTACCACTTTGTTCTTGTGCCAACATTTGTCTTTTCACTTTGAACAGCGTTCACTCCCTCATATAAACAGTAATTATCTCTTCTCCTCTTCTCCTTCATCTTGCTAAGGCCAAGGCATCCTGGTCTCCTTTCACATGACAGGCTTGCCAGTCCCTGATCACTCCAGAACGTGCCACTATGCTCTGATGGAAATACCTGTCTCAGCATGTCCTAAGATCAGATTTGCCTTTCTTCTCTTCTCACTGCACTGCACTGTTGACTTAAAATCTACCCCATTACCAACTAGTCCCCCTGCATCTTTTTCCCTTTCTATTTTTTTTTCCAAAGCAAAGGTTCTAATTTCACAAGAGAAATTCCTAGTACAAAAATCCTTGCAACAACACTTTCGCACACATTACTGTTCAATTTCATTCTGTTCCTTCCATGTTGGCCCTCAGTTCTTTCTACAGGATACTTTATCTCACTGTCATGCTGAGAGCACTTTTCAAAATCTGTCATCAAGAAACATCAGCAACAGGAACTCCTACCTTTTTGTTCCATGGTCAGTTAACAAAAGTATTAACTTATCCTTGAGGAATTCCTTTAATACTATCTCATCAGCCTATTATCTGGCCAGGGTGGTTGAGCACCTGAGGAAGTGCCCAGGGAGGCTGGGGCATCTCCATCCATCAGCACATTCAGAGCTCAGCTCAATATGGCTCTGAGTGACATCATCTAAGGTGGCCTTTCTTTGAGCACAGGGTTGGACTAGAGACCCTCAGAGATCCTTTCTGATCCAAAGGACAATTTGCTTCTATTTCCATTTAAAGGAGAAGCTGTCAGCTCCTTCATCATTCATTTTACAGTCATCCTAATGTCAACCTAAACCTCAGTTTAATCAGCAGCAACACTAACAATCTCCTCTGTCACTCCCTCCCCAAAGATTTTACAATATTCCAGTTAAATGAGATGCTCTAGAAAATAAATTACCTTATGAAAGAATGATGCCAGGTTTTTCTTTGATAAATCAAGTTGCATCTCATAGTGCATTCCATTTATCTCCATATTTTAAATTATTAAATTAGCTTTCACAGCTAAAATCAACTTTGCCCCTTTGCCCCTTTGCCACCTTGCCCCTTTCCCAAAGCACCTTTTTCCATGTAAAAGGCAGAGTAACAAAATTCTGTTTTTTTTTCCCACATCTCTGAAATTTCATTATTAGCCACTCACATCTCTCTCACTGCTCTGGATAATGAGTAGTCTGATATATTTATTTGATGGGCTTGGCCTCCTCTACATTTTGCAGGTTTCAGTCTCTATGGCCAGGTAGACACTGGAGGCAAGTTCTTTGTGTCCTTCCACACACCTGGTGCTTTTTTGGGGATGCCCAGCTGCATCACTTCCTAACCCCCAGACTGCAATTCACCTGTCTGGGCCCTCAGGGTCTTTAGCTCACTGTGCATTATATCCAACACTGAACTTATGAGTAAACACACAAATTTAAACATTCCAAAAAAAGGAATTAGTGCTGAAGCTGTACCCAGATTATCTTTTGTCTCTACTCCAACCTCAGTAGTCTTAAATACTTAATACTACTTATATGTAAGCATAAGTACTTAATATCTGGCATACTTTTGCTACCTGCCTGTGGTATGCATAACCTTTTTTTATACTATGACTGTGGCAAGTACCTTCAAGTATGTTTTTTTACAGTAAGTTAGGACATTTGTTTTTCTACCCATGGCTTATTAACAACCTGTCTGAGACAGAAGAAGTCCAGGAGAAGAAAGGTACTACCTGAATGAAAACAGTAAAGAATATCACCACGATAACAGCAGTGATGAACAATTTCTTCCTGGGAAACACAGCAGGAGGAAGCAGAAATACAAGTGAAAAACAAATTGCTCCTCGGAGACCTCCATAGGCAATAATAAATTGGTCCTTAAAAGTGAGAGGTATTGTCCGGAATACATTAATGATCTGAGTCAGAACAAAAACACCTGAGGGCAAAAAACAGAATTACAGAGAGGAGGGGTTAAACACAGAACTTAAATTACACAGAACTAGCTCATGATGTTAATATTCATTTAAAAACACTTCTATTTGCGTCTTTTTATTTGCTTCTTCAATATATATTACTGAAGAAATGAAACATTACTCAGCAGCTTAAAATACCATAATATTAAATTAAAAAGCCTTAGGAACGTCATTTTGAACATATTTAGTGAGCTAAAAACCTCAGGTCAGCTGGACTTAGAACCTGAAGCAGACTACACCACAATCATTCTCTGTGTCAGTATAGACCAAGACTCCTAATTGCTTTTTAACAGATTTTGAGGTGATTTTGAAAATTGATTTGTCCCCTCCATTAATCTGTGCTTTGAACCCTGCAAACTCCAGTTCACTTAAATTTACTCACACAGACAGGAAGGAGTCAGGACTGGGGATGGAGGGAGAAAACGCCAGTGAATGCTGGTGTACCTTGGAAAAAGGTTCCAGGGATGTGGCAGACTGGAGTAAAGGTATAAAGGCAGGAGAAGGAAGCAAGCAAGGGGACAAGAGCTGGGTGGCAATCAGGCTGGTTGGCTGCTTTTCAGCATAAAGTATTGATTGTAGGGTTTGCAGGTGTAGTAGGAAAATAGTCCAGGTTTCTGCTCTGGAAGGAGACTTGGGAGCTGGATGTAGAGCTGCAGATTAGAGCATGACCCACCTTTACACATGCAGGGACTGAATCATTAGAGGTTAAGCTGGGGAGAGGAGCAGATTTAAGACCTACCAGCCTGCCCTGCACTTAGCTCTCTAGGTAAAAGAAAAAGAGCTAGTACTGTAAATTCTATAGAAGGGAGTTTTTCTTTACACTTCAATTACAGCATTCCCTGGTTTGATACTATTTATGTCAATGACTGTGAAAATCCCAAAGCTAGTAAACATAAATTAAAAACAAAACCAAAAGCAAAGGAAAAAAACCCAACAAAAACAAAACAAAACAAAACAAAACAAAAAAACCACAAACAAAAAACCCACCCACAACATTTCTAACTGCTGTACGACTGCTAATTCTGTTAACCAAAATTTTCTTATTTGTAAATAAATGTTTACTTAAATGCATGTATTGTGATTAAGAAGCAGACTGACTCTCATTTTAGGTGAGCAGGATCAGGGCAAAACTTTATTTGATTGGGTTGATTTTTAGGTTCCATTTTAGGGAAAGGTAGAAGCTGACCCTGCAATATAGAGCATGTTACTAATTCAAAAACCAGTCTACCAACTGATGGGTCTCTAAGTTTTGGCATTTTCTACTTGACAAGAGATAAAACATTTCTCTTGCAAAGAATACTGAATAGTGTGAGGCTTGCTTACCCAGTGCCCTCCAGATTAAACAGAAGAGGAGGGTGAAGCTAACAAAGGCCCAGTTCCACTCATGGTTCTTCCCAACTGTAGACACACCCATGAAGATGAAGATTAAAGTCTCACTGACACTGCTCAGCATCTTCATGAAGTATTTTATCGTTGTGTAGGATTTCTGAGAAACATTTTCCTCCACGTATTTATTCATGGTCATGGCACAAGCTGTGATCCTGAAAGGCAAACATTATCCCATATTTCATTGGCTTTTTTTTTTTTAGTTTCTCTTATATCTACATAATATTATTCATTTTCCATAGTTCTCTCTAAAATGCAAAGCATAACTTATCCCATAACCAATCTCAAATTTAAAGGCTTGGTGAACCTACAATTTTGGGCGCAACTTTTTTTTTCTGCAATGGAAAGTTTTCTGAGAAGAAATCAGAGTATAGACTTTTTTTTCACATACTAAATGCACATGATCTGTGCAGGGGTCACTCCAACCCTGTTTTGAAAGAGGCAGAGATGAGGAGAGATAGGGACAGCCTTGGAAAACAGGAGTTGCTGCATCTCTTGCTGCTGTGGGACATCAGACAGGCTGGAAACTGCATAACCTGGGGCAGAGCAGGAGTTCCCTCCTTTCCTAGCAGCAGCTATCCCACCTCAATGGCAGTGACAGTAGCCAGCTCCTCTTTCCAAGCAAAGTAAGCAGCAAGGCCACAGACAACTTGTCATCCTTCACCAGTTTAGGCCTGCTCTGCCTGCACATGGGGCTGGATAGGAGAAAAACACCACCAGAAATCACACTGGTGCTGCTGTACATTTAAAGCATCTATAAATTAATGGAATGGGCATCTCAGCTAATACATGAGAGAAAAGAAAGGGCTTACTGTAAATGCATCTACAAGTCCATTTTCTGTGTTAGCAAACAGAGTTTGTTATTCCTCAGGCAAAGCAAAAATGACATTGCTGGTTGTACATCACTTGCTCAGTATGGCTGAGGACCACTTTTACACATTTACAAGTTTAAGGGTAGTTAGCAGAGCTGGCTGGAGGATAACTTCAAGGTGGTGTCTGAGTGTAGGGAAGGACAGTCTGAGCTGACTAATAATTATCAGGGAGGACAGCTAAGGCAAAATATATTGTGAAACAGATGTTCCTGGTTCTGCTGTCTAGGGCAACAGCATCTGCTCTGATTTCCCAGTTAACAACATTATACTCATCCATGTATGGGTTCTCAGTCAAACCACGCACACTAAATCTAAACTAAGGAAGAGAGATGTATTTACATTGTCTTTCTGAATACAGTCAACTTGTCTATGATTATTTATTCCAGTTACACCAGGTTTTCAGATATAAATATTTGCTAACATAGGGGATACTTCTTCATGCTGAAATCTCTACACTTCTCTCTCTCATGGGAGAGGAGGGCAGGTTTGCTACCATCTCTGAAAATTTCTCTCAAAATCTCCCAAGTTTTGTGGAGATTTCACTGCAGAAACTTCTGCTAAGCATGTCCTGCCTCTAAGCCAAGAGCCCCATCTCTGAACTCCTCTGAACCAAACACCCCTGAATGTGAATGTAAATGGAAAGGCAGACTGGGGCAGAGCTCAGAAAAACCTGACTGACATTATGAACACACATGCTTGTGTTTTTTTTCTTCTAAATAAGGGATTTTAAGCAAATTTTGCAAAGCAAAGTTCTTTCTGGGAGGAATCTCAGAAGCAGCAGTAACTTCAAAAGAACCTTCATGCAGTGAACTTTCTTTGCATTTTGCAAGAGGGAGTCCATAGCAGCAGCTCAGGTTGTAGTCACTGACAGACTCTGAACACATTTCTTTTGATTAATTAAAGTAATTTTTGTCCAGAAGTTTTGTTCTCTTGCATGGAGCCACATCTACGTCCCCAAAGTGGCTGGGCAACAATACTTGAGAGGGACGAGTCTGGGAGGACATGTGGACACTGGGAGAGGACACAGTGTCCTCGGTTGACCTCTCCCAAGGAGAAGAGGCCCTGAATGTACATCAGAGTGAGCAAAACCCAGGGAAGAGGATGAGATATGGGGACAGATGCAGTCTGATGGGGCAGATAGGGGCTTACAAATACAGGCAGAATAGTGCACCTAACCTGGCCTTCACCCTGCATTTTTGTCCACCTGTACTTGGTGATGGAAAAGGATCTAGTCAGCACAAAACAAAATGTCTATTGACATGCAAAGACTAGTTCCAGCCCTAAGCAAACTCCAAGTCTAAGAAGGACAAAAGGTGTCACTCAGACTACCCCAGACCCCCATCTATATTTAGTACTGATATAATTGTCAGCCCTCTCCTCACTGTCAGCTGATTTTACCACGGTCCTGAACAGAAAGATGCTATGTGGTCCTCATAGGATGCTGCTTGGGAACAGAGCTCACCCTGGTTACACTGTGGAAGATATAATGTACATTTCATAAGCATGCAAGCTTTCTCCCTGGAACACTCAGTAGTTGAGTTAACATTTCTAGTTTGAGCATGTGGTTAGGATAACAGAGGTCTTGAATTTTTTGTCAATACTGACAAACTGATGATGCTTTTCACAGTTTTCCTCCCTGTTCTGATCTTTCAGTTGCCCAGACTGGGGACTTAGGACAGATCCCACATTATGTGCCTGAGCAAGAAAGTGGTATTGAATCTGGCACACACATGGATTTTGTCCTGACATGCAGCAGCCACTTGGCCAGGACATGCCCTCAAGCCCAGAATCTGTCAAACACTCCCAGGTTCCTCAGTTTGCACACAGTTCTGGTGATCAACCACAAAGGTACATGCACAAATCTTCTCAAATCTACTTAACATTTTGACCCTCCAAAAGTCTCACACTCAGTGGCAAACCAGCCACTCCTCACTGCACTGACACACCTGCAAAGATGTCAGGATATGCCATGGGTTGTGACAGCTCTCCTGTGTGTCCACTGCTTATCTGCACAAGAGTAACAAGTCTGTGCAGCCTGGCTACTCCAATGGCACCCTCAGTGGAGCTGCCAAGTGCAGGGGCAGCAGATGCAAAAGAGCAAGAAGGCAGTGGCTGGGCTGGAAAACAGCCATCTCTAGCTCCACAGTCATTTAGAGTCCCAAAGCAGCAGCTTAGTGCCCTGAAGCATTAGGACTGTCAGGTCTGCATCAAAGACACAATGAAACATGTAGTACTATTTATTGCCTTCTTAAAATAAATAATTTTTATGATTATAGTAGTTTAGGAAAGCCCTGCAGCATGGGGAGCAGGGAGTCGTGCTCTGGACATGGTTTGTTTTTGGAACCTGAGGTAATGGAGACACTGTAAATAGATGTCTGATAAGAATCTGCCACCAGATTAATCAGAATCCTTGCAAGCTGTAACTTAAAACACCTACCATGCTTAACCACTAGAATTTAAAGGGACAACTCTCTTCTTTTCAGTCACTTTTTGCATTCATTCAATTAGTGTCAAGCAACTGAGGAGCTGGTTCAATGCTGTAATAGAGCTGCACATAATTTGTTACTCTTCAGGTAAGTAATATTCCACAACTAATCACTGCTCCCTTTGAATCAGGTATCTCTTTAGAGTATTTATTTGCATTAGAATAAAATGTTGAAGTCTTCATTTGAAAACTGTGTGGGGACATAATGTTAGAATTTAATATATAATCAATATCTTTATGCAAGATTTTATGTACATTATTATAATAAGTTCTTCACACACTTAAATTTTTTCTGTCACAATAATCAAAGCCAAAGCTCAGATGTGTTTTATTTCACATTTCTTATCCACATACATTAATTCTGGCTTCCAATTCTGTGACCTGAGTAGTTGCCTTGGTCAAGAAGGGGAAGGGAAAACCACCTCACTGCAATTAACCTGCAACATTCTGTACTTCTGAAGAATAAAAGTCTCACTGTATAAACAGTACGTTTCTGTCAGGACTGTAATAAACTAGGCCACTGGGCTCAATCCTCAAGTTTCCTTGACCTACTAAATTTACAGTAGTTTCAATGTTTGCTCCTTTCAGCCTCCTAATTCATTGTTAAAAAAAAAAAAAAAAAAAAAAAAAAAAAAGAAAGCTATATTAGGTGTTCTGCAGTTCTGCTGCTTCACTGTCTTTATGAGAAATTAGTAAGCAGAGAATGCAGCATTATAATTAGAAATTGTAGCAAGCAAATAAAGTTCAGATTCACATCTGTATGTTTTAAATCTGTAATCCTCATTCATGTCCAGTTCTATAGGAACTCTTTCCTTCCTTCTGAAGAGGATTTTCTCACTGCAGCTCCCAGGGACATGGTTCAGTCCCTTCACTATTTCAGCCAAGTAAGGTGGTGCAGGGGTTATACGTGGACATTTCAAGAATCATTTGTCCTTAGAATGAGTACACAAACTTATCAGAAGAGGGACAAGTGCCTTTCATTCTCTTCTATTCCTCTGCCAGTGAATTCCTGCTTGCTGGAGAATGAGGCAATCTGTGTAAGTATCTTATTTATTTGGTAACACTGTACATTGCTGCTCATGTCCTTCCCCTGAAGTATGGTACAGCATGTAACCACAAGGTCTCACCAAGTCTCTCTATTAACCTGGTTATGAAAGAAGTGGGAATCAGTAGTTTAACAGACTCATGTGGATATAGGTTGAAAAGGGGAGACCAGGCAATTATTCCTCATAGGCTGAACTGTGAATGGTCACAGAAGCAAATAATAAATAAACAATCTCAGTTGTAAGGGATATTCCAAGGTCATTTGCTGAAACTACCTGCTCAAAGGAGAGCTGACTTTTAAATCACACCCAAGCAATCCTTACGTGAGTCAGTTGCTGCAGAAAACAACAGGGAACTCCACACTGGTCTGTTTTTGCACTGTGACACAGAGTAAATTACTTTCTGTAGTTCAAAGGCCAAAGAAATGTGACAGGGTAGATTTACTCCAAGGGGATGTAGAGTTTGCAGGAGCTCCAAGGCTGCCAGCAGCACTGCTGAGGGGACAAGGTTTATGGCTTATAGCAGCTGAGACCCTGTACAGCAGCAGAGAGCCCTTCTGTCTCAGCTGGGATGTTACTGTACACAGTTCTGTCAGTAAAGTATGCTTAGAGACAAAAACACAGAACTTTTTAAAGATAACTCATATGCTATCATGCTGTTTGAGGGCGAAAAAACTTTTTGTTTCCTCTTCTGCTCTGTGCCCATTCAGGGGCAGTGCACAAAGGAAAATGAGTAGGTTGTTAGTGCTGTGGGAAGCACTGGTGTGCTGGTGGCAGGCACTGGCATGTGGTGGGTCCACTGGCCCACCATGCCCTTTCCATTGTGTCCTGGATGCAGCAGGTCCAAATCAGGATTTTCATAAACACTGCTACAATTTTTTCCATGTACAGTTTAGCCACACGTTTTTGGTTTAGAAACCCTTTAAGTATTTGATCACAGGATGTCAAGGACATTTGGCTTAAGAGGTGGAGGAAACTAGAAACCACACAAATGCTATGAATAGAAGCTATGAAAAGAGATGGCACATTTATGAACTCGGTCAAAGTGGATGCATATGCTGCTTTATTTAGGCTCATATCAGAGAAAGAAACCCATGTAATCTTTAGCTCTTTACTTACATTAAAATTCCAACCCCTGCTGTTTCATGGCATATTCCTATTT
This sequence comes from Oenanthe melanoleuca, assembly GCF_029582105.1. Lineage (NCBI taxonomy): Eukaryota > Metazoa > Chordata > Aves > Passeriformes > Muscicapidae > Oenanthe > Oenanthe melanoleuca. The sequence goes on along the minus strand of NC_079333.1, from coordinate 83,381,210 downwards.
TTATACTTCTGAAATCATCACCCATAAGTTTCCTCGTAAATTGCTTCCCAGCCCTAGAAAACCTTATACTGGCATGACTATGATATTAAACCTATCTTCACTTGCCTAAAAGATAATAATCAAGTGAGGTATTATCGAGTAATAGTGACAGTCAGAAGTAACATCTGAGCTTACACAAAAAGCTCTGGTCCTCATGCCTGAATGACTCATATTTGCCACTAGAACAATAAAAAAGTCATTAAAGAAAGTTGACTTTAAAAATATTACTTGGAACCAGAGCAAAACATTTAATTATATCAAATGTCATAAAGGCTCTTTTTAATGTTGAAGTTGTTACAGAATAAACACAGTGAAGAGAGAGGCTGTGCTCTTTTTTTACTGAGAACAAGGAGTGGAAAACCAGAAGTGAAAATATTTCTATCTGTTGGAGGTGGGAAGAAAATATTATTTTATACATAATGATGTATACAGAGAACATTGTAACACACAGGCACACATATCAAGATACTAAACTACAGGATTATATTACCATTGGACTGCAAATTTTACATTCATCTAATCCTTATTGTGCCTGTAATCCAGAAGTTTGACTTAATAATATGTACATTGCCTTCATTGAATGGTACCTACTGGCTGCTCACATGACTAACTGTTAAACACAGTTTCACAATATATTGGCATGGAAAGTGAAGGCAGCTGATGAAGTTCCCTGCTGCCACTGCCACTCCCTCCCTGCCACCACTGCCCCTACATCCCTGTGGACCACTCCTTACCCATGTCCTTATGACTAGTTGAAGGGTCACATTAGGACACAGGTCACCAAAGTGACCTGGGTTAAAAATAAGCCACTGAAAATACAAGTGAATATTTTTAACTTGGAACATTTCAAAGATACGGCTCACGATGTGATGCCATGAGCAGTTTTAGTGACACAGCTGGTGCGGTGGCAAGCTGAGAGAATGGGGTGGAAGCAGGAGGGAAGAGGCCGGAAATCCTCAAGCCAGCAACTCTGCCATGCACTGTGGAACAAAGCCACATGGGCAAGGTTTGCAAAATCTGATCCTCTCTCCAATTTCCTCTGGCAGTCTTACTTGGATGCTATGATTACTGAAGTTTGGGGTACTTACGCCATGATGCCCGAGAGATGAAACATTTCAGCTGTTATGTATGACAAGTAACTGTACAGGAAGACAAAGAGTGGCTCAATCACTCGGATTTTATGGGTGAAACGGGTGGTAAAGGCTGCTACAAATCCCAAAAGGATTCCAATCAATACTCCACCGATCCCCACTATAAAGAAGTTAGCAATCCCAGCGAATATGTCAATAACCTTAATTGTGCGCATCTGGCAGAAAGACTTGAACAAATTGTACAGGACCTATGAGGAAAAAGAAAGCACATTATCTTTTTGAACTATTCTTAATTTCCCTTCATGTCATTATGTTCCTCAGCTTAAATGTTGAACTTTGAATTTCTCTAACTACCTTGAATTTGCTTTTTAGATATGCTGTTATTCATGTCTGGCATATTATTTGTCATCCATATATATATATACCAGGGAGATACACAAAGACAGATAAATATAGTTACTCCCATTTCTGCAAATGGGACAGATTTCTTAACCTGTGCTGCTCTAGGGGCCATGAGCATAAATCTAATACTTCTTTCAAATCATTTATTTACACAGCTCCTAATTTCTCCACAGATGTCCATTTCAGATTTCCCCCAGATTAAAAGAAATAAAACAAAAGGAGAAAAAAAAACTAAACTCTTTCATAACCAGTGAAAAGTCAGGTTTGTTCAAATCTGTTTGACCTACATGACACTGAGAGGTAGAGTACTGAACTAGATTACACATTCATCTAAACTGCTGAGGTAGGAGGGGATGCAGAGGCAGCTGGGGATGGACAGTGACCTCCTCAAGGAGTAAAAGAAACATGGCATTCACCAGGCCAGTGCTCTTTCTCAAAATTACTGGCCATTTAAGGTTTAAAATACTGTTCAAAATGCTGGGTATTTCTAGAGATTTGGTATTGCATTGCCATTAAAAAACCTGTTGCCATATTTTTGCCCCATTTAATTTTCAAAGCATTTAAAACCATCCTCCAAAACAAACTAGAGCAATGGGATTATTGCATTTTCTTAGCCAGAGACCCTTTTTGTTTTATACAGGAAACAGAACAATTTAACTCCACATTTCTCTAATATCCAGTATTTTACTTTCTTCAAAACAGAAACCAATGGAATCAGTTACTCTTAAAGAAACTTTAAAGGGTTTCCCCATCTGCAGATCCACTTGGGTGATTTAACCATTGCCTGGTGCTGCACTATGCTCCCAGCCCTGCAGTACCAGGGTGACAATACTGTCCCCTAGTACAGAGCTAACTTGGGTCACAGGCACCTACTGCTATCACAGTGGGTCACAGACCAAGACAGTGAAGAACAGTCATCTTGGACAGCTTGCAGGAGTTAAATCTCTGCTTTCTCTCTGGACTTCTTAGTACAACAAACAGGTTTCTCTATCAGGAATGCTATTTGAGAGAACAATGTTTTATCAGTACTTGCACTGTGCCAACAAAGTAGGTGTTTGAGTGGTGGCTGTGGAAGGATTTCTCATGTTTGCAGTCTTGTTCTCTCTCATAGGACAGAACACAAGCTGTTCAGCCCTTCTTAGTCAAAACTGGGTAAGTCTTACAGAACTAAAAGTTTAATGCAAAGACATGGCTTATAATGGGTCCTTTGGGCTAAGTGAAAGGAAAAAACTGAAACAGAAAAGAGAAAATATGTTCCAGAGCAAGCATGAAAATAGAAGGTTAAATCAAACCTAGAATGGTCACCAGTAATTTTCATTACAAAGCAGTAAATACAATAAGAGCAGGATCATGAACTATTTACTTGATAACAGTGATGGTCTCAGGATGAGTCCACTTGGGAGAAGTGTCCTGTTTCATCTGGACAAACCCCTTGCTGCTCTGGGGCAGACTCCCAGCCTTTTTCCCCATTCCTTGTTGCTATGTACTGTGCAGGACAGGAAAGCAATGTCATAGGCTCCACAGTTTTTCCACCTGCTTTGATTTGCAGACCTTGTGGATTTGCATGGAGAGAAGTATACCAGAATTAAACCTACTGACAGTAGGAGTGCCCTTGCTGGTCACTTTACAAGGACTAAATTAATCACAGACCGAAAAATACTGATGACTTTTGCTGTGTGCAAAGAGTTTTCCTGAGTCACTTGTTGAAACTTGGGATGATCCCAGAGTTGTGTTTTTCTCTAAGACACCAACAAAATTTGACCTGGCAGAATACTCTCTTGGTACATATTAGGGAAGCTGATTATTTTACTTAAATGGAGTTTTAAATAGTATTTTTTATATTTTAAAATGTAACTAAATAGATATATACAAGGCTGGTCTCTAAAGTAAAAGAACTGCAAGGTTCTTGTAAAGCAGAGAATTTTGATCTATCCAAGCCTTCCCATAATGTCACTCCATCTTCACAGCAAAGTATTTACCCTGCAAATAGAATGGAGCCTGCTGCTCCACATGGAGACATTCTCATAAATCTCAAGTCTAGTGCCATAAATTATTTGAAAGACGAAAACCAATTTTCTCCTTTGTACCTCAGCCATGGTTAAAGCAGCAGCTGCAACTATGGAATGTGGATTTTAACCTCATTCCTATTGTTTTTTATTTACACTGCTGCAAATGAGATCAAAATCAGGTTTGCTTCCATTTCACTCTACAGTAATTCAGTTTTACTGAGCTTTCTCTAAACTTCCAGGTGCATCAACCACCAACTCTGGTCACATTTTTAATGCATTTGGTGTGAGAACAGGGGGATTTTTTGAAGTTCAAGATTTTCATTTACTCAGTAGCCTTATGTTGAACTCACTGAAGGTCACCAAGCAATATTAGTCACTGATGACTTTTTAATCTTGTTTCAGAGTATCTCTGAAACACTAATTGCTTATTTTCACCAGTTGAGTTATTAATTCTAAAATTACTTTAAAGCACTCTAAAATAATGTTGTCAGCAGATGCAGAGTACAAAGTACTGCTGTAATGTTTTTTAACATGAGCATAATATTATTATGACACTGACTCCTTCTTTCTGACTTTAAGCCAGAATTGGAGTCTGAACTGCTAACACTCAGCTGTGATCTTATAATTTATTATCACTTTGCTCACTATGGACTCATTTTTTTGGTAAAGCAGCAACTCTGATCAAGAATCCAATTGTTAAACATTGTCCTCTGCCAAAATCAAGTTCCAAAATTCCACCAGTGGGGGAAAAAGAACATTCAAATGCAGACATATCACAAAAAGTATTAGGCATGGAAGACCACCTGAAAAATGCAGCAGAATGGATACTCCTAAGAAAACACACCTCTCTTTGTATACAAAATGAAGGTGTGGGAGCATGTTCTCTGGAAAGGAAAGCACAGATGACAGTGCTATTCTACTAAAAGCACATTTAATAAAGCCACTCTGTTTTGCACTGCCTATCTGAGTAGTCCCAGGTTATTTGATATTGCAGTGGCCATAGGAATCAGGCAGCTCCCATGGATGGCCAGCATGCATGCAACTCCCTTCCTACTTCATCCCCACATCCCACTGCAGTCCCCTGCCAGGGCAGGTGGGACTCCAGGGCTCCAGAAGATGAAAGCTGAAAGTTCTGAGCTCTGCTGGTCTTGTCAGCTCCCTGTAAAACGGGGCAGAGGAAGGGAGAGCACAGGGCTGGGTGGCCTGGCAAGGGAAGGCAAGGTCCTCTAAGGGCAGCCCCAGGGATCTGTGAGAGCCTGGGTCACGTTTTAGGTATAATCACATGATGGCAGGTGTGCAAAAACATAACAAGGAACCATTAGCAGGCCAATTCTGTGTACATGGAAACAACTTGATCTCTGTCCAAGTGCTACCTTTAAGTGATAGGAAGTCCAAAGGTACTGTACATTCCTTTCACTCCTTCATAAATATATGTAAGGCCAGAGCATTACTGGAGTGTCCCTACAGACTCCTCAGATTATCTGCCCTCTGTTAGGGCATCTGGGGAGGCAGGCCATAAGGGAACCTCCAGAGAAGGCAACACAGGATAGCTACACATTAAATTGCCATGCCAGTCCCTATAAAAATGGTGGTTTAGAGAAATTTGCCTTTGGGAAATAGCACATATGAATATGCCAGTGATCAGGATGCAGAGTTTCCCTAGCAAATCATGCTGCCCCAGTGGCTGACTTTGTCATGGAAAAAAGTGATTTTGGATGGAAAAATACACCAAAAAACAAGTTTTAAATAACCAGATGCTTTTCCCCAGAAAAAAAATGTATGAATAGACATCCATGGCACAAGTGGACATTAGAGTTACTAGAGACAGGCCCAGCCATGGCTGAAATGCTAAACCTTTTGAAACTCAGTATATACACCTATTTATTTACAGGACTGGCTTAAAGCACTAGTTTAGCATTGGCAGCCAACTGAAAGCTAATAAGAAATCTAGCCTTTAGGGCAAGCCTTTAAAAGGAGATGTGGTTCAGCTGACTGGGTAGCAACAGTCAGGTAAAGCATGCAGTGTAAGTGAAAAGATAATATAGTATTCCCACAGACACACAAGAATTTATCAATACCAAGGCTCAGAGTAAATTATGATATATACATGTGTTAAGCAGGTGACAGAAAGTCCATGAAAAGGGAAAAACAAGTAAGGCAAAGCCCAAGAAAAGGTGAAAGCAAGACAATTTTGCATAGAATGGGACTGGAATAAGAAGCCAGGGACAGAGACAGGAAAGTGCAGACCCAATTCATGAATCTTTCTGCTCCTTCCAGCATATGAAAAACTGTACTTCTATGCCTCACAAAACAGAAAGCATGCCAGGACATGGTTGGAATCAGCAGGACTTCAAGGCATGGATAAATGGGAGTAATGACCCAGACAGTGTCCTCAGGTACAAATGAGGGGTACTGGGGGGGATAATGGAATTTGCAGATTGCTGTCCTCAGGTCAGCACCACAACCTCAATTCAGCTAGTTAATGATTAGATATTACTACCTCCAGGTGGCTGTCTTATCTCACCTGTAGCCTGGGATACATGTATTGGTGATTCCAGGGCAGTTCCAAGTGGTGGGCACATGCAAAGAGTTAACCTCAGGAAGGTCCTGTGCCATCTCCATGATTTGCCATTCTCCCCATTAACACACTACAACACCCCACACTGGCCCTTTCCTGTCCAACAACATTTCTGCAGGTGAGGAAAACCTACAGTTTCGGATTACAGAAGTAATAGATTTACAAAGATACAGAAGCTAGAGTGATCAGCAGTAAAATCCTTACAGTAAATATTCTACCATTTGTAGTAAGACTACTGTGTTTCTAAATCTAGAGTTTAAAGAATTAGAGAAACAAACTAGCAGTCCTTGACTTCCTTCTAGCAGCAAACTGTAATAACTAGATACAAAGAGATACAATGGAGTGGCATGTAAACAATCATACATCAGTTTTATCAATTAATCATTTCTCAAGTAACTTACCACAGTTATAGCATCATTCAGCAAAGACTCTCCAAACACCAGGATATAAAGCTGCTCATTGACATGGATGTTTTCAAAGACGGCTAGCACCGCCACAGGATCCACAGCTGAAATGAGGCTGCCAAAGAGCAAATTCTGCAGCAAAGTGATATCAGTCAGACCAAATGCACTGATCTGGCAAATTCCATACAGGGAAATTCCAATGCCGATGGCATTCCAGAGTGTGCCCACCACAGCATACCAGAATATGGTACCAAAGTTCTCAAAGAACAGACGAGTTGGCATAAAGTATCCAGCGTCGAGTACAATGGGTGGTAACAGATACAAGAAAAACACATCACTGTTCATTACAGGTGGGGACTTCTCCTCTGCTCCAAAAATAATCCCACCAAGAAGCAATCCAACCAGAATAAGGAGACAGCTTTCAGGCACTATTGAGGGCAACTTGTGATAGAGATGAAAGCCTTCAAAGGAAATTCAAACACAAGAAAGGGAAACAGTTACTTGTACAGAATCCATAAGATTTTTCTGGATTCTGTTATTGTCATTTCTATACTAAACAAACAGCGATTGCAGGGCAATTTCATTTTCATTGCAGAGACTGAGCTGGACATCCACAATAGGTCAAGGAAAATACATTGGCTAGCACAGTTTGATTTGGTGGAGAGACAAATTAATAGCTAGACATGCCACTTAACAGCTAGGCTGGATGGAGCAACTGTGTGCAAGGGTTCTGTCTGTGAAACTGTGGGGTTTTTTTTAAATGTGGAATCCTCCAGAAACACAATCCAAACACTTCTCTAGAGAAAAAAACATCATACTAACCACTGCTTCCTCTCTGGACAGCTTCACAAAGGAGTTTAAAGAGTACTTTAATTTCATTTTTACTTTTAGCATCTCAAAGCTAGTGAGGGGAACTAGCACATGTGACCTCCACCCAGTCACCCATGATCATTTCCCCTACCACCAGGAGGAAGCATTTACAGATACAATTTTTATTTTTAGTGGAGCCTCCAAAATAATTCCATAAGAATCAACATGTTTTCTTTCCACAAAGTGACAATAAGTTGTAGCCTGTATTATTATGTTCATTCTTCTGTATCATATGAATTGTAGTAGAGTCAGTATTTTCACATAAAAATCTGTGCAAAGTACTGAAGAAATTAATTTTAAAAGGTTCTGAGTGAGGACTTAGTGGTTGAATGTTACTTAGCCCTCTAAACCTCTCAAAGCCATGCAGTTTTGATTTAAAGATTCCAGTTACTTATAGAAGTTGGTGTTGTAAGGATAATTCTGGTAATGAATGAGAAAAGTTTTGAAGGAACTTACTCTGGCCAATCTAATGGAATGATCAACCTTATGCACCAAGGTCACATTCTAGGTCCCAGTGATGCCAATCTTTTCCTGACTCCTCCTTATCTATATTTGGCCCACATAATTATATAGAAATTGATCCACACCCACAAGATCCCACAATCCCTGCCTAACTAAAAAGCATGTAAATTATTTTAAATGAGAGCTGCACGGAAACACTGGGTGTGGTAATAACGGGCGTCTATTTCAGTAAAACTATTTCAGTAAAAATCACACCTGTAGTGGAAACAGTTAAATTCCTGAAATCTTGGTACAGTTTGCATCCAGTTTCCCAGTTTCAGGGTTATATATCTTGTAACACCTATTTTGTTAATGCTGCTTTCAACATGGATTTTTTTCCAGTTATAAGAAAGCCTGAACTTGTAACTAGGAAAAACAAATGGTTAAGAAGGAGAAAGAGGAAAGTTGTTTTAATCTACAGACTTTTTACTTATATATCCTGCAACTATTAAAGCTATTTTTAAAAGTAAAAAAGCTCAAGCTGCATTTTTTTTCCTTTTTGAATGAACACAGAGTACTTTAAATAATTAGAAACACAGCCTATGTGACTCATTAGAAGGACTGCCAAATTCATTGGCATCCTTCAAAACCAGAATAACCAATGTCCTATATTGGCAGAAGAAGGTAATGATCCTGGGAAAATCAAGAATTTGCAGTTGGAGACTTGCCTCTTCACCCTTCAGCCACTTCCACATAAACATTTTATGATTTATCTTAGTTTCTGCAGTGGCAGAAATACAATTCCAATACAATGGTCAGGAAGCTTCCCCTGAGTAAGTAGGTTTTGCCAAAAAGGTTTAAAATCCTTCAAAAGTAAATTTTAAATAATTTCTGCATTGAAAATCCAAGAGAAGGGAAATTTTGTAAATGCAGCTTTTGACAAAAACAAAAAAATAAACTTCAACCAGTTGTAATACAATGGCAATGAAATATTTACTGTGAATTTAAAAATTAAGATTTCTTTCTTTTCTTTTTACAAATCATCCTGTAAAGCTCATAGCCTCTCAGAGATCTGGGATTCTACCTCATTCTTAAAGGTAATGAAAAGCCTCCCACTTAGTTAAATATGCTTTTTATTAATGTAAACAGCATCAAAACTCCTGGAAGACTTCCTGCCTACATGAAAAGTATTCAAGACTGATTAGGGACAGGCTATGGCTCCTGATTTGAGGGCAGAGAGCTAAGATTTAGAATCCAGTGCATGTCAAGTCAGTGGCACATGCCTTGCCCAATGAGGGACATCTTCCCTGCTCTGATGGATTCATAGCCAGAGTGTCAGGATCACCCTGGGAGCAGACCCTCTGCAGGACAGGAATTTCAGACTCAGACTTCCATGCTGAATGCAAGACTACAGCTACTCTGTTCTCTGACCCTGTCCTTGGGCTTCAGGTTATGCAGTGACTCAGCTCCAACAGCATGGAAGATGTTTATTGAGTAAGCCTCCTCCATCTATCATGGCAAAAACAGCAGCAGGACACTTATCTAAAGTCAAGTTCAGTATGTTTCAAGATAAAAGTCCTTAGAATCTCAGTTTCCTTCTTTTTATTTTCGGAGGAGGGGGAGATGAATTCCAATGCTTTCTGATGCTGGAAATGCCACTGAGATGAGTATCTCTGAACAGCTTAAACCTTCTTTCAGGAGAGCTGGGTTGGAAGGGTATCAGCTCAACTGACAGAAGAAACACTTCTCATTGTCCCTTTGTGATTAAACACAGAAATGACAAGAATCTGGATCGGTTGCACAATATTTTGTAGGCTTAGTAGCATAAATTAAGCAAAATTGTGGATTATGTGGACTAGTCTAGAGATTCCAGCATATATATATGGTGTCCATCAGCATGTGAGTAACACACCTCTGGTATCAACACACAAAATAAGAAATAAGTAGAAGTAGTCATAAAATAATTCCATCCAAGGCAATTTATTAGATTTCAAATTGTGCTCATGTGTTATACTGGAATAAAAAGCACCATGTTCCTACTGTCCTTGTGAAAATGCACCTTGTCAAAATGTTCAAGTTCTGCTTGACAGCCTCAGGGTTTCCTTTCTTATTCTGCCTTTCTTGCTCCCTCTAAACCAAGCTACAATGACGTGATCAGAGGCAGAATCAGACAAACCTTTCAGGTAAATTGTCCACAAAAATTAGCAGATGCTGGAGCATTTCAGCTCTGGTGACACTGCACTTCTGTGAAGACATATTTGTTAAAAGATTCATATCCAGGTGCTGCAGTTGAGTATCCTTTGGGATCTTACACACAGTGAGAGAGCTGCTATTACACAGGACCCAACCTTCTGAGCTCCTTACAGCTGAGAAGACCTTAGGGATCTGTTCATAAAGGTTTGATAGTCAGCAGTGCCAAGTGTAAGCATTCAGTGCCTAGCCCCAGAAAGGAATTTGTGATGCCAGATTAAGCACTGAAGTTCCTGGGTAGTGCAGGAGTCTCGAGGTGGATTTCACACTGCCTGGCGTGTCGGGGGCACGATGCCTGTGCTGCCCAGCAGGAAATGATGAGGAGAGGAATCAGAGGGCCTCCTCTCTCAGGGGGCCCCTGTTAGGGCCACAGGCAGTGAGATGGGCTGGGAAACCCATCTCCATCCTTTTGAATAGAGACACGTGGCTCACTCCTGGTAACCAGTAGGATATGGCAGAGCATCATTTAGTATCTTGATGGTTCAAAGCTGCCTATCTGGGCTACCTTCAATTGAAAAGAAGGCATAAACCAGCCAAGATCTGATGTGGAATGTGACTTGGGAGCAATAGGAGCCTGACCTGGGAAGGTTTACCTGATGCACTCACTGGATAAGGAAGCACAGACAGAGCTCCAGGAGCAAGAACTGGATGTTCCTAATTCCAGTCCTGGAGTCAGGGCGCCTGCAGATAGGTGTGGTGAAGCTGAGCACTGCCACACCTAGGGCCACTCCTGGCTCTGGCCCTCATTGCTCCTTGCACACACTGACAACAGCATGCCCCAGATTAGCCACACTTGCTTTCATCTGCTGTAACTGAAAGGATTTTAAAATTATATGTGTTTTTCTTCACTCATGCTGTTTGCTTGTGTCACAGCTTGCTTACTTACTAGAATCAGACTAGAAAATTAAAGCAGTCAGGCAACTCTTTTTTTTTTTTTTTTTTTAACTTTCTAGATGCCTATGCATTAGCAAAATATCATGATAGTCAGAATGTATAGTTTTACAGAAGTTGTATATTATTGTGTCAGTATGCATATTTGCATGTTTCAAATGGCTTCCCTTTTAATAAAAACTTTAATAAACCAGAAACTTTTTCAATAGTTTTAGATTATTCATGAGTTTTTGCCTTATCTAAACTCAGAAGCCAGAGAAAATTTCACTACTCAACGGACTAAATTCTCTATCAAACTCCCTATTTCCTGATTATTGCAGTTCAAGATATATTTGAGGGTATCATATTTGAACTCAGTCCTAATTCTGCAAACACCTAAATGCATATTTGATAATAAGCATGCACCTTTAATGCATTAAGACACATGCATGGGGATGCATGCCTGCTTAATGGCTGGAACACAGTATTTCTGCAGGAAACAATGATAACAGACCAAGTTACTTGGGTGAAGGATCAGACCCCCAACTGTTACAATGTTGGACATGGCAGGAGTGAGTACAAACTTTTGTTTTTTCAGAATCCTAATTTACCTGATCACTAACCAAATTGTGACACTGTCTATTTAAATGTCACCAGCAGAGGTTAAAAGTTTTAACTTTGAGAAAAAATGTTTGATCAGAATGAGCATCATGATATTTTTTATGATAATCTATGCTACAAAGTCAGAGTTCCAAATGAAACAACTGTAGCATGGGTAAAATTACTTACTTTGTTCCCAGAGTTTTATTCCCTACATTATCTTCTAGGTAAAAAGATATGAAGTTCATAATTCATAGGGATTTACTGGATTTTAAATAGCTATCCAGCACATCATTACCTGACATTATTTAGATGATTATGCTGTACTTATTTCTCTGTTTGGGACAGAGAAGCTAACTAAAAACATGACACATAAGCTGCACAAAACTCACTGAAACTATGCAATGCAAATGTTTTCCACATGAGGGAAGAGGTGGCCTTCCTTACTCTTAGAGTGCTGTCCTTTATATTTTTCTCGGGACGTAAATGAATGGTGGAAAAGCAGAGTAAAGAGGAGGCATACTCTACCCTCATAAATATTTGCTTTTCATCGATCCGCTCTTCTGCTTAGAGACTGTCATTATACCCGGCGTTATTTTAAGAAAAAAGAAGACCGTGCTCAAATGACAGCAGAGCGATCAGGAAATAGTCAGTCATGCTCCGGGTGAACTCCGGCTTTCACGGTTCTCCTAACCCGGGGTTTACCTGTCTCTTTTCTCCTCCGCACCTTTCCTAACCGAGAGGACCCCGACTTCTTCCAGCCAAATCCCGCGCGGGCATCCCGCTCCGCGTTGGAGCATCAGCCCCTCCGTCCGCCCCCGCCGGGCACGGCCCGGGCGGCCCGGGAGGGAGCGAGCGAGGGAGGGTCACCCACGGCCCCGCTCACCGATCTTGGCCAGGGAGGCCAGCAGGATCCAGAGCGTGATCTCGAAGGGGATTTGCACGTGCGGGTAGTCCAGGGTGAAGACGTGGAGCCGCGTCTCCTCGAAAGCGGTGCCGCTGGGGCTCGGCGGGGTGCCGGTGCCCATGGCCGCGGCTCCGGGCAGCTGCCCTTCCGAGGCGGCCCGCGCCTCCGCCGCGCCGGCCGCCAGCGCCGCCAGCACGGGCAGCACCGCGGGCAGCGCGGGCGGCCGGGGCGCGGCGGGGCGCGGGGGGCGGCCGCGGCTGCCCATGGCGCTGCCGCTGCGCTGCTACAGCCCCGCCGCCACCATCCCCGCGCCCGGGCACCGGGCACCGGGCACCTGCCGAGCCGCCCCGCCTCCTCCCGGGGACGGGCTGGGCGAGTCCCGGCCGGCGCCGCCGCTGCCCGCTCCGCTCCGCTCCGCTCCCCCGGGCCTCCCCCGGGGCCGCCCCCTGGAGCCGCTCCTGCGCTCCGGGTCCCACCCGCCCGGGGCTGCGGCTCCGGCACCTGCGGGGATGAGCGGGGCTGGGCAGAGCCGGGGGTGTTCCTTTAACCGCAGATTGCTCTACGAGAGATGTGTGTGCGCTCATATAAATACATACATATATGTTTATCGAAACTCAGCTAAAGTGTTAGCACACTCTGTACGGACACGCCTGTGGATACATATATAGTCTCTAAATACATGTATTTAAAAGCAATTTAGGGACTTCATATAGATGTACATCTATACATATACGTCTAAATATATATAGATACATGTTTTTATATATGTATATATATTATTAAAGTAATTTTGACATATGTATATGTCTGTATGAATGGATGTATTTTGTCATTCCCTAATGCAGAAAGGTGCTTCTACCACATATATGAAAGCCAGCATTCTGTTCACACTGATTAAAAGTAAAACTCTTAATTTGGAGAGTTAAAAGAATCAAAACTACTGCACGAAATTGGTGTTTCTGCCCAGTTGAACCAAAACTGCAATAAATACACACTGTGTACATGTATGTGTGTAGGTTCATATATATGTGTATGCCTGATATAGAATATAGATATTTTATATCCTATGATATATAGTTATATAGTATATTATACATTTAATAAATAAAATAATATATAGTATATTATCTATATACTTCCTCCTCTCAAGCATATGATAGACACAATGCCATTTCTGTTAAGAGATACACATTCTATTAATTGAGGCACTTAAAAGTGCACATTGTATAAGCATATATGATTGCCCATACATACACTCTCATATATGTGTATATAAATATACAATTGATAATATATTCGCATGTGTGTTGGTGTGTTGTGCAAATATTGAACATGTGATTGGCAAAGTCCTGTTTCTAAAGGCACTGGGATTTGATTCCATCAGATACTGCTGAGCACCAGGTTTCTCTATTTCCTGGAAGAATGGAATCTCACCCGTGATTTACTCATGACTTCACCACTCATGAGTAAGACAGTATTCCAAAGCTCAAACTCATAAAATCTTCAGAGCACGCCATTCTGTGTGTCTCTATAGCAAAGCATATCTTTCTTGCTTTCCAGTAAAACTAAAGCAGGAAGTAGGAGTTATTTTTTCTACAAGGGTATCAGTGGCTACTGTTTCTGTACGGTGTTAAAGTTCAGAATCAATTAGCTGAGTATCTGTAGTAGTCATTTACCTTTAGAACCTGCAAAAAGACCACTAAGCCTCTGGTTTTAATGGCAAATTTTAAGACTTGATAGTAATAAAAATTTGTTCTTTATTTATCTACAATTCGGTCAGGAAAACATGTTTTAATATCAAACCAGTAATATACACCATATAACTCTCTAGCTTGATGCAATATCTTCATATTTTCTTTTATTTGTTTTGTTAGATTCTCTGATATAAGAGAAATGCCTAAATATTGCCAATTCTGAGGACAGTTCCTTTATATGGAAAAGGAATACAAAAGGAAGACAGTCTTTCATTTTTGAATCTCCTTGTCCCAGTCAGACCACCCATAAGAAAAGAAGTCTAACCCTCAGGTGAAGATGACAGCACTATGTAGTATAAATAATAAATTTAATTCAGTCTAAAATTACAAGATCTGTATGGGTACTTGCATGTCACATTTTATGACCTTTTTGCAGATGAAGAAAACTTTTCTGAAAAATACAGTTACAAAGGTGTCAAAACCTGCTCTCCTAGGATCCCTTCTGGTTATCTACCTACAGGATGCTGCACTGAAAGGAGACTTGTCTTCAGTAATGTCAAGTAGTGGCAGAAGCAAGCTGTCCCATCGACCCTTTTCTCTAATATCACCTGATCTGTGCTGGAATTCATACCTCCTTCCAATAACACAGACAAAATACACAGTAGAGCAGGGAACAGAGCCATTGTGCAGCAGCCCTGCAGGTGCACCAGCTGCCAGATCAATGTTTGGAAATTTGTGAACTGCCTGAGGAATTTCACTTTGCCATAAGCAGGGAAGGAAGACTTTGAGTGGGAAAAGGCTGAGTCATACAAAAGTGGAGGACAGACCCTTCTCATGGAAAATGTACCTCATTGCTGCCCTGTTCATTATGGGCAGTGAGGGATGACAGAACACAGCTGCTGCATGCTGGCAGAGACAGAGAGATGCTTCAGCACCCAGGTCATGTGCTTTTAGTCACAAAGTTTCACCCACACACGGAAAACGGACCCTTCCTTGGGGCACCATCCACATACTTGCCATTATTTGCCATTATATTCTCTTACTCTCCTCAACTCTAAATAAAAAAAAAGGGGCACAGACACCAGAAATCCTTCTAGCTCTTACACTGCTGTGGGTCTGGTTAATAGGCTTTCTTTTTATATTAAGAAAATGAGAAGTTGGTAAATGGGAATAAAAAAAGAATGATGTCATTAATCTTGAGGCTGGAGACTTACATGCCAGTAATAAAAAGGGGAATAATGCATTGACACAGACCCTAAAACACTGAGAGAATAAAGAAAATGGGAATTGAGATTAATTAACAGAGATGATAGTGTATTATTACACCAAATAGATGGATTGTAAAGATGAGAATGTCCACCATTTGAATAGGAATTGCCTTTACAGAATAGAATGATGCAGCAGGGGAGTGGACTCTATTTGACTTTGGACCAAGCTGAAATGGTTGCAGTGAAGCTCAGCATGGTATGAGGCAGTGAAGTGCTTGTGAAGATTCTGTCAATATTTTGACACATACCACTTTTGATTGCCACCAGCCCTGGTCCCACAGATGTTAAGGGTTTCACTACTTGAATCCAGGCAGAGCTTTGGCTAATACAGTGAATGGGGTATGATATTCCTATTACCTGTGCCTCGCCCAGGCAGGCTGTATGAGGCAGCAGCAGCAGCTTCACTGCCCTCCACTGCCCCTCGCACTGCGCCCAGCCCTGCAGGTATCTGTGCAAGAAGCAGCTTCTCCTGGAGCCATGACTGGGACCTCATACAGAGAAAAATATCCCTGATCTTCCATGGTGCCCAGGAAGGGAGGGGAGGGGGCTCAGGCAGAGCTATGGAGGAGACCGAAGGTGCGCTCCTGGCGCCGCGGTGTCTCGTCGTGGCTCCGCGCCTGACAGCTCAATGCATCTGCTGCCACTTCAGAACAATCTGCTGTCGGGTCGCTCCGCACCGCTTCAGGGGCAGCACAAACAGAGAGCACGTACGCCGCCCTTGCCTGGCTGCGGCTGATCCATGGGGCGCCTTCCCGCAGCGCCCCCGCTGCTGCCGGCTGTGCCCGCTGCGCTTTCATCTCCCTGATTCTGCAGGCACGGTCTGCCGTACCAGACACAGCGCTGACAGCCCTCCGCGTGACAAAGTGCATGTTATTTCATACATCAGGATGCTAACTCGCATGGTGCAGTTTGTTTGCCTTCTAACCCATTTATCGATTATTACTGGAAATTGCTACCAGAGCAGGGGCGGCACAGAGTGCTGTTTGGGAAAGGGAGGCGTTGCAGAGGCACCAGACAAGTTTGCAGCACCTTGAGTGGTTCATACAGGTGTTAGGACAGTTTAGTTTTACTGTCATTGGAGTAGGCACTGGGACTTCCTTATTGTAAACATGGCTTTGAGTTACGAGGTTGTATGCTGTGTTTATTAAACCAGCTTTATCTTTTTAGTAGGAAATATCAGTCTATTCCTATTATAAAAACTTCACTTTCACAATGAAAAGCAAAAGAAGTAATTTGGAAAAAAAAAAAAAAAAACCCAGAATTTTCACTGTATCATAAATTTAGCTCCACATTTTACGAATTCCCTAAAAATCATGAAGTCATATTTTCATACTTGATGTTCTGACCTGTCTTGGCCATCAGAGAAGCCTTCTGGAATGCTAATGCAACTATTTCAGTAACTCGATCCCCTACAGGAAATGTTATAGGTCTTCTATGATCAAAAATCAAAACGGTTTAAATATATATATATATAAAATATAAAAATAAATATTTGTCCATAATTTTCAGTGCTGACAGAAATTTCAGCAGGTTAAAAAGAAAAAAAAGTTATTTTCTATTGCTAATGTTTTATTTTGATGAAAATTAGCCCTGTGCTTACTCTTGCACACTTCTTAAATTTTCCCTGACACAGTCTATGTAGCAGAATAGTAAAATAGATGCTCCTTGTTCAGAAGAAAAATATAAATTTCACCATTCTTCCTAGTAAGTTCTCCAAAACAGCCAAAGATTTTTCCCAGTTTTCCCCAAAAGTATTTTTCCCTAATGCACAGGAGACTTAAACACAGACCACCTTTCTGAAATACATTAGTGTGTTAATAAAATAAATTAGTTTAAAAATCTAGTATTTCTATTAGAAAAAGGAAGGAAGTTTTTGGGCTATATCAGGCAAAGAGATTGCTCATCTTGACACCTACAGCTGTATGGGAATCACAATTACACAAGGAAAGCCTGTGCCCATAGTACCTGCAACCATGGTGTTCCAGGAGTTAAGTTAAAATATACACCAAAGAGAAGACATAGATTTATTTTTTCTCCTTAGAAGTAACCTCATTGAAGATTTAAGGATTATAAAATATAAACATGCTTTACTGAGAGTTGTTTTTCTCTGGGAGTGGGGCTAGTCTCTCACCTACATGCATTATGTTAACAATCATTTCTCAAAACCTATTCCATTAGGGGTTAGACTCTTTTTACAAGGGCTGTGTCATCAGGGCCTTGGCTGAATAACTCCATCTCTAAATCCATTAATTAGTGATTGAATATCTCAACTATCAAATGATTTATTATCCATAAAAAATCAACTGTCCATTGAGGATGTGTTTTTCCACAGACCTTTCCAGGACTGCTTAGCAACTGTCCCCATAAACCAGGGCCACCAGAGGCATTATAGCTTGCTCATGTGGGCACTTTAATGGCAGCAATTTAGCTCTGCAGGTCTGAACTTTGGTTAGCCATTTTAAAGCCCTTGCTCTGTTAGCTGTTGTGTCTGCACAACTTGTTTCACTTAATTGGAAAGAGTTGAGAAAGGGGACAGCCACCTAATAATCCAGGACTCCAGGAATGCTAGAAGCAGCAGATTGCCTGGCTATAGATGCAGAACACGAGGGAAGGAGCATAACTATTCTGTTAAACTTCAAAGGCAGCCCCATAAATGAAGTGCTGGATTCAGAGTGACAAATTCTGCTTTTTTGGGGTTTCCTTAGGCCGCACTCAGCATCAGCCACAGCTCCAGTCACAGCTGAAGCCCTGAGGGAGCAAAGTGTTGCTGCTTCTGTGGATTACAGGCAACCACCTCCCCAAAGCCAGGACTAATCTGGTATCAGAGTAATTGCACCCATGTGAACACTCTCCTAAAGACTCTTCCTAAGGCTTTCCCCAGCCAGCAGGTGTGTGCACAGCACTCTGCTCACCATGAGTAAGCATCCCTAGCAGATTCAGCCAGGAAGCTCTGGAGAGCCTTTTGTGCCTCACACCAAATAACACAGAGGTTTTAGCAGCACTGCAGGGCATCAGAATTAAATATCATCCCAAAGAACAAAAAAGAAACCGGTCATAAACTACTACAGGAGGGCTAGGTGATGTTTCTAGCTCCAGAGGGAAGTATATAACCCAGGAAGGCTAATAACCCATGAATTTAATTTCTGCTATTACTTCAAGGAAAAGTGCCCTTCTGTTCATAAGACAGCCAAAATCAAGAGGAGTTGCCCAGAGAGTGATTGTACTGTTGTTCCTTTTATTAATTCTGTTTCAGGTGATCTGGATATCATGGAAAAGTTACATTGTTGGGCATATTTGCTGAAAATCTAGAATTCAAGATGACAGGCTGGCCTACTTCTCTTAAGGCTTAGAACAATCTAATTGTTTAATAACTAAGCAACATGTTTAATGTTTAAACAGTAAATCCCCTCTTTAGCTCACTCTGCACCAGGACGCTTAGTCATTGAATGATTTCTGAGACTGTGTCCCCATGCTGGCTGTCAAAAGCAGCCACTGTTCTCAAGCTTAGCACCTGTCACTGCCATGAATACAGAAATACTAATTTAAATGTTTAACTTTGGGGGCAAAAAAAGTTAATGACTAAAAGAACACCTCCAGTTTTAACCTTACAATGCCATCAACAGCAACGAGAATTTCCCTTTGAAAGCAGAGTTTGATAGATTATGGCAGATACTATAAACATATTTCTTAACGCTTTCCAATGAGTTCAAGTGTTGAAATTGGAGGCTGAGGTGATTCCTTTAGTGCTGTAACCCATATTTACAACTCTGACAACCTTTGAAGCATAGAGGTGTAACCTCTGTTTGCAAAGGGCAAGGTAAAGAGTGACCCAGTCCTCCTAAGCTGCATTTCCAACTCCCTCTCTGCCACTAGATTAATGGCACAAGTGTGTTGAACAAATGTTGCTTTAAAAACGCTGAGGGGTTGTGGATTTTTTCCCTGAAAAAGTTTCATTTAAAAATAAATGCTACAATGCTTCCCAAGCAGTTCTGAAACGAGCAAAAATGTGTCCAGGCTGTTTTCTGTCTCATAGAAAATCAACTTACTCTCAGTTAAGCACAACCTAATCTCTGCTTCCCCTTTCAGTGACACAGGCTGGTTTGAACAGGTATAGTAGGTCACATTTAGGCCCCTGATAAGGACTTTTCTAAGAAGGCTCAGATCTTAGGCAGGAGTCTAGAAAAGTTTTCTGGGATGCCCGCAGAATGCCATCCTGTGGCAGTGATGAAGGCCAGTTGATAACAGTAGCTGGAACAGCACTAATATGTGGCATAGGGAGCTGTTCATCCCACACCCCTTTCACATCTGTACCTTGTTTCTGACACTCTCATGTTTCTCCTCCTTATCCCAAGAACCCACCTACAATACACAAATAAATGCACCCAGTGCTCCCTCAGGTCATCACTTGCTACAAGGAGCCATCCTTAGCAAAGGCATAAAAAACTACCTCAGATTCTCTACCTCAAAGCTGACTCTGTGTTGAGTGATGCTGGATGTATCCCACTGAAGCCAGGGTGGTGCTCCTGACAGCTGAAGTAGCCCCAATACAAAGAAGGTGTTTTGCAGTTTGAATTGCACTGAAAGGTAGTTTGTGAATTGCAGTGGTCAGCCAGAGAAGTAAGTGTCTGTACACTAATATTGTGTATGCAGGATTAAAATAGTAAGTATATGTTATCTAGAAAAAGAATTAACCTAGAAGAGGAATTAATTTTGATAGACTGTATATAGTTTCTGTTAGGATTCAGAAAGGTGCATTTCAAGAGTTGATTAATTCTTTTCACTGGCTTGTGTTTAGTTTGTCTCTACTCAGTTTTCCATTATTTATTTCTCTTTATCCAGCCAACCCGCTGAAGTCAATTAGTCATTGTATCTCTTATGTCTCTATATTTTCACTGCAGAAGGTTCATAAACCCTTGCAGAATCTTTAAGTGTTTATTTCAGCTGCTTGGCTCTATGACCAATAGGCAGCTAGTGTGAACATAGGTTTTCCACTTGACTTGGTGAAGTCTGGCTTTAAATTCCACACAGAATGTTATGTGTGGTTTGTTCTCAATAAAAATTAGTTCAGTCCATTGTTCCTATGATTCATGTGTAACAATAAATGTTCTTCACCTCTTCACATAATCCTATCCTTGGGAAAGTTAGCACAAAACAATCAGGTAAGAAATTAAAGGAAATCATTCATTCATTCAAGAAGACACATCATGGGAAAGTCCATCCTTCCCACTGCTTCTTACAGAGGAGGTTTTTTTGGCAGAATAGTCAGTGAGGCTGTGAGAGTTAGAAGAAAGCCTCTGACTTGAAGACACCCTAAATTTAGAGTCAAGAAGACTACAGATGTTAAATTCTGCCTCTGCACTCCAGAGATAAAGGGTATGACACTCAGCTGCACAGGAAACCCTCCCCAGCCTACAGCCTGGATTTTAGCATTTCCAAAGTGGAATGGCATCAGTGTGTGGGGCTAAGAGAGCAAAGTTGCAGTGCTTAGAGCATGCAGCAACCAGGCACCAAAATCTCTTTTTGTTTTCCTAGAAAGAGCCTTATCATCATTCAAAGATGGTATAATTGAACACTATGATTCATTTAACAGTACAAAAGACTATAAAAACAAAAGTACATTTTCATTATCAGAGCTTTCCAAACGAAAAAAAAAAGAAAATTAATAGCAAAAGTTGCTGATATTATAAAACTTCTCAAAGAATTTATATGGCTTTTTAAACTGGGAAGATGCACACAGGAGCTTTCAGGAACGGAAAATGTGGACACTCCTTTGGAAATCTTTGAGAAGAGTGGAAAAATTTTATTAACAAACTAATGATTTCTCACTGGTATAGAAACAAACTGGATACATGGGCATAATGAGGAAGGTGTCAGATTTTCTTTGTCTCAGTGAAATTACTTCAGTTAACTTTCTGATGAACATTTTCAGTATTGACAATCCTTTGGTAATCACAGTATTACTGGCTCTCATATCCTCTTTATCTATCAATACCCTGGTTTTGATTATACTCAAAGCTAATAGTTTGGTAGAGAACAAATTTACTGTTTCTTCAATGACTAACAGACAGCCTCTTTTCCTTTAATATATATTTAGTATCCATATCAATACATTTACACACAAACACACATACAGATGCCCATACGTATAAGTATAATTTTATTTATATTTCACATATCTTCCATGTAATTAACTCTAATTTTTTTTCCTTTTTTCATTAATGCAAACCTTGAAAATAGAATCTGCTCCTGTATTTATAAACCACTTCAGCTAGCCATAGATACTTGAATGTTAGACTTCTCAAATTAATTGCAAGCATTTAAAAGCCATAAAAAAGCAGTAGGATTTGCTCCCACAATTACATATGGGCACCAAAATGTGAACATACATTTTAATCAGGGAAAAGGCTGAGCAGGGAAAAAAAACAGCAAACAAACAAACAGATAAAAAACCTTAGGAAGAAAAAGAAAAAAACAAAACAACAAAAAACTACACCCTAAAGGAAACCATCATAAGTACACTAGCAGAAAAGTGCAGAGGAATGGGAAAGTGTGTCCAATGCCTGCAACAAACAAATATTCTCATAGAAGCCATGTTAGGATAGCATTACTTTATTGAGAAGATTGTATCCATTCCCTTGTAATTTAACCTGCCTCTGATTACTTTCTTATGCAACAGTCTCTCTTGGAACATTGCGTCATGGAAAAAAAAAGGTGGAGCAGTTACATTCACAGCCATTAACTACCAGAATTTTTTTAACTCCTCCTGCGTGACACTTTGCCTATGCCTTCTGAGGAAGGAACACACTGCCAAAATGCAGAATTAGCAAAATCTCTAACATAATTTACAACAAGGTTTATCACCTCTTGATCAGTAGAAATAAGGAAATCCCCTTTTCCATTTGCAGGTGCCTTGGGAAATTCCAGTTCTGAGGATTAACCACTGCTTGTCTTGTGGTGAAGTTGTCATGTAAGCAGTTTGGTTCTCATCTCAGCTCTTGGTGCCAGTCCTGTAATGGCAGCAAACAGCATCCCATAGTGTGTGAAATAAACCAGAGCAGCTGTTTAACACAAAAACCTTAGAGAGGAAGGAGGAATCTGTCTGTTCTGTATTTTCTACCTCAGAACTCAGATATCTTGAAACTCAAAGCCATATGAAGTCCAGTAGTGAAGAGCTAACAAATTTTTTGCCCTGCATCCAGTCCAGTCCCAGCAGCAGGATATCCAGACCAGCTCAGTACCACACACATGTGAGCAGATGCATTCTTAAGGCAAAATAGATGGGCTTTTTAAATGAACACGGGCATGGAGCTCAGGATACAGCTGCTCTGATTCTAGACAATGCTTTTTTAGAGCCCAGGAAAGTATCCTGGTACAGAACTAGAGTAAAAAGTATCAGCATGTTTTTTAAAAACTGCTCTCAAGTTCAGCCCTAGCATCACATAAAACGTGTTCAGATGCTGGTCTAAAAAAGACCAAAATCTCTTAGACCCCCTTCAACTCCTCAGAAAAATGTAATCATAATTTTATTTTTAGGGTGCTTCATCTCTCCTGTAGCAGTGGCACCTTGGGATCTGTTTAGGGCTCCTGGATTACAGCAGCCACTTCCAAAAGGTCTGCTTGTTGCTACCCATAATCACTGCCTGTAGATGCTGCCTCCTAGAGCTGAGCACAAACACACCCTGCCTTGATAAGCTGGGCACACATCTGAACACAAATGTGGTGGATTCAAATCCCACATTTCCCCACAGCTACCATTAAACTATCACAGGCCAGCCTAGGCAGGGTGCCTCCTCCTTCATGTCTTTTTCCTGAAGCTTTTCTTACAGTGTTGGGATGGAATATGAGTTTTGACCCTTGTCAAGAAACTCGTAGGTCTGTCCATTCTCCAGGTATTTTCCAAATGACCATTCATTGGAGAGGAGTCATGGATGAGGATTTGGAGTAGATGACCCACAGAGGTCCCTTCTCAACCATCCTGTGATTCTGTGATGATAAGGGATTTTACCCATCACCTGTGTGGTGGTTGCCTCTCTGGGAGCATTAGATGAAGCTTTTCCTCCTGGGATTGAGACTCAGGATTCTCTCACCTGTGTCACACTAAAATAGGATGAACAGAGAGATACAAATTGCCAAAATCACAAGGGTCAAAAGAATGGCAGGTTCAGATGCAGTTTTTGGAAACAGGCATAATTGTTATGATTCAGAGCTGGCACTGAGCAGAGAAGTTGGCTTCCAACTCAGGAGGTCACTCAAATTCTGGGTTTGAACTGTCCAGTTTACCCTGAGAAATCATACCCAAATGCTTCTGGGTAAGGCCAAAACCAGAAAGTATGCAAGTCTCCTCACTGTAGAAAATCAAGCAATTGACCAAACTAGCAATTACTGCAGGATCCAGATAATCTCTACATACAGAGAGGAGAAGTTTGGGGCTGTTTGAAGAGAAAATCCTGCTTTTTTGAACTCAGTTGCAAGGAAAAATCCAAATATGATTTCACCCTACATCATGCTATTACCAGTGTGGAGATTTTTTGGTTATAGATAAGGATCAGCCAGGGTTTATTGCAAAGTTTATTTTGTAGTAAGCCTGTAGCAGCAATTAAAGTTCCAAAACAGTTTTCACATACTAGTAATTTAAAGAAAAGTACATCTCTGAAGATGTAATTTTCCATTTTTAATCTCTATCCAAAGATATTCATTAACTTTGAGCAAATTCCTGTGAAACAGTTATAATTGTATGAAAAAGATACTTTTGCAGATGTAAAAAAAGATAACTGCTGACTTTTTCCTTTCTCTTCTATAAGATAAGCCAAAAGAGATGACCTCTAAGGACTGGTACATAAATAACAGCTCAGGAACTTGTTCATAAATGCGCTATAAAATTAAACTGGAAAAGAACTAAATGATAAATCCTGGGTATGCTGGGTAATAAGAACGCACAGAAGAAAGCAGCAATAAGATATTTTGATTCCTTTCAAGTCACAACCTGCTTCCTAAAATGATACCTGGGGCCACAAAGCTAATACATGTGGAATTGGAGCTCAGTTTTAGCTCAGATATCAGAGCATAGTTGATTTCAGCCTCAGTGCAAAAGTTGTAGCTATGTATAATATTACAAAAGTTCCTTTTATAATTATGTCAAGCAATCTAAAAAAAAATTTCTTACCAGAAGGTAACAATTAGTAGAAGAAAAATTTCTTTATATAGAATGGTTCTATGTGCTATTCTAACATAGAATTAATTTACTTAATATATGAACTCTTCCAGGAATAGTCTTTTCTTGGTTTGTATTTATCATGGTGAGTGGGTATTTGATATCCTTTAACATGTAGAGGTCTGTGTAGAATGATAATGTATTGAGGAAAGGAAATATTTGCTCCTACCTACCACCCAGCTATACCTGCACAAAAATTTGTCAGACTCATGCAGACATAATACCCAGACATAATTTCCCAGCAGCCAATTAAGATCTTCACCAGGATAATTAATTCTATATAGAAGATACATAAATACTTCCTTCATGCCTGGCAGCATAAAAAGAGGCAGCTATAAATATTTGGCTTTACTCTGAAATCTGTCTAAAGACACTGTAATATTTATGGCATCTATGACATATGCAAACAGGGATAGGTTTCAATTCTTTACACTTTTTGTATCTTGATATTCTTAGACTGACAGACCAAGAACACAATTAATATCTACTTAATGATATCATATCATAGTGCACTGATCTATTATGTTGGGGTTTTTATTTATCTATATCAAAATAAGATATTTCTTTATGTACATTTTCTAGTATTTTTTATAAAAAACAGAATGAACTTGGTATTTTTCCCTCCTTACACTTGCAGAACTCATTCTCTACCAATCCTGAATGAGAATTCTGTGGTACATACCAGTAAAATGTCATTAGCAATATCCATTTGTCTTAGGCACAGCAGTGGTTCTAAAGTATAAAATTAAAGTATACTAAAAAAAAAGAAAACTTCTCAGGCTCTGGTGGAGGCATTATCCAACTGAAGTACCTGAACTGGGAAGAATTCCATCTTGGTGATCATGATCAGACCTACCATAACACCTGACACTGAAGGAAAATGATACCAGTTTCCATCACTGGGCACCCAGAAAAGACAAATAATGTGGGTACCAGTTGTTTACTGGGCAGTTTGGAAACATAAAATAACTCTAAGAGCACAAATCTCTGCCTGCATTTATGCCTTTGTTTAATACTGAGTAATCCTTAGCAAAGGCCCTAGTCTGAAAAAATTAAGGACATTCTACTCCTATTTCCACAAAGTACTTAGCTCTTAATGGAAGCTTTCTTATTGATTTTAATAACTTTATTCCCATGAGATGAATCCTTAAATGCTTGGCTCTAATGAGACTCCTCCCAACCTTGAAGTTAAGCATTAAGGTCCAGATCCTTGTGGGTATTTACGTGTTTAATTATTTTCCTGTATCAGAACTAGCCCATAAAGACAAGTTCCAAATTCTTGGTCATAAAGGCATGACAGTTCCTAGATATTTCTTTCTGCCACAGGCAGCCTGCCAGCTGGAAAGCTTCTTTGCCTCAAAACTTCAAGAATACTGAGTGTCAGTCTGGCATGGGGTACTGGTCACTAAATTCAGATCACGTAATACATGGAAGTACGATGTTTTCTTTTGGTGATATAAACTCCTGGAATGCACTACAGCACTGTAAAAAACTCCCTTCTGTATTGAGTCCTCTATCTTTATGCCAATGGTTTTTAATCCCATCCAAAAAAAAAAGTTTCCAAAAATCATTTTTAAAAGGCAAATACACTGATAAGGTTTCTGATTTCAGTGGGTGTTTAGTGTGGCTGTCAGATTTTCATATTTAGCCTGAAAGAAAGTTGTTTCTTCTTAGCACAACTTGCTTTCTGTTCTATTGATTTACAGCAGAGGATTTGAATGTGTCACCTTTCCTTTTTGGCTCTTTACACACATTGCTTAATTCCATCAACAGAGGTCACTGCAGCTCCTTTGCTCTGTGGTGAAAGCATTCCTCTTCCAGCTGATAAAGCATAATTAATGCTGTTATCTAGCAGAAGTTTAGTTTATCCATCGTTTTAGAGACAGAAAAATTAGTACAGGAAAATTTGCATATATGGAAGGCTAAAACCCAACAAATCAAAATAAACTAAAATAAAACCCCACCAATAACAACAATAGTAAAATGAGCTTGTTTGAGCTTTGGAACTTAACCTAATTCATGCAAACTTGTTTATATGAAGTTTTGAGCTTGGTCACTACATCTATCTTTCTTTTCATTACCTAGGAACAAGACATGTAAATCTGATCTTGGCACCAGCTGTTCTATCTGCACTGCAGTTCTTGGTAAATCAGTATCATTTCTACACTATGGAAAAATAAGAATAAAGCTCCTGAAAAAGCTCCTTTAAATTGCTAAGATATTTCTCAGCAGTCATCACTTTCATTTAAATCTATGTTTGCATACTTATGAAAATGATGAGGAATGATTTTGGATTATTTATCATTAAGTGGAATTCAAGCCAAAGGGTCCATCTGAGGCTGCAGTAATGTGAGCCTTGCAATTTTCTATCACTAAAGCCATTGCAGCTGACAGAGCCAAATACACTTGCAGGGAGTCTTTTAGAACTTAAGATTACATGGGAGTTGCACACAGTAAGACATTGTTAAAGATGTATATATGTGTGTATGTATATTTATATCTGTGTATATGTGCTTTATGTGTACATGTAGAAATAGCTTAATTTATTAAGGAGGAAAAGGAGGTTTGTCTCTAAGATAACAAAAAGGATCAGGTCAGTGGAATACTAATTCAGGCACAGAAAGCTGCATTCATATATTCACCACTAAGGTGAACATGGGGTAGATTGTCATTGGAGTCAGTGGAGGCAAAGCTGTTTATCAGGTCACTGCAAGGTAGCCAAGGTTCAACAAGTTCAATCAATTTATCTCCAGCAATTTCAGCCCCAGGTTTCTGTCCAGCTGCCCTAAAGGTGCCTCTAAGCTCTGGCTGCTGATCCAGGGAGCAAAGAGCTTCTGTGGTTCCTCTGCCAAACATGGCAACTCAGATGGCTTGTGGCATTTTAGACTTAGCCCTGAGTGTCTTTAGCCCTAAGAGATTTATCCTAGTTCTAACACCTGTGCTAAACATCTCCAGCTTCCCATCCCCATCAGACCAAAATGGAAGAGGAGCACCCTCCAAGAGTTTCTGTTCCATTTTCCAAGAAAAAAATGTGTTTGCCATAGTATATTCACTTCCTATCATGTCACCAGATTTTGGAACTAAGCAAAACATGCAGAGCACATATAGTTTTTTGAAAGGAGCAACAGTCAATGCACAAGGAAAAAATAGTGGAAATTAATTTTTTTTACATTACGTGCATTTTAAGTATGGCAATATTTTATGTTTTAGGACACTGGGTGTTTGTAAGCAGCAAGGTCTGATGGCTGGAAGCAGTGCACAAACAATTTCTGTGTGAATTGTTTCCTTTTTTGTGGTGTGAGATGAATGAAAAATTTCAGCCTGTTCTTTTGTTCCTTTCTGTAGGTTTCAGTCACCTGAAAGCCAAAGGGAAGTAAAGGTAGACTTGGGGTCCAGGAACCAATGTCTCTTGTTCCTGGCACTGTTCCTGTGTTAGGTGTTCACATGGCTCATTTTTTTGTGCAAGTTTCTCTACCTTACACATAGGATTTTAACACTGGCATAAATCTCAGGATGTCCTGGCACTGAACTGTCTGTGCTTTGTCTGGAAGACACTGTGCACCACAGCAAATATTATCAATATTCATCATCATGTAAGATTGAAGCTGAATATATGTGAGTACCTGACTTTCATTTGTATATTGTTTTCTCACCCAGTTCAAGTTTCTGTGATGGGGAATTTACTGTCTGGGTTTGGGACAAAATTGGAAGGAAACTTCCAAAGGGGTGATTCCCTAAAGGGCAAAATTCAGTGTCTCCCTTCCCCTCACCTGTTCAGAAGATAAACCTCCTTCGAGAAAAGTAGAAAAAAATGTTTATTTAAATGTTTATTTATTAAATTAATGTTAAATAAAAATTAAAAATTTTAATTAAAATAATTAAAAATTAGTAATATTAAAATGAGTCATATTAAGCAATAAAACCTCTTGCTGTTCTGAAGAGATGGCAAATTCAGAAAGTCCTTCTGTAGTTCAGAGAGAGTCCTCTGTGGGTTTCTCAGCTCACTGAGTCTCTCAGTCCCTCCAGTGCTGGAATGCCACGTCCTGGGCCCTGGTGGGCCACAGGTGTGAACTCCTGCTGTTTTCTGGGTTTTCAATCCAGAGCAGGGCTGAACAGTTCAAAGAAAAAGGAAACCCACAGTCTGGGGAGCTTCTCTGCCTCAGCTAGCTAAAACACTGACTAAAAGCACAGGAGAGTTCTCTCCCTGTCCATGCTGCAGACAATGCACACCAAGGGACAGAGAGCTGAAGCTCTTATCTCTGTGTTTTAAAAACAGACATGAAAAAATTCCACCACTTTTCCTTCTCCCTCCTTCTCTCTCAGATCTAGTTTTAAAAGCACAGAACTCAATACCCAGAATAAGCAGAACAGACAATTGGGGATAAAATTCAGCATCATTAAGTCATCCCAGGATATTTTCCCATAAGGAAAGTCATGATTATAGTTATCTAAAGGGTTACAGGGTTTATTCCGAGATATCTTTTTATTTTGACATTTGTGCATAACTCATTATTTTCACCCTTTATAACTGCTGATGATTCATTAGAGCAAGGAGAAAATGGTGCTAAGCTTAGTACCAAATAATGACTCTAAATTAGTACCTGGCACAGGTGCCAGCAGTTCCACTTCAAGCATCTTTTATTATAATTTTATATTTAGCAGAAGAGGGTACTGATGAGAAAGCATTGAGCAGGTGTCTAACAATCTGACCTGTGTTTGCACATGTAAAAGGGATGTTGCAGATGACTAATACCTGTGCCCACAGCTCACTGTGGCTGTTCTTGACAGATACTTCTCTCTTTTCTACATTTCTCCCACAAGGATGGTAGAAAAATAAGTAAGGTATGATGTTCAGTTTGGGTGTCTACTCCTGACCAGCTGTTCACTGTTGGTGTGGCTGCAATCTGCCCTGCCAAACAAAACCCTGAAAATTACTTGACATTGTTTTCTTTAGTCCATGTCACTTTTCTTATGATTGAAAGGTAGTCAAATTTTTCCATAAGGATGAGTGGACTAGAAATAAACAAGAATCTATACTAAATTTTGAAATTTAATACCTGTGAAACCAAAGAAGGAAAGAAAAAGGAGTTTCACTTGTCATTAACA
This sequence comes from Oenanthe melanoleuca, assembly GCF_029582105.1. Classification (NCBI taxonomy): domain Eukaryota; kingdom Metazoa; phylum Chordata; class Aves; order Passeriformes; family Muscicapidae; genus Oenanthe; species Oenanthe melanoleuca. The sequence goes on along the minus strand of NC_079333.1, from coordinate 83,351,470 downwards.
CTGAGACAGATTTCTCAAAATGAAATTAACTAGGCAACTTAGCTCAATAGACTTCCAGTCACTTTAACTGGTTCACAATATTACTCATATAACCCAACACCTCTAATTTTAAGGTTCTTAAGTATAGTGAGTTTGGCAAAACAGCAAATATAATTCTCTTACCTAAAAAGCAAACAAAATATAAAGAGAAGGTAATCTGCTTTTCCATTCTCAGTGTTTGTGTTTTATGCATATATGCAAATATAAATTTTTTAAAAAGTATATATGAAAAAAGGAAGCTTGAAAATATTTGTTGCCATTTTCCAGTCACCCACAGACTTTCATACAGTAGTTTCCACTCTAACATGACAATAGAATGTGAGGTTTTGGTATCTTAGTTTTCAGGCTGCAGAAAAAACTTTGAAAGTGTTAGTGCTCAAAACTGACACACCAGCAAGAAAATAAGGAACATTTCACAATTTTTTCCATCTTCTGTTAGTTTGAATTTGTGTTTTGCATCCACAGCAATTTGATGGTTTCTGCTACAGATATCACTGGTCCTCTTTCTTTGACTATGTCTCTCGTGCATATGCATTTTATCCTTCTCACATTAAACATGATCTCTACAAGCCTCTCCATCCTGAAACTCTGACCTCCTTTCCGGAATCTCATCTAACTTCCCTTTGAACTGCTGCTCTGAACACATCTGAACTTTTGTCATTCAAGCCAGTGTGCTTCCTTGGCACATGCACAGCACTAAATCAGTCCACCTAGAGCTCCTGCCAGGACACTTGTTCTTTTCCATCTGTTGCAGCTTCTTCTCTCTGGCTTTGTTAGACACATGCCTGCCCCACTCACTGCAGTTTTGAGCCATGCTAAAAGGGGAGTTGCCTCCCCCAGCCCCTGGTTCTGCATCCTTTGCCAGTGTCTTCCCCTAGTGTGCCTCAGAAACTCTTTTGTGTCTTTCACAGCATCCCTCCCTATCCTGCTTGCTGGCATTATCCTGTGACCAGCAGTTTTCCCCATGGGTGCTGTACAGATGGCAGCAGCCTGGCTGCTCAGGGGTGGGCACCATTGTCCCCTGAAGAGAGACCACAGCAATGCCTTCTTCAGTGCACCCTGTTAACTTGTATGTCTAGAGGTCACAACTTGGATGCTCCCTGCAGAAGCTGTTATTTTGTCCTGATTGCTGGCACTCCCCTTGCTGCTGAATCCTTCTTGCTAAGTTCTCTAAGGGAAAGATTCTTCTTTTACTACACATTCTTAATCACCAGGGATATTAATTGCAAAGCAATAGCTGCAACTAGAGCAACAAGATCTAACAGTTAATTACACTGTGCAATAAACATGAAAGTACTGCCAGCTGCTCACAACATATTACTGACCTCAATAAATCCCTCCCTTTCTCTGCAATATTCTGTTTAACCATTGTTGCTTTTTCTACTGAAATATGTTCTCATTATGACTGTTATTGTCTTATTTTTCTATTGATTAACAAGTTCTGTTCAGATGTGAGCTGGTTTAGGCTGGGATAGAGTTAATTTTCTTCATAGTAACTCATATTGGATTTTGTATTTGAGATTTGTGCTGGAAACAGTGTTGATAACAGATGTTTATGTTATTGCTGAGCTGTGCCCACACAGAGTTCTGTGTGCACAGAGCACAGAGCTGCTCTGCCTCTCACCCCACCCCACCAATGAACAGGCTGGGGATGCCAAGAGAGGAGAGCTGACCAACTGACCAGGGGATATCCCACACTGGGCAGTGCCATGCTCAGCAATAAAAGTGGGGAAACAGGAAGGAAGGGGAGGACAGTCAGTGATGGTGTTTGCCTTCACAAGTCACTGTAACACCTATGGCAGCCTGGTTTTCCTGGAGACGTCTGAGCCCCTGCCTGTCCACTGGGACTGGTCAATGAATTTCTTGGTTTGTTTTGCTTGTGTGTGTGAGTTTTGCTTTACTTATTAAACTGTCTTTATCTCAACCCACAAGGTTTTCCTCCAGTTCTCTCCCCCATTCCTCTGGGGGGGGAGTGAATGAGTAACTGCATGAGACTAAGTTGCAAGCTGGGCTTAAACCACAACATATTGCATCTCCTATTTTCTCTGCTGTGAAAGGTAAAGGTTATTCATTATTATTCCTTCCTGAAGCTCACCTGTCCTGCTCTATCCTCCTGCCCAAGGAAATAGTCTTAATTTTCTGAGCTCTTATTTCCTGTCAGGATATTGAAAAATATCCTTCACCCTCTGGGCATGAGTTTCCTGTGCCAGTTCACCTTAAATCAGTGTGGAATTTAAATTCCTGAGTAAATAGCACTATACCAGTCAAAAAAAAAAAAAAAAAAAAAAAAAAAAAAAAAAAATCTTGAATTAATTTGCCTTTCTAAATTATCAGCACAAGGTTCCTGGATGTGACCTTGGTTAAAGAGTTTAAGAACGCCCACACCCTGAATTTAAATTCATGCCCTAAACCATTTCAGCTTTCTTTATGGTGAGGCCTGAAAACCTATAGACATGGATTAAGTTACTTGTAATAAAATACTGCTATAGTTATTGCTCTTTAAAATATAAGCAATGTGCTTTTTTCAGGAGAACTTTTTTGTCCACAAGTAAGAAATAACTATTAAAGAAAAAAAGAAGTGCAACATTATATTTTGGAACATATTTTATATAGGCATCTGCAGCATTGCTTCTTGGCTGATGGCCAGCAAAGCCATTAACAGCAACTAATGGCACAGAAGGAAATTTTCTTCCAGTACTATTTACTAATTGCTAGGAAAGAAAACTAAAAATAGACATTACAAGTTTAGGAGCCAGACTGCAAAATCTGAAAGCACTCTATTAACTTCTATCTGCTCTACAGCTTTACACTCTCTGAAGTTCTGGGTCACTGATTTCATCAACAAGAAGGTTAAGAATGAAGCAAAGGGAGATTTGACTCCATCTATACACTATTTCTCTTAGTATTTTATTATCTTTCTCTAGTCCTAATATAAACCCATAATTAGAAACTGAATGTTTTGCTCCCAAATTCTGATGGGTAATTACACAATGCTCTACAACTTCTACAATATTAAAGGAATTTAGGAGTCAATTATGAGCATGTCTGTCAAACATATACTGGTCAACATGCACAGACTCCACTTTCCCATTATGAATGTCTAGTCCCTCCCCATGCCATCCTGACATCCCATTAATCCTCGTCTCACAGAGTTTGTCTCTGTCCAGTTCCCCCAGACAATTCGTTGATTAAATCTTCTTACAGATGAAATGCTGAATTTGCAGCTCACAGTAATTCCTCCATTAAAGCTGTTTCTCATGAAACATCTCCCTTGGAAGATAAGATTCTTCACCTTCCTTTCAGATTTCCACATTCTCTCTCTCCCCAAGGGTTGCCAGCAGTTCATATCACCCACCAGCCAGTTTTGGAGATCTCAATCCCCCCCAGTTCTGTGATGCAGAAGCAGGTTTCACGCTTCTGCTGCCTTCACACTCCATGCACCTCTGTGGCCTAACACCACAACACATGGGTACTGATTTTGCCCTCAATTAAATATCATGTGGCAACCATGTGGCTGACAGTGCAATTTAAGACCTGAGTTTGTATGATAACTCTTTCCCTTCATATCATGTTTTAATTTAGATTTATGATATGTCAATATACCTTGCTGTAGGACTGAGATCCGGTGCTAGGCTTTTGTTTAAAAACTCTGTGGTGCACTTCCTCCTTTGGTGGAGCTGGGTTTATTTGTTGATTTTCAGGTACAGTACCGTATTTCATTGCTAATTTGGTATCGGTATCGGTATCGGTACAGAAGAAAAATCCTACCCTGTTTTAATGATGTAGCACTGTTTTCATAAAAGGAAGTCGTATAATTTCTCTGGCACAATAAGGAAATACAAACAGAACTCAAGTTTCATAAAGCTTTGTACAATTTCAGTACAGATGATTCATTATAACCTGCCAAGCATAAAAGCATCAAGCATGAGAAAATAGGGGAAAGGGCTTGTGGGGTTTTCTTCCTCTGGTGGTGTTTTCAAGTTTGTTAGTTTAGATTCTAGCTGCTCTGAATCAGAAACCCTTTGTAAGAAATATGAAATCATAACTTACAGGAATAAGTTATTAGTATATATACATACAAGCAACACCAGCAATATATAAAAAAGAAACATGCAGGTAGCACTGCTCTCTCTAACTCTTGAATCTCTGACCCTTAGAGTAGCATTTGCAGACTTTGGCTTGGGCAGCTAAGCAAGATCTGAGTGGAGGAGATAGAAGGAAACTTGTCAAAAACATGACTGAACTTGGTGCATTTCTTAACCATAGATTTGATATTAGTGCAGCTGTGGGTTTATGGACTTCTGAACTCAATTCATCACTTCGGATACAGTGCCAACACACAGAAGACAGTGGCAATGCCGCTTCCATTCTGCAGAAAGGAACTTCTTCAGAGAAACTAGGTCTCTGGGACTTAGCTAAAATTATTAAAGACCATAATTTGTGCTTCTCCTGCTGCTAGGGAGACCCACCATTGAGAGTGGAGCATAGGCACACAGAGCCACTTGGAAGGGAGCTCCATAGAACTTGGAAGTCCATAGACTTTGGATGTCAAGTGCTATAGTGACCATCCCTCTGGTTATTTCTGCTTTTTTTTTTTTTTTAAAGAAAAAGCTTCTCTGTACAGCATATAGAAAGACACACTACAAAAAGCTGGGAGACAAACACAGGGCCTCTCTTTCCTGCTAGCCAGCAGTCTGCAGGGTTAGGCTCCCTCTACCCTTAATCCCAGTTTCCTGCTTCCTATCTGCATTGCTGGTGCAGTAGTAGTGTGAAAAATGATGCATGTTTCTGGGCATACAAGGTGGGAGTGGGAATGGAGAAGTTAGATTCTTCACAAGGAAACTTCCTTCTCTCTGAATCACAAAAATATTGTGTGTGTTCTTGCCATTCCATGCTCAGAAATAAAATCCTGACAGCACTCCTGCCTGAAAACTCCTCTGGATTTGTATGTACAAGGATACATGCTTTATTCATCGAAAACAGCAGTAGGTGAGTAATAGGAACCTACATACTGAAATTGATTTAAGTCGCTAGAGTCATGGATCATCACAGTAGATGACTTAACACACTTTTGCAGAGCCAAAACCTGAGTTGCCAAGAGGTTACAAAGTGCTGAAAATGTCCACCGAAAGTCCTTTTGACTTAAGGTCTTGCTTAGGCATCTTCAGTGACATTTACATGCCCTAAAAAATGCCTTTCTGCTTTTAACTCTTTCCCAGAATGCAGCTACTCTGAAATCAAAAACTCTATGCAAGTTGAGGTAATCTGTGCATTCACATGTCAAAGATGCTTTTATATATTTCTATCCTCTGGATGCAGACCATAGTATGAAACAAAGGCAGTGTCAGCTTCCACCCATACCATTACATGCACCCAACTACTGCTGTTTAAATCCAAGGCCAAACCCCTACAAATATCATGTTCTCCTCTTTCCTGCAGTGTTTTGTTGGAAAGAAAGCTTGATATAAGCACATAAGAATTTGAGTCTTCTCTGAGCCACTAAGTACCTTAATGCAACTCCTGAAAGTGATACGAGAACCAGTACACTGGTCCCCAGAGGAAAATCAGTTTGGTTCATATAAAAGCTTTGTTATTTCTTTTGAAGCAGTGCACCAGGAGCCCTAGAGATGCAAACACTGATCTTCTCTGCTCCTCATATAACTAATGGCCTGGCTGGTGCCATTGTTTCTGTCTCTTCTTCTGACTCATACTCCTCTACTTCTCTGACAGTGAGCCCAGCCTTTGGCACTGGAGCTAGATTGTCTGCTCTGGTGAAACGAGGACGGATGGTTGAGTTTCCTCTTCGCCCTGGCAGGTTGGAGGGACCTGCTCCTCTGCCCAAGGCTGCCATTGGAATCAGCTCTTGGTGATGCTTTGCTTCGCGTGGCCGTGGTCGGGGCTGGGATCTCAACGTTAATGGGAATGCAGCATCAGAGTCACTTCTGTGCTGATCTAAACACAGACAAATAATTCATTTGTTAAAGAAGGGAAAAGAAATGATATGGTATAGGAGAGATAAAGCCTATTCAATACAACACAATACCACAGAACTGAAGCATTTTAAATAATTACTGTAGAATAGGGAAGCAGTCAAGAACTAAAAATAGCCCTAATTTTTAATTTTCATCTCAAAGTAGATGTTTGAAATATTTTATTTACCTTATCTCAGCTCTGAAACCCCAGAAGATAGGCCAATTCTTCTACCTTTTGGTGTCTCACAGACCTGCCCAGTGCCTTCACTGCAAGGGTGAAGGGCAAGAGTGAAATGCAAGAGTGTTCCTTTACGTAATTTGAGTTTTCCTCAAATTTCACAAGTGTAGCTAGTACCATGGTTCAAAAGCATTTTTAAACACACAGCCCAAAACAAAAATGTGACAAAGCAGAAAATTCTGGTCCATCAAAAATCAAGTTTGCCAGTGACCTGTGACTAACAGGTGGGAAGAGAACAGTTTCACCTGAAACCAGGGGTGCTTTGATTACTTTGGGTGTGTCAGATCTGCTCCTACCAGCTTGCTTTGCCACAAGTGCATTGTAAAAATTAGTTTGTAAAAGATCAGTAGCTGGCATTCTCATCCTGCTGAGTTTATAGAATATACTTTTTCACTTTCCTAAAGCCACTTGTAGTCTAATTACACAGTAGCAAAGTAGTTAATGTAAGAAACAACTCCTAACAACCTAAGCTAGGAGGTTCTGAGATGTAAGCACAAAGGTCTCTGAACAGTAAAATTAGTCCAAATTCTTCTACAATTAAATCACACATGTATTGACTACGGTCATGGTGTCAAAATTTGAAAATTATTGCAGATCCATAACTATTAAATTATTTTTAGCCAATGTTTATTTCACAGTTAGCACAGTAAAGCACTGCTGCTCATAGGCCACATAGACATACTACACCCTAAGCAGGACACGATTTCTCAGATTTCCAGGGCTTCTACCTAGCCCTTTGAGAGCATCACTGCCACAAACTATGAATTATATATGCTGCTAAAGAAACAATTCATAAAATCATAGACTGGTTAGGGTTAGAAGGGACCTTTAAGATCCCTTACTTCCAAGTGCCTCTCCATGAACAAGGAACCTTGCACTAGACCAGGATGCCAGCTCCATCCACTTGCTCATGAGCACCTTCAGGGATGAGGAGTCCATATCTTGTCTGGGCAATAACAACCTCTGTGGCCAATTCATTTATATGAGTGGCAGAAAGAGCTGATAGGTGACTTAAGGATCTATTTGTGGTCATTTCTGACCTTTTAGTTTCTAAATTTTCTGCACATGGTATATATAAGACCTAAACCAAGCTTGCTGGAAGATGTTTTTTCTATAAGGTCTTCCAGGCATATACAGAAGAGATGACATTTATCTATGGAAATGCATATGTGCATGTGTGAAGTTGTCACTCTAATTCCACTCTAATACTGAGTACTTCTCTTCTTAGTTTCCAAGTGCAATTCATCTCATCCCAACAGTTTATGAGAGGACTTTAGGGTGGCTTTTTCCTGCTGAAGACACTTAAAGTGGTGTTAATGTCACATGATGGGCTTAAAGTGGGGCCAGAGGTTGGACCAAAGAGTTTATTTATTTGAACAGATTACAAGGCAGGGCTTAAATTCAGGCCTATCTAATTAAAAAAAAAAAAAAATTTAAAAAAAAAAAAGTGCTTGCATTCACTGCTTCAGGGTTTAGCTCTCCCTCCACTGAAGTAATACATCTGCCTCATATAGCAGCATTTGGTCCTTTGAAAGTGTCTGCAGTGATTTTAGGTCTAAGACTGCTATGTGGAATACTTTAACTCTTTTAGAAAGAGACATATCTCCTGTGATGATGTCCTGATAAACAGGACCAAAAAATCCCTTTGAGTAACATTTATTTTCTCCTCTGAGTAGATCCTATGGGATTCCACTTTGCTGTCATCATGTATGAGTGCCTATAAAGGACTTTGAATGGAGTGTTTAGGGAAGGAACTAAAGACAGTGAAAGGAAGAGACTTGGGAAATCTAGGGAGAAGCAAGTGCAGGAAAATAAAGGAAAAAGAGAATAAAAAGGGCCAGGCAGTACATATATCTAGTAATGCCCTGCACTTGATCAACACAGTCTGTCTTTTTTTTTGTTTTGTTTTCTCGTCTGACTGTGTTCCTCTATCAGCAGCTCCCCATAGGGTGTGCCTGTGTGTGTGGAGGCCTGAGTGCCAGCAGCTGGAAGGACTGGGATGCATCTGTCAGTGCAGAATTGGTGGCAGTCATCAAGCCAGAGTAGCCACTGAGTAGGATAAGAGGCTTGGGAGCTGCCCATTGGAGCCACCATCAGTCTGGAGCAAAGACTGAGGAGGGCAGAAGGTCTGTAGGGTGACTACTGGAGGGAGCAGAAGGTCCAGAGCAGTGACTGAAGAGACCATGGGATCTATGGCTGGCTACTAGTAAGGCCATAATGTGGGCTGGATACCTGAGAGACTGGTTTGCAGGGGATCCAGGAGATTTCTCCAGGGAAGACTGGCTGTCCAAGGCAGCTACTGGAGTGTCCTACAAGTCAAAGGCGGAGTGTAAGAGCTTGTCTCTGTGTGCATGTGTGTAGGTCTGTGTACCAGCAGCTGCTATGGGGCTCACATGCCCCAGGGCCACCAAGTGTGCAGATGGAAGGTCCAGGGCCAGCTACTCTGCACAGCCCAGATCTCAGGCCAGCTACTGAAGATTCAGATGCCATGTATGTATTTATAATTTTTCACTAACAATCTATCAGCCTCATCAGCCAGAGAAGGGACAAGGATGAGGCCATTGGTGCTGTTTGCATTTGTGTGAGCTCTGTGCCATGTCTGTGCTGCTCTCTGTGCCTGGCTGTGTGTACACATGCATGAATTTTGTTGTGTTGGGAATACCTGATCAGTCTTGGTACCTGCAAGACCTGGGGGCATGGAGCTCCACCTTGACTGGGTTACAGGTTCAGTGAGTCATAATAATTTTTGCATACAGCTCTGTCTGTGGGGCTGCAGGAAGCAGATATTTTGTGTTCTTGAGCTTGGCAAGGTGCAACTGCAGGGATCACAGGAATATTTGTTCAAGAGGGGAAAAGAAAAAAGCAGGAGGTGCTGGAACAAAACAGAAACTGCTGCAGGAATGATCATATAAACAACATAGATAAAATAGAAGGGAGGGAAGGGTGTAGCTCATTTAAAGAGGCCGTTGACTTCCATGGGGTGTGCATGTAGATCCACCAAACAACTGGCCAAGTTTCTCTGGCCACTGCAGTAGGATACAGAGTGAAGCACTTCCATTACCTGTAAAAGTAACGTGCCTAGCTCTTCTTCTGGTGGGCTGGCATGGACCCTGAGGCAAGGAGAGGTAGCGTACTTCTGTGGTGTTCACCTGTGCAGGAGGCAGAAGTGTATTCAGTGCCTGTGGTTTCCTCCACTTGGCACTTGGTGAAACAGTAAAGAGGTATGGCAACATGCTGCAGCTTTACAGCCAAATTTTAAGGCGTATGAATAAGATCAATGCTTGGTTTGAATGAGTGAGCTCAACGTCAGCTCCAGTGAGAATGTCTGTCTGATATAATAAGCCAAAGGGTTTTTTACCCTCACTAGAGGAAAACATGTTTTTCTAAAATTCACCTTTCTTATTTCAGGTAAAAATTTTGAATGCAAATAATCTATCCAACAAGAACTTGTTTTTCTTTCTTAACCATTATTATCTCAGCTATAAATATCTGTGCTGTTAAATGCCTACCCTTGGCCAGACAAATCTCACAATTGGAGAGCCCAAATCATCAACTTGCCAGAGGCTTTGCATCAGGCCTTTTTTGGTTACACTATACTTTGCACATGCAAAATCAATGCAAGTTACATTATTTTAGTACACAGAGCCACAATAGCTGATTGATGTATAGAGATTGGACACTAAGACTTTGCTGCTCACATGCTAAGTGGAGCTCTTTCTTCTTAGGTGCTGCATGAGCACACCGGGAAAATATTCATTTTAATTACAGCAAAGAGCACATTAAAGCTAGTGTCTCTGCATATTTGCAGAGACATTTCTACATAAACAGCTGATAACAGGTACCGGTCTGCCCCAAGGCAAGCTGTTTCCCTTCCTGCAACTTTGCCTCAGGCTGTGCTCCCGACGGATGAGGATTTCTTGGGCTTGTTTCTCACTTGTGTTTGTAGGAAGATTGTGCCGGTTGTATGCTGGGGCCTGAAACAGAAAATGCATTTCATTTGCAATGTTAATCAGTCTGATCAATCAGGCCAAGGGGACATCTGCCTCAGCTCGGTCACTGACCCAACACACATCTCTGGTATCACATGGCAAAATGCAGCCATGCACAAATCTTACTGCTGCAGAGCAAGATGGGAGGAAGCACGAACACAGCTGAGAGTCTCAGACCTCAAGGGCTGCATTTTGATGCCATTTTTTATAGACTCTTGCCTGCTCAGAGTGCAGGTATATAAAATATATCGACCTAAGAAGGTTGTTATCATCCCTGGGTTTGTCCTGTCTTTGTCATCTCTTATCTCTTCAATGGTAGCTGGGAGCTCCAGAGAAAAGGCAAGTCCCAAGAAAGAGATAACTGGTTAACTCAGCTCTGAGCTTTGGTACTAATATTGCTGAGCCTAGAGCAAGCTTCAGATGCACTCAGGAACAAAGAATGTATCTCCAGAATGAGATGCACAGCTGAGTTTCCTTTCCATACTTGGACAAACTACAAATTAATATTACCCTAAAACTGAGCATCGGTTAAGACAAGCTTTATAGTTTATCACATATAGTGAAATGAAGGAAAAAATTGTCTGCCTTAAAGAGAAAAATTCACTGAAGTTTATAAGCCCTTAAAAAGTAGAATCTGATCTCAGTTTCATTTGCAAGGATCCTTGTATAATTGGTCTGGTGAGTAAGGGATTTTCAGAGCTGAAAAGAAGTATTAGAAGTGGCATTCTTTTCCTTCCAATCTTTCATTTCCTAAAGCACACCATTCTCAATACTACATAGGAAATTACTGTCCAAATAGTCATTACTGTAATTGATTTTGAGGAGAAAAAGTTCATTTCAGTAAGCTAAGAGATAAATACATATGCAAATTGTTGATGGTAAGATAAGAAATTAATATCATAAGGATAATTAGCCATGGCAAATGAAACAACGTTAGGAATGAAAAACACATTAATGATGTCACATTTAAATGAGCAGGCCCTAGCATTTTCTAGTACACGTGTGTTACACTAGTTAGGCTGATAAACAAGGCTAATTTCAAGGTTACTGTAATGTATCCTCTACCACTCATTGCTGTGGGCGAGCTCTCAATTGTCTATTCAGCGCCCGAGACTGGGTTAAGCAGATACCATACCCTGGGAATTTCTGCAAAACAGATCCCCGCTGTGGTATTATCACACCACCCTTACGAGGGGTGGGGGGAAGCGCTTAAATGTGTAAAATGAAAGCTCGGAGGACGTGTAAATGTTTTTTATTCTCCTGCAGCGGCGCGGGTAGATGCCGCTCCCACGCAGGCAGCGCGGTGTTTGCGGGCGCTGCCCGCCGCCCCCGCAGCGGAGCTCGGTGCTGCAGGAGCCCGGCCAGCCCCTGCCTCCCTCTGCCCGGCTGCCCTCGGTGCTGCAGGAGCCCGGCCAGCCCCTGCCAGCCCCTCCGGCCCCTGCCGGGCGCAGTCCCTCCCGGGAAGCCGGGCGGCTCCCAGCCCGCAGCCGTGCGGCGAGGGAAGCCTGACCTCTACAGCTCGCTCACGGGTTTTCCTGCCTTTTCGCTCCGTCGTTAGGGAGAAAAGCTGATGAAAAAATAAAATAAAAAAAACCCGACCCAGCTTTCGTTTATTGCTCCCCGCCCATGCCCATGCCCAGCTGTGCGCTCGCTGCGCTCCCGGGCGAGCGGCGCTGCTCACGCACCCTCTGCCGCACTCGGTACAGGTTGTGCGCCAGCACATCCCTCATGGACTGCACCTCTGCCGGGGACAGCCTGTGTGCGCGCTGCTTCCTGCCGCTCCTGTCAATAAAAGGGGAAATCAAATATGATATTAACGAGCCGATTAAATACCAGTCCCTTGGTATTTAATCATGAATGGTCTATTTTTAACGCTAGAACAGAAGGCTATGTAAGCGCCTTTCGGTGACCAGCAACACCTGGAAATCATCATAAGATGAATAAAAAGGTCAAATTTTGCTCTTTCATTGGTTTTATCCATATAGTGAGTAGTCAAATTTGGCCCTAAGCCCTCATACAGCTGGCAGCAGAAATTCTTCTATTTTAAACCTCCGTAAGAAAGTTCCTTTCTAAGGATTCGATTAGGCCATAACCAGCTCAGGAAAGCACTGCAAGTTTCCTCCTCTGCCTGAACGAAGACTTCATCATGGTCTAGCAGTCTGGGCCTTGCCTTCCCACTGGTTTTCAGTCCTTTGAGAAAATGAAGAAAATCCTTAAGAACAAATGAGCATGTCAATTATGAAGTCTGAGAGACCTGCCCTGTGATGAGGAGAACATATAGAGTTTCCTTGCTACTGAACCTGTTTTTCCATTTGAAATGAAAGAACCACCTGAAAGATAGTTATCTTTAAGTCTTTAAAATCTTTGACAAGCCCACAGTCACTTGTAGCTGCCTGGTTTTTCACTAGCAAAACAGTAGAGGAGAGCTGCTGTGAAATGTTATCGGGTTTCTCTGAATCAGTCAATCACTGTGAGAGTTAGTGTTCAGATGAATTCCCAGGAAAAGAAAGGGAAACAGATAGTGATCATCCAGGATGAATCAGTCTGAGCTCATCTTGTTGTTTCTGATTTTTTCCTTTCTCGCTTCTTAAAAAACAAAAAAATGGATTGCAAGTGCTGTTTTTCAGCTAAGTGATGTCCTTAAAGTGTTGTCCATAAACTGTGCAATTAAAAAAAATCAATGATGATCAACATAAATTATTGCTAAAGTTTTCTGTGCATCTATCTCACACTTCCTCTAAAATAAATTAAAAATTTTAATTGCAAAGGAAGATGGATTCAAGCTAAACTGCGATTAAAATGTAATAGGAGAAAGGTGAGGATTCACAATTATGTCTAGTTTAACAGTATTACCACTGTTTTGTTCTATAATCTACCATGAATTTCTTGAAAACTTGTAGGACCAACATGGACTGCCTGAATTCTATATTTTACTGCCTCTTACCATTAAGTAGATAGTGATCCCTGGTGCCCTGGCCCCTGACCAAAACCCCTGGAATATAGGAATTAATTCCTGATATATTTCAAGGGGTTTGGAATATTTTTTCATTCTGCCATCAAATTAAAACAGAGATCTGACTTTTTCTGTGAAATAAAAACAAAGAGAGAAATTGACAACAGGTTAAGGTGTAGTATTAGAGTTAGGACTGGGATAAACAACAGGTTAAGGACCTCACTGAAGCCTGAGCAACCCATGAGTCTGACACTGAGCTGCTGTGACAGAAAAGGACTCCCTCTCTGGATTTGACCAGAAATCTTATCTTGTCCCTGGTAAATCCTTCCCAACAAAAGTTCTATTGACATTCATCAATTCTTAACAACTGCAATAACAACAAAGTTAATTATTTACCATAAGGGAAAAAAAGACCTTCATCATCACCCAGTCCCAGGCTGACTGAGTGGGTGAGTGCATTGGTTGGTTGGTTCCTTTTTTCACTTGCTTTCAGTTTTCAGAGATTCACTGAGAAGATCTGGGGGTGCTACCAATTTTCCAGGCTTGGGTGCCCTGCACCTTTTCTCCCTCCTGGGTGTGGTGTGTCTCAGAGTGGGGCACAGCCCATGTGTGCTGCCCTCCACAGCAGGGAAACCAGACTCCTTGCTGTCAGAAACCCCTGTCTGATGTCCCTTTGGACAACAGGGAGACCTTAGGTACACCTGGAAAATAATATACACAAGCACAAGCCCTGGGGACTGTCAACAAGTATTGGTCTCTAAAATACAGGCTGGCTCATTTGTGTAATGCAAATGAACTGGAATAGCTGCTGCAGGTGGCTTTGACATCACAGGGAGCAACTGCCTCCCTGCTTTGTGCTTCACTGAACATATCCACAGGTCTTTATACCTTACAGTTGGGAATAAGTAGGGAAAAGCATCTAAACAGGGAAAAGTTTGACTCCTATGGGGAGATTATCAGATTATCTCTTTACTTTTCCAGCTGCATACCTGACTTTCTCCACATGCCAGCAGAGAAGTAGCCAGTTCTAAGTAATTTCAAATCTTATTATTTTGCTCTTAAAGTGAATTTAAACAGAATAAATAAAACTCCTCGAGTCTCAGTTGAGCTGGAGCATCAAAAGAAAAAATAGTATGAAGATAACCTATATTGTTCTGGACCACAAATGAAAAACCATCATTCTTTTCATAGGATTGGAAATAACCCTACCCAACTGATAACAGTGCATGTATATGGTCATAGGGAACAGATTGATTTTGCATTTTTCAATATGTTAAGAAAGTGCTTTCAAAAACCCAAACATGTTCAGTGTGTTACCAAACCCATAAAGTAATCCTTATTGAAACAATTTCTTTGTTCTTATTGAATCTTCCAACATTACAAAGAGCACAATTACAACAAAGAGCAGCATAGTATTTGTAAAGAAAAAAGTTACAATATGCCATGCAAACTGTTTCTCTGTAATGACTGCCATGACATTATTTCTTTCTTCCTTAGATCTGGAAGATTGGGATAGATGATACTCAATATATCGATACTTGCATAATCTGTTTAATATTTTTTTATATTATAGCTAAAGTTTTGAACTTTGTAAACTCTCCATTAATCTTCACTTGTCCAGTGAAGGAATAACATTATTTGCCACAACTTTCTCAGAACTGTACCACCACAAATGACAACACAACAATTGGTTCTGACCAGTACTGTATTGATATATTTGAAGATTTACCATAAATCAATATTGCAACAATATGAAGCTAGCATTAAGTAAAGTCAGTATCAAACCATCTTTCTAATGGTCATATTTCCCACAAAAAACCAGCCACAAACCCACAATTTTGGTAACATCTCCTAGACTCCACTTTTGCCATTTCCATCCTTATTTATGACTTATATTCTCCAAAATACCATAACCAAATGCTCTGCTTTCATTCTAATGTGGATTCTTTGTTGCACAATCAATGGGCAAATTCTTTCACTCCACACTGGAAATACTGTAAATTAGACACCCGCTCCACCTGCAGGAATCACACCAGCATAAATGTAATTCTCTAATTCACAGCACTGGAGTTCTGCTTTGATCCTTATAAAGTAAATCTCCTTGTGTGCATAAAGGCTGAAAAAACTGATCACAAGTGTGAGTGAGAGTTTTCTCACTACTCTGGCACTGCTAATAATGATTCACATGCCATAAAACTGGGATTTTATTTCAAATCTCCTTTTGTTCATGGCCAGAGTTTTTTATCTTCACTACAGTCAGTGGCTTCAGGTACACACTGAATCAATAACAGCAATCAGACAATTTGTAAATATACTTAGAAACATTTTACATAGGTTCATTTAATTGCTATGTGGAAAGACAACAAGAACTACTGTATTGGCTCAGACCAAAGAGCCACAAACTAGCTCAATATCCTGTCTCTTGCAGTGCTCAACAGCAGACACCAATGAACAGAGGTGGGAAAATGTGTATTTTCCTAGAACACTCTCACAGCCTGCAAGATCAGAATGGTTTTTAGCCGCAGGCTGTTTTTCTGAAGTTGACACTTCATTTTTAAAAAGGGTTTCTCATCAGAGGATGATGCACAGTAAAATTCAATTATAGCCAGAGTAGAGACAGCAAAAATTAGTCCATCATATCAGCTGTTTATTAAAGAACATTTTTCAATCTAAATTCTCAGCTCAGGAGAGAATTTCTGAACTATGCTGGAGCGATTTGTCTTATTTTCTTATTCCCTCAGGAAAAGAAGAGGGATGTGGCTTGATTGCCATGGATTGCTTAACAACCTTGCACATTTTCTCTTGGCTCAGAATGGTTAAGGGATTACAGCAGACAGAAAGGAGCCTGACATACATGTAGTCTTTTTAAATATCATCCATTTAGAAAAGAATAATTTAGAGAGAAACAGGCTAGGTCTTACACTGCATGCTGACATCAGTACAAGAAACCAGATTGATCTTGGCATGATTAAGCCAGAGTTTCAAGAAAGATTTTAATTTAAAATCCAGTTGATATTTGGATTTTCTGCTATTGGCAGAGATCATTCAAAAAAGGTAATATGCTGAACCCTACCAGAGGCTGTTGCAAAATGGAGAGTGGTTTAAGAAAGAGCAGGCAATAGCAGCAACAGTGGTCAGCAAGAACTCAGGAAAGAAATTATGGAGATAAGTTCCTGCAGCAATACCTGTGCTCTGGACAGTGTGTTGCAAGGCAAGGATAAATACATGCATATCAATTACAGTGTGCAGGATGGAAGATTTGTGCACTTTCGTCCTAGAGGGTGGTTCCCTCGGCTCCCTCTGGAGATCCCACCTGTTTTGTCCCCTGGTCTCTGATGCTGACATGCATTACTGTTTGATAGAATCATAGAATGGCTTGCATCTGGTTCCAAACCCCCCACAATGAGCCAGGGACATCCTCAACTCTGTCAGGCTTCTCAGAGCCTCATCACCCCCAACCTTGAATGTTTCTGGGATGAGGCATCTGCCACCTCCCAGAGCAACCTGTTCCAGAGTTTCACCACCTTGTCATAAAAAAGTTCTTGTGCCTAGTTTGAATCTACCTTCTCCTAGTCCTACTGCTACAAGCCTACTAAAAAGTCTGTCCCCATCTTTCTTGTAAGCTCTCTTTACTACTGAAAAACTGCAAACAAGTGTTCCCAGAGCCTTCTCTGTCTCCTAGGAGAGGTGCTTCAGCCTTCTGATCATGTTTGTGACATGGTCCATGTCTTTCTTGTACTGAGGACCCCAGAGATGGACACATGTAGGGTCTCACAAGGGCAGAGGAGCAACTCACAGCCATGCTACTTTTGATGCAGAATATGGTTTTCTTTCTGGGCTGTGAGTGCACACTGACAGTTCATATCCAGCATTTCCACCACAAGTGTCCTCAAGTCCTTCTTGGCAGGCTGCTCTCAATAATTAATTGGACAAATCCATTTGTTTTGGAAATATCAAAATATGGCAAGGTGGTTTGAGGGATTGCAAACTGGAGCAGCAAAAATTGCAAATGCCACAAAGAAATCTGCTCTCAGCAAAACTCATGATTGGGATAATGGAGTCAGGACTGTATGCTGAGCCATCCTGCAGGTCTCTCAGCACCTGGCAGGATTAACAAAACCCACTGGCCAGGTAAGTGATAAGTGCATCTGTCTTGAGCCACTACTGTGATTTAAAGCAACCAGAGTGACTTCTGTACCTGTCTCATGATCCCTCTTCAGGATTGCCCATCATGGAAAAGAAATAGAGGAAATGTCCTAATTTTAATTTTCACCCTCTGAGCAAAGCACAAATATGATGAACACCAAATTGCACCTTCTCTTTTCATAACTGCCTTCTTTTTTCTTACATTTCAATTAAGTCATGGAATGCCTTGGGTACTTCCTCATTTTTGTCCCTGTCCTCATCCCTACTCTGCAAAGGGTCAGAAGATTGGTACTCACTGTAAAGAAGGAGTGGATGATTTTGAAATTTTCATGCCACTCTCAGCCATCTCGATGGCCAATTTTATCTCCATCTTTTTGTACAGTGACACAAGGCTGGATTTCGGCTGGTGTTCCCGAATTAAAATTTTCTTCAAATACTTATTGTCAAACTTCTTGAATCTGCAAAAGAGATACCAAAATCAAAGTGTAGAAAAGGAAACATGCTTTCATTTCTGTAATACAAGCTGATCTTCATTCAAATGCATATATCTACAATTCAGTGGTGGAAACTGAATGCAAATTAGAGGCACCTGTGGACTCCTGAAGGGCTGGTGAGCAGAGACCTTTAGGGGGATATTTGGCATAGTCTGCTGGTCCACAGAGATTGCAGAGCCCGCTAGACAAAAGAAAGAAACAAGCTGCAATCAGAGCAAAAAAGAGGGCTGCGTGTATGTTTGCATATTACACTGCCACATTTGTCAGAAAAGAATACGGCCAGTCTCCCTGCTTTGTACAAATGGTGCATTATAGTGGGGCATAACAGCAGCAGCTGCTCTTACTGTAATCCTGGCCTATTCAGCCAGCCACCAATGAGGCTCTAAGTGGCCCAGCAGTTACAGTAGTTAGGGCCCATTACATTGCTGATAATTTTGAATCCTGACAATTAGAGCAGAGAAAATACATTTCTTTGTATTCTGAATAACAGAGAAATTGAAAGGACCCCAAAATACTATGTGCTTGCCTGCTGCAGATTGTAAAATATCGCTAATGTGTGGCATAATTTGAATGTGAATGTGTGTGGGTGCCTTGGAACAGGTACATGCTTTCAGGCAGACATTTAGCAGAACAACAGCAGATCTTCAACAGAGCAACAGTTCTGTTTCTTTCAAAGAAACACTTTACCACAGCAAGGCAAGGTGCTCTATGATGCTGGGAAAAGCACTACAAGATTTGTATCTTTGTTTTTTCTTAGCAAAGGCCATTTTTTATTCATTAATAGCAAAGGAAGGTACACAAGTGTTTGCATGGGGATTAGAGCTCTTTATGTTTTTCTGTGTAACAGAAAGCCTCCTGGATTGTCATTGCTTAGGTAATTAATTCTGAGAAATTTAAAGTTGAATACAAGTTTAGGGAATACTTTTTAATAAAATCTTCTTATATTAAAGGTCTTCAGACACAGTGTGTTTTTTGAATCTGTCCATGAACCAAAACACCACATTTATGACTAGTTTGGGCAAAATTCTCTTTTCAGAGCTATTCAGATAGATGTGAGATAAAGGGATAGCATTTACTCACAGATATGTGTAAATGCAGCTATTTCAATGGATTTTCTGCTCCAACAGAGATTTGTTCACTTCATTGACTGCACAGACAGTGGTGTGGTCCCAGCAGATGGATGTCCTAAAGCTATCTCTGTACTCAGAGCCAAGAGGACAGTTTCTGGGTTTGCCCTAGTACATTATATCATACTCCCCATTGGGACAAGAATTGGATGTAAACTAGAGGATACATCCTCTTCCCACTGTGAATTTCTGGTTTCCACAGGGAGAAGCTCAGTCGTGAAAGGATTTGCCTCGTGTCCCAGCAGACACCCTTGGCTGGATTACTGGAGTCCAGTACTGAAAGGTCAGACAGAATTCCAGGACAGAAGCCCAGGCAAAACTAGGGATAACTTTTAGCCCATGGCATCATAATAGGATGTTTGGGGGAATAAAAAAATCAGTCTTTTCCCTACTTCCTTTCACATGCTGTGGTGGTGGGCAGCATGTCCACAAGACTCCCTTAGGGAAAAGGGAAAGGCAACAGCAGATCCATCTCTTCTGGGCAGAGCCTGGAAAAGCCACAAAGCTTCACAAACCACCTCATCCTGCTTATGGAAGGGACAATACAGACCCTGCATTTCTGAGCAAAGACTAGCTTGAGAGTATCTGCTTATGCTACTGGCTATTTAAATCCAAACATTCCCTTCAATACTCTTATTTTAGGTATTACTGAATACAAAGACCTGTAGGAACAGGTGATAAATTATTAGTGGTTCTCTACTACCATCAAGAGATCCTATTTGCAGTGGAGACTCACAGCAAAAGTCAATGAAGCACTGACACCATGTGTAGCTCACATTCTAAATCCAAAGTTTAAAAAGCATTTTCCAGGACCTTAGATTTCTACCAAGGGCTATGCACAGGCTGATGTCTGCAGCATGAGTTCCCATGTTATGTTTTTCTTTCTGAAATCTTATTTTCTGCTTGTGCAGATCCAATTTAGCAGGCAATGTATGAGCATTGCACTCTCAAGAGTTAATAGTTACTCAGGAGTTCAGTTTCTAAAAAGAGATATGGCACATGAGCCCAGCATTTTGATTTCCTATTCTATTTACTTACTGTATTGTACATTATAGATAAGTTATTTTATTATATTAGACTGCAATAAGAGATACTTACTTATCTCTCAGCTGATAATGACTCCAGTGTCCACATATGTCCTCAATTCCAGCCTTCAAGTGATCCATCAACTGTAGAAAAAAAACATAGAAAGATTTTAAGTGGCCATTATGAAAAAAGAATGTTACCACTAACATGCACTTGTTGCTATGATTTTGAGATTTATTTTTTTATTGCACCATGTAAGTTAATTCTGAAAGCATTTCTAATAAACTTCTCTAAAATTTCTACTACATTTCTCTAAAAATCAAGGCAAAGATGCCACTGTGGCAGCTTGGCTGCAGTGGCAGCATTTTGATGGAGGCAAAAAATTGTCGGGTCCTTTTTGTCTTCTGAACCCAAAAAATAAATTCTTGGTTCTGTTTCCCCTCCAAGTTTCCCCTCCTTATGTGTGACCTTCCTGGGTGAGGCACAGGATCATGTACCAACACCTTTTCCTTGATAGGCAAATTCTCTGAAGATTTTGCAGAATGACATGAGACTGGTCACTGCTAACTTCTATTATTTTTGGTCATTTTTTGTGCATTTCTAACAGTCTAGGGACAGAAAAAAGCCAATTCTTACAGACATATAAGGAGTGTTTTAACATGCAAGTTCCCATCAAGGTTAAGTGTAAAGGCTCAGATAGCAAGAATTAAATTCACTTTAAATTCTAAATCAGTTCAAAAGTCTCTGCAACCTATGTCTCTGTGTGTGTTTCATTTTGAGGCACAGTGTTAATTTCAAAAGTATTCTGTATTGTGAAATGAAAGAATGTACATACCTTTTCTATAATGTTAAATCAGATTGAACAAGTTCCTGTTATTTTATATAATAGTAATTTGGGAAGTGAAGTAAATCTTTGAGAGGAGAAAAGATCACTACTCAGAATAACTTGAAACTAAGATTGCAGTTCAACAGTTCGGCTCAGTTTAATAAAACTGGATTAAATGTTTCTGACTAATCCAGCTAGGAAGGATGGTGGGTGCCTTTGTAAACATTATCTTTCTGCTCCTGTCCTCTCATGGTCAAAGTACCAATAAATAAGGGACCTACTACACCATGGATGATAGTCTAATATGATAGTAAATATGAATATAAATGAGATGCAATATCTTAGAAAATTATGCCTAGGGTTAACTCATACATTCTTAAAAGCACTGAGCATCCAAATCCACTGGATGCCAGGTTTCCAAGTGCCTCCCTCTTTCCAGCTCTTTTAGAATACTTGTTCTTTTCTTTTTGGATACTTATATAAAAAACTTACTCGCACATGAATTTCTTCATTGATAGATTCCTTTTTGTTCGTCTTTTTAACATCCAGATATCTGACCAACGGTCCAATTGTGATTCCCTGCATTTGGAATAATGAGTTGATTTGTTAATTATCTTTTAGGCAAAAATAGAAAGAAAGCAAAAGGGGATAATTTTAATCAGACAGGAAATCTGTGCCTTAGCACAGAAATTAACCATTATTTGTATGGAAAGCTACAGAAGAGAATTAAAAATCAAAAACTTTTTTAAAGAGGTTTTTTTAAGTGAGATTCTATTTATTAGCTTATTCTAATTATGTAAAGTAACTAACTCATTGGCAATCATCTTCAAAAGAGGATTCATTTGAAAGAAAATATTATCTTTGTGAGGTCTTGAAATCTTTAAACCATTTACTCCAACATTTTCAGACTTAAACATTCCAGGGGTTTTTTCACTTAGAAACAGTTTCAGTTTCCCATTTCCTTACTACAATGCTACAGAAAACCATTTTAAAAGGAGAAATAGAAACAAACTACTATTTTCTGAAACATTCTGGTGGAATGTAAGTGCCTTATTTATCACAAGTGCATAGTGCCCCATTGGCACCCTAGAGGATCTGGGACCTTGGTATTGGAAAATGCAAAATACGGGATGCAAGTCCTCTAGAAGTTTCAGTTCTTCCTGGTACAGCAGTAAGCCAGGTGGAATAACTCAAATATCTAAAGTAGACACCTATACTTACAAATGTGACTTATTCACTTTATATTTTTTAATATTCTTTTACAAAGGATTTCAAAATATTTTTATTTGATCTCCAAGACAGACAAAGGTAAAAGTACAAAATTCAAAATCTGTCACAGAACAGACATACTGTTTTCTGGTCAGTGTGAGATGCATCACCAATAAAGAATGAATCAGTGCTGAAACGTAAAGTTAAAATACTTCTTAGAATGGAAGGGCCAGGAAATGCACGTGGAATGAACATAAATAATTTTGGACACCAAGTGCCCTCTCCCCTGAATATTTTAGAAGATACACCTTTTCAATACAGAATTTTTGTATTACCTAAAAGCCCTAAAAAGGCTAATTAAGAGTGCAGTGCTAAATCTGGCCCTAAAATGCAGTAACTTGTCCTAGCCTAAGACTGAATTCAATGCAATTTTCACTATGAAGCTTTCAGTCACCCCTATTACATGAAAGTTTTTCATTAGGAAATATACATACTTGGATGAACACAGTGAAATATATAACCACAAGAGTGGCAGTGATGAACAGGTTTTTTCTGGGGAAAAGATTCCTTGGAAGCAGGAATGCCAGAGAAAAGCTGCTGGCTCCTCGAAGGCCACTGTAAGAAATAATGAGCTGGTCTTTGAAGGTGAAAGGATATGTTCTGAACTTGTTACTGATGTAGAAGAGAGCAAATACACCTAGGAAGGGGAAAAAAACACAGCTATTATTAATCAAGGAGAAAAAGAAAATATTAAATATTAAAAGAAAAACAATGTCTTGGCATGAGGAAGTGTTGACAGCCCATGTTTTTTTTTAGTTTTCTTTTCTTGTAGCTTCTCTTTGACCAACAGCTAAACTTGGCTTGTGTGAAATATCTCCTACAAAATACTGTGGTTCACAATGGCTTCAGGATTTAAATTTATTAATGCAGTTTAGGAGAGAGATTATGGGAAAATATTTACTTCCTATATTTATGTTGCATAGTTTTCTCCAAAGTGTTCTGGAGAAAAGAAAAACAACTGGATGAGAGTTTTCCCTGTGCCTTCCCTTGCAATGTTTCCTGATTTCTGCACAGTATCTACCAAAAGTGTTTGAACAGGGTTTTACCAACAAGTCCTGTGGACAGGTTCACTGAAAGACAAAGAGTAATAGCATTTTAATTTTTAATCCTCAGGCTTATTGTGTCTCTAATTCTTTGTTTATTTCTCCAATTTCATTTTACTTTTAATAAAATTTAAAATTAATAAGACAATCTATGGCTGTGTAAGGACTGCAACTTGTCTTTATAGAGTACTTTTAACAATTTTTTTGATTTAGTCAATCTTCTTCATCTTCCATAAGAAATATGTACCCTATGCTCTATGTGGAAACAGTTAAATTACTGACATACTGAAAAATGCTGATAATTACTGCTGTTCTTTTACACAGCTATCACTGGCACACTCAGATTATTAGAGGTAAAGCCAGTAGCAGTATCCTCTTATGTAGGCTGCTGGATCCCACTTTATGCAAGACCTTTTCTGGCTACTTATAACTATGCTAGACATCAGGTACTCAGACTGAAACAGCCTGTGTGAGCTGTCACCCTCAGGCCACTTCTCTTTACTTTATTCAAGCTTCAGAGAAAATGATGATATCATTTTAACACACAAATTTAGCAAAAAATATTCTGGCCTTCCTCTGGAAAGCTCTAGCACTCCCCTTGGTGTCTGAGAGAAGGATGGATGTGGCTGGAAACAGCTTTTATATAAGGAGAACACTCTTTTTGTCTTAACTGGAAGGATATTTTGAAATTAAAAAATTTAGAGGCTGTACTTGGTCCAGATATAGCAAGAAAATACATAATTATTTTCTTTTTGATACCACCTCCAGAACACCAGCCACCAGCCTTCTTATTCCTTCCCCCTTTTCAGCATTCCTTTCAACCCATCCTGAACAATAGGAGAAGATGAGAAGCTGTGTCCCACAACTTGTCTATAGACATTATCTATAAACTTCCCTGCCCATGCTAGAGGAATCCCAGTCTGACAGGTCAGGGAATAGGAGACCTTTTTAGGTATAGGACATACCACGTGAAAAATAGAGTAATTTCATATGGGCACTACTTTTTAGCAGTTTGAAACTTTAGACTTGACTTGTGAGACCTAGTAGCACAGAGCAGTTAGCCCACAGGTGATATAAGTCCTTGTTCAGTTATCAATGCTAATTTCCACCTTCCCTCTTTTCCTATGCCTCCAGCACTCCCCAGATCAGGACCTGTATTGTCATAGCTGGAAGTGTGATAATGTGCATTATCTAATTTGTAAGTTAATGACAGTGTGTGGTGAAGTCATTATGAGGCCCACTTACCCAAGGGACATATAGTAAATTAAGATATAAACATCTCTATAAGCATAATCCTGATAATATTTTTATTTTGCTTTTAAAAATTCCATTTTCACCTAAACATAAAATCTATGCTTGGAAACTGGCATTCAGATTTGCATGGGGCTTTTTTCCCCTTTTTCTCCGTGTGTAGATTTCTGAAATTTGCTTGTCACTTATATAAACCCAGTAAATTTGTTGTTAAACCAATTGTGCCAGTCCCCACAGACTTTTCCAACACAGCTTTTTACCAAAGAGTTTTTCTCAGAGGTGCAGAGAAGATTGTGTGCAAAAGCTGACTTACTTAGTGTCCTCCAAATGAGGCAGAAGAGCAGAGTGAAGCAAATGAAGGCCCAGTTCCATTCATGGTTTTTCCCCACTGTAGACACTCCCATGAACACAAAAATCAGGGTCTCACTGATGCTGCTCAGCATCTTCATGAAGTATTTTATTGTGGTATAAGAATTCTGGGAAACATTCTCCTCCACGTATTTTTTCATCGTCACTGCACATGCTGTCATCCTGTATCAAGCAAAACATCAGACATCAACTACAACCTGCTCTTCTTTTCAGTTAAGGACAACATCAGCCATCACTTCCTCCTCTGTCCTTCACCAGATTCTGACCTCCATCATAACAAGAAACATTTTGTTTCTTTAGTAACATTAGATAGAAAAGCATCTTCATTCAGGCTTGTAAAAAAAATCTGTTTTACATACAGGATAAAGGAAGCAAACTAGTCAGCCCTTCTGACAAGGGAGTGAGGGTATCACATACCAGTTCAAAGTCCATTTTATCCTGAATGCCTAACATGGAGCCACCAAGCACCAAATATTTGTCTCAAACAGTAGGCAGGTCGGTTTTGTACCAGCCCACAGGTGGATCCGTCAGAGAGACATGACCTGCCTCTGGGTGACATTCTCCCCTGAGGTGGCAGTGGCAGATCATGGTAGTGCCATGCCAGGGCCATGGCTCCCATGGCTCCCTGGCAGTGCCAGGACTCTCCAACCACAGCAGCCCATTGTGGCACAGCAGGAGAAAACTCGGTTATCCTTCTCCCTTTAGTTACTTAGGGTGAGGTGTGTGCCTAAGGAAACAAAGGGATCCTTTTCCACTTCTTCACTGTTAAGGAAGACTAGAGCCTGCATCAGAGGCATCAGCAGCCACCCAGCACAGACACTGGTGACAATGACATGGAGCAGCAGTCTTTGATCAGCCCTATTGAAGGGGATTCCCTCTTCCACTCTGCATTTTCCATGGGTAATACACAGATTGAGTGCTGTGCTAGTAACATATTCCATCACCTATCTAGTTTCTATTGATATGATTTTAGTCTTTGGAGGCTTCTGGTAATGACATTTTTCCAAACTTGTAAATTCAGAGAATGATGACTGTTCATTAAATAACCTTCCTCTAGTTTCAGTTCATTTAATTTCCTCTGAAGAAATCTCAAGGGTATCCTGGTGGAGCTGAGTCATTTAGCATGTCCAAGGACACTCCAAGACAAGGCCATTAGGCATTAATGATTAATACTGTTGTCTTTCAGATACACATACATAATAGACTTTCATGATCCAAGTGAAAAATGAATGAATCCTCAATAATTCAGAAAGATGACAATAAATTCCCATCCCTAAAACAAGCAATAATTTCCTTAATGAAGCAGTAAGAATAATAAATCCAACTTACATTAACATTCTTATATTACTAATAATTTCAGAAATCCAATGAAAATAAGAAGTGAAAGAAATAAAAAGCTATGAAGTCTAGTGCAAACAATAGGCAGGGAAGCAGTATTTTGAGCAGTGCAGGTAGAAAAAGGTCCATATGGTATTATTATTGCCTGCATAGTAGAGCTAATCCTGCTCAACTAAAGTTGCCAGTCACCTCAATCTGAGCATATGTATTGGGTATGCAAAACATAGTACAAGACCCATCTGCTTTGTCTAATTGCTCAAGATAATCTATATCCACTTGAACTACTGATTTAATATGTTTAAATATTCAAATACTGCTTCCCAAGGCCATCCTGCAAAGGTTGTTTTTATAAAGACAATTCTGCTTTGAAGCTGAATAACCCAGGGCTCTTCAGCCTGGAGAAGAGTAGGTTTTAGGAACACCTTATTTAAATATTTTGACATTTAAAAGAGGCCTATAAGAATGATGGGGACAAAGCTCTTAGTAGCACCTACTGCAATAAGAGAGGGGATAATAATTTTAAACTAAAAGATTTAGGTAGATTTAGACTAGATACAGGGGAAAACTCTCTTACAATGAGAGTGGTGAAGCACTGTAATGGTTTGCCCAGAATGGTGGAAGATGTCCCACCTGTGAAAACATTCAAGGCCAGTTTGGACAGGGCTCTGAGCAGCCTGATCTAGCTGAAGATGTCTCTGCTCATTGCCAGGGCACTGGACTAGATGGCCTTTAAATGTCCCTTCCAACCCAAACCATTTTGTGATTCTAGGAAGTCAGAGCTTCACAAGCTGAGTTGAATGAATGCACCTGTCTGTACATCAGCAGCCATGTGGCTGTATTTGTTAAGTTTAAGCTGGTTTGGCCTCTATAAAGGGAAGCACTTTCTGGAACATGAGGTCCTCCAAGACCCACCATAAAGCTCAGAGCCAGTATAGGCCATGCAAAGCTGCTGCTCCCCACCAGCTGTGCCCTGAGCCTACGGCAGCCAGCAGCCCCAGCTGCAGCATTTAGCAGCAGGAGGTCTCCATCTCTTTATGCTTTACCCTGCAGATGGGCTCTTTGGTGTGGTATCCCTGAAAGTCACTTCCCAGCAGCTTTCTCCTTAAGTCTCTCACTTCTATCCCTATTCCTTCCTTTCTCTTCCAGCTCCTTTCCTGCTGTCATCCTCTTCTCACAATTCTCACCCTTTCTGCATTTACTCCAGTCAACAATCTATCAGCTTTCTCCCTGCAGGCACCCATTCCACCACATACTTTGAGGAACATGTCCCCAGCATTAAAGCAGTATCAGGTTATCCTGACCACAAAAAAATATGAATGTCAATATTCATATACATGATTATAAGTATGCATGTGTAGGTGATGTTCCCTCTTTTGCCCAGTTTCAATCCCAGTGATGCTCTTCAAATGTAATGTAATTCCAGTAAATTGTGTTAGAGCTGATATTCACAAAGATGTCCTTTTGTAGGAGGATGGATAGAGATAGTGCTGAAGGCAGTCTTACCCCTGATAAATTGCAGCTGTGCCAATTACCAAAGAGAGAGAACAGCCTTGCCCTCACAGCTAGGATGGGAGTTATGCTATGAAAATGACTACCAAACTGTACAAGGGGGGAGCATTGGAAAGAAAGAGGGAGAAAAGCAGCAAGCAGAGACATTGCTTCAGCAGACAGAAGAACTGAAAGAGCATTTACTAGAGCAGCAGTGGGAGCTAGAGACAGAGTGTTTCTATTATTCAATGCAATGTGTTTATATATATGAACGTATATATGAACATATATATGAAACCTATATGTTGTGCTTATGAATTGCAGCTGTTAATCTTTGTTAAAATTCTGTAGACATAGGTATGAAATTTCATAGATAAGAAATAATACTTCCATAGGCATAAGTATAAAGATTTTGATGGTGCTTGTTACTATCCCATAAGTGTAAGTATAAAAACTGTGATGACATGTGATGTAGGTTTGGGGAATGAATCAAGGTCAGTACACAGAGGAATTCCAGAGTTAGTGGAATCTACACAAGGGATGCTTGTACCATGTTTGCTATCTCTTCTGCAAGGACCCTGTAGAAGGATGGCAGACATGGCATTTATCTAAAAGAAAGGAAAGGGAGAATTGTAGGCACTCAGTTTGTAGTGTCTGCAGTCGAGCCTCATCCATAATGGGCTACAGCTGTGTAGGACAGGTGAACAGTATTGAAGGTAAAGAAACAAAAGGGGAGAGAGGCCACACAGGTATAATGCACATAAAATGAATGGTATAAAAGGTTGTACTGAAGAACAACAAAGTGCTGGTGCTTGAAGCCTTCTTTGGTGCCAGTCATACCTCCTCCATCATCCTTTCTTGTGTTTTCCATAGCCATTGCTTTACGTCTCTTTTATAATCTGATTGTGAAGCTGCTTAAAAATAAATACAGATAAACTGATGTATTATCAAATCATTCTCTCCTACTGCTGATCTTATCAAAGACAGCAGACAGATAGTGGCAGCACTGGCCACTTTACCCACAACTTGCAGTACTTTTGCCAGCACTCCTCGTTAGCATATCTGTGCCTGCATTGACTGTGGGTTTGCTTTTCCTAATTACCACTGCATTTTACAGACCTCCAACCTTTGTACCAACCTTGAGCAAACCACCACAGAACAATGCCAGCTCCTCAAAGAGACCACCCAAAAAGCCCTAAGGAGTACTCACGCCAAAATGCCCGAGATGTAAAGGGTTTCAGCAGACAAGTATGAGAGGTAGCTGAACATGAAGACCAGCAGGGGCTCAATTGAAGAGACGTTGTGGGTGAAGCGAGTCATGAACGCTGAGACAAATCCAAACACGATGCCAAACAAGACTCCACCCAGCCCCACCACGAAGAATCGAGCAAAGCCAGCAAAGACATCGATGGATTCGATTTCTTCGTACCTGTGCATCTGCGTGAAGGCGATGAAGATGTTATACAAAACCTACATGTGAAAATAAGAAGACAGCAAGTAAGCATCTTTCTGAACCTGGCAGGCTTACTCATCTCACAGGTGAAAAAATGTGTGTGTGTTTAAGTGTCTGTGTATCCCAGAAATTGCTTTTTCTGGGATAGATAAGACAGATCAGCAAAGGAACAGTTGAAATCTCAGCTGGCTTTTAACAAATCCCAGAAATAACAGTCTGTTAAGTATCCTGAAAAAGAGAAAAAATAAAATAAAAAGAAGGGTAAATATCTGTGGAAGAGAAGTAAATTACTGGGGACCACATGCCACTGAATAATAAAATAACACATAAATAATAAAATATAAAATATGATAAAAATAAAATAATAATATTACAATAATAACATTATTACAATAATATTACAATAACAACAATAGAATACAAGAATAATTTAAAAGCACTCTCTTTTTTTTGTTTGTTTGATGGTTAAGTTAATTTTTGGTCTTTGTAGCAGAAATTAAAAGCCCAGCCAGGTACATTGAAAACCCCAGGCTCTACTCTCCATGTTCTCCTTGTGACTCAGGTTGGGGCAGGGCAAGGACTAAGAACCACATCTTCAATTTAAATCCAATTTAGTTTGTCTATAGGATCAGTCAGTAGACTCAACAAACTTCATTAGATGGACATGGGAATGTTACATGTTTTTCAATAGCACTTGGAACATAAAAATCACAAGACATCACTGGGAAGGGAAGATGGTAGCCTCAGTCTCATATTTTCTCGAGCTAGGCAAAAAAGCCTCTCTATTATCATGTATTTGGAGTCTGATGCCACTTAACCATTTCCTCAGAGAACAATCTCAAGATATGAACCAAATGTTGTGACATTCTAAATGTTTTACGGACCTTGCACATATGCACATTTTGACTAGAAAGCCTGAAATTACAAAATTTAAAAGAAAATATCAGACTAGAAGAAAGATTCAATTTATCACAAATTATAATTTTATATAATTTATTATAAAATTTGATCTGTAAAGATAATATCTTAGAGCACAAAACGTTACCAAGCTTCTATTACCAATAAGTTCTATTCTGCA
This sequence comes from Oenanthe melanoleuca, assembly GCF_029582105.1. Classification (NCBI taxonomy): domain Eukaryota; kingdom Metazoa; phylum Chordata; class Aves; order Passeriformes; family Muscicapidae; genus Oenanthe; species Oenanthe melanoleuca. Next base: position 83,321,371 of record NC_079333.1, on the reverse strand, counting down.
GAAACTCTTAATGAAAAATTTTCAGCATATTCCACTTTCATTCATCTTTTAGAACCTAATAGAAAATTTCCAGAGTGGTGTAGTAATAAAAAGGCCTTAGAGGTTGCTGACAATCAGTTAACATTAAGTCCTGTCAGATCTGTTTAGTGAGTGTGTAACACATGAAAGTCACCTTTCAGTTTTAAAGAGAATTTGAGAAGCAGCTAAAGACACCTACTCTCAAAGCTGTTGCACTAAAGCATTATTTCAAAAACAATAAATAGACCAAAGTCATTTGCATTTTATGGTTTTCTTTGGTCTTTCTTCTTCATCCAGTTAATTCCAGAAGGTTATTAAGAAGACTAAAGCAGGTATTTGCAGGTAGAAGAGTCAAGCTCATTAGGATAATAATTACTTCTCAGCTACTATCCAATCTTAAATTGCTGCTGGGGACATATAACCTTGAGCTGTCACACAGTCTCTTCTCCAGGAGGCTCACTGCTAATAGTTCTGGGAGACAGACAAAGCCAAGGAAAATATCTCATTTAAGAAAATACCCAGAACTTCTTTTTTCTAAAGCCAGTGTATGAAATTTTTTGGTTGAGTGCAAGATAAGGAAAAGAGGGTTCATGTTCTCACAGTAAGCAAACCTCACCCTACCAACCTTACAGCTTTTAATTTCAGAGCCTGTTTTCTCTCTGTTTCCCTTTCTTGTAGACTTTGAGCTCTTCCTAAGACTTGTGAATTTTTATAAATGATACTACAGCATGATTCTATGCTGACAATGATGAAAAGTTCTCAGCAAATGACTTAAGAATTTTTTTCACTTTTCAGTTCCTAAAGTACCTATATGATTCAACTGATTTGGCATAAAAATGGAAGTTATAGAAATATGACATAATTTCTATTTTTTTTAGGGGGGGGGGTTATGTTCTTTGTGGGAATAAACTGTTCTGTACCACAACCTGCACTGTGTCATGTAAATAAGGCTAAGCTAAGTTACATTGCAGTGTTCATGCCAGTAAATCAATTACTACAATTCTTTATGTGTTAGGAAAGCCTGAATCAGGTTAGGAGGCTTTTGTTCACTCAAAAAGAAGGGATGGATTGATAGTGGTCTCATGTAGCAGCTCTGAGAACAGCATGCTTTGGGCTGTTTGGAGAGGATTTTGTACCACTGGCAGCTCGTAGAAACAGGGAGAGGAATAGAGAGAGCATGACACTGCTGCCACAGGGAACTCCCCAGGAACTGCTCCAGGCTCCAGGTGTCCATGTACAATTACTGCACACACAATCCACATCAGAAGCATTGCAAGAAGAGATTTGCAGGTGACTGCCTTAACCATCAACACAGGCTGTATTGATAATTCTTTCTTACCACCCTGCTAATTCTTTCTGACCACAGTGGAACAACTTTTACAGCAGGAGCAGAGTATCTCTATCCTCCTTTCTAGCATCCAAACCAGTGACCAAAGTCTTTCTCAATGACACCAAAGAGGCAACTTCAAATCTCCTCAAATAAAAAAAGAACAAAATTACTTAGGCCTTCAACAGATATTAGATTTAGCTGTTCTGCTGCATACAAAGAAGAGAGGGTTCCATTAGAGAATACAGCCAGTGCCACCCATTTTGAATACACCATGATATATAGGTGTTCTCAATCTTTCTAAAATCAAGCCTCAGAGAGGAAGCAGGGAATATTTCACTTCCTGATGCATACAGGTGCTCAGCTCCTGCTTAGAAATAAAATTGTCTGTGTATGTATGGGACCAGAGCTTCAGCTGGCTGAAGTACTTCACAGCAAAATCAGGGTATTCCACCTGAGTTCAGATTTGAATAAGCTGCACTGGATTTACACTTTTATTGAACAGGGCTTTGAAATTCCACTAATGTATGATGTTTTGTAAGTCCAGCCCTCTTGCTGTCTGAACTATTCTGATGCTAACAGCCCACTCAGAAATAACTGGGGAAAGAAGCAATTAACAGTACTTGGAGCCTTCTTTTTCCATCCACAGACATGGCTCTATCAAGGAAAATAAGAAAAGGTATCAATGGGTAAAAAGAGTAAATCATCAACTTTTCTTCCACCCCCTTAATGGGAAGTCATAACTTCTAGATTATAATTCTGTTATTTTGTAATATCTTTTTATATACCAGGATGTTGAACTAAATATAGGAGACAGAGTAATTGTTGCCCCAAATGTAATATACAAGTTCAACGAAACTCATACCAGTTTTTCCTGCTGGGGAAAAAAATGTTTAAGCTGATAAGCAGGCTGGAGAGAACCAGGGGATATCTGTATTTAAACAATAAAATATTATGTATGCTTAATATATCTTGGTGATATTATCTTTTTTAAACATTTAGAGTTAACTCAAATGAAACTGTTAAGAGAGAGAGAGAAGGAAATGGTAAGAGAAGACACCCAAGACAAACAGTTTTAAAGTATTGGAAAAAAGTAAGTGGGATATCAGAGAGAAGAAAGTCACCTACTGGACTCTATTCAGGTGAACACCCAGTTCTGCAGAGCAGTGCCTAAGTCCACTGCTTTAAAGACTTTCTGTCACTGCACATTCACACCATAACAGGATCCTGACTGAAAGTCAGGGAAATACCATCAGGAGTTGGACCCACATGATAAATAGCTGGGAGGAAAGGCAAGGCAAGGCAAGGTAGTGAGCCCATAAAAAAAACCATGAAACAAGCTCTTCCAGTGTGAAAAAGAGGTATTACATTTTTGAGGTCAGTACTGGAAGGAACCAAAAAGAGAAGTGTAAGAGATTGATGCATTGGGGATTTTTCTGTTACAACTATAGCACCCAAGTAGCTTGAATGTAAATTAAATTACACTTGTCCATTAGTTCTAAATCAGCCCTGTATCTCTGATCACCCAGAGGAAGGATTTATGATCAGCAGGCTGTGGCTGCAAGGAGTTAGTTTGTTCCTTTTTTCTTTTCTCAGTGCTCATAAACTGCACTTTTCCCATGAGCCTTGCAGCAGTGAACTCTGTACAGATTTTACAAGTTCGAAGTGGGCTCATGTATAGCAGTATCTGAATAGTTTTTATGTGTTTTAGATTCCTGTGATTTAAATTCTGTGAAGATCTTATCTAGTGGAATTCCTTAACCTGCTGTTAACTTGTACCACATGAGCAGTCCTGTTGGTTTTTGAGCAATAAATTTCCTGCTTGAAGTTTCTTCCTTAAGAAACACGTTTTAAATGTTCTTGTCACTTCTGCTTACAGCTACAATCTCAGATTGGTCCAATTTTAGCAGAACTAATGAGATAAGGGGAAAAAATATTAGCACAAGGAGCTTTGTAAAAACACCCTTCTATTACAAATAAAAAACCAGCAACAACAAAAACACAAACAAACAAACAAATCTCTCTTATTCAGGGAACATTGCTTCCAGATATTTATGACAAGACAGACAAAAAAGGCAAATGTTTGTCAGATGTCAGTATTTTTACTGATAGAAACAGAGTTATGCAAAGTTCTTAGTGGCATTTGGAATTCCTGTCTAAGGTCTCTGGAAAAATTTCTGGAAGGGGCTGGAGGACAGAGTGAGGTCTCCAGAGGTTATCCACATCTGGTTTGCCTTTTTTTTTTTTTTTTTTTTTTTCCCCAGAGGACTCTCTCAGGTATAAGACAAAGCAGGGTCTCCTGTATTTTACCCTTGCTGCCTTCAGTCTTTAAGCAGTACAATTTTCTATTTATTTGCTTGCACAATGTCAAGAACATTCCAAGGTCCTACATTGATCTGACCAGGAAAATCAGCTGTAGCTTATCCATTCATATCAGTGATTGCAAGAGCACATTTCACCTGTATGTAAAACACATGCTTTGGAAAGAGGTAATACAAGATATAATTTTTGCATACACTAAAATCCCTTGCATGTAATTGAGTGGAGTTTTCATAGAATAAATAATGTATTAGGATCTCCTTTGAGCAGTTCTTGTCCTGTGCCCAGTAACCCTATAAGCCACAAGAGTCCAAAGAGGGCAAGACAAGGAGCAGAAAGAAACTCACCACAGTTATGCCATCATTTAGCAATGACTCCCCAAAGATCATCATGTAAAGCTGCTCATTAACAGAGGCTTCTTCAAAAACTACCAGAGCTGCCACGGGGTCCACTGCTGAAATCATGCTGCCAAAGAGCAAGTTCTGCAGCAGGTCCAGGTCAGTCAGGCCAAAGGCTCCGATCTGGCAGATTCCATAGAGGGAGAGGCCAATCCCAAATGAGTTTAGCAGAGCTCCCAGAACAGACCACCACAGGATGGATCCAAGGTTTTCAAAAAATGGTCGAGTTGGCATGAAATAACCCTCCTCCAGAATAATGGGTGGAAGGAGATACAGGAAGTAAATGCTAGTGTTCATCACTGGTGGAGATTTGTGATGGGAAACAAAGATGATTGCTCCTACTAGTGCTCCAATGGCAATCAGGATGCAGCTTTCAGGCATGAGTCTTGGTAATCGGTGAAAGATATGGAAACCTTGAATAAAACATTAGATGATTATTTAAGTCAAAGTTAACCTGATGTCAGACAATTGTCTTGCCTGTCTTTGGACACTTTGTCTTCAGCCAGCCAGCTTTTACTCTAAGGATTATGAAGGCAAAAACAGGCAGTACTGTTCCCTTCAAAACTAAGCATTCCCATACTTGTTTCACTAAAGCAGGGCAAAAATTTGACCATGAATGTCTTCTCTTCCTGCTGTCCAGCTCCTGATTTCTGAGCAAGCATGTCTGAGTTTAAGCTCACTTCTGAGAAGGGAGAAACCTCTTTGAATTATCTTCCACAATTTGAAAAGAAAATATTTTTCAAGAATTCTTACTGCCCACTGGCTCACCTAGGCACTATACAAGGAACTGTGTGAATGAGATGTGCCTGTACTAAAAATGCCAGGATTTTTAAAAATTTACAAGAATGAGAATGAGGCTGACTAAGAAACCTTTAAATCCAATGTCTGTGACTCCGTGCTTGAGCTAGGTCAGCCTTCATCTTGCAACTCTAGAAGGTTCTGCCATGACAATATTACTGTGACCCTTGGATTATCAGTCTTCAAAAGCAAAGGAACATAAAAATATTTTTATGAAAGTTTCAATATTTTTTAGGACACTACATTTTTTTCTTTTTTTACCAAGAGGTATGTTTATATCATAACTTTACTCATCTGCATTTTAATTAAAAAAAAAAAAAACATTTTCAAGTCTTCTGCCAGTCTTATAGATAAGGGGATTGTTTTGCCTTTCAAGGTCTTGGAACTGTTTTCCATCCCTAAATCTTGAAACCCAGAAAGAAGATAATACCTGAAGAAAACACTGAAAACTATAACAGTTTGGAAATCTTCTTCCCTGGGTAACCAGATTATTTAGACTAACTCTGTCTTTCAAAATATATTTAAAAAGTAATGGCTCCACACTTTTCATCAAAAATAATATGATTTGAAAACTCACAGTAAAAGTAACAGGTCCACCTGGCAGGCATCACACAGTTCTTCTAAAGTATCTATTTAATGTTTAAAACAAGAATATTGTGTAGATGTGCCATATGTCAAGTCTTGTGCTTTTATAGATGATAAATAAAGAACTTGGTAAATATGCTTACCAACGCACTCTGCTGATGCCATAGCAATTTTTTTTATTAAAATTTTGATTGTTATGTTACCACTGAAGACAATCATAGGAATCTGATTGAGGGCATCAATTATAATCAAACTGGTAAATCATAGATAATGGTAATGATTTTTGTCAGTAGGATGACTATGACAGTAAAACTGTTTACCTTCAGGCCACCTCCAGAAAAGTTTAAGAATCCCATAGAAAGATTAAAAGAAAAGGGAGATTTTATGTCTGCAGCTCTTCACATTATTATTATTTTCTTCATTTATTTGATATAGCCGCATTAATTCTAAATGGTCAAAATAATTTCAGCCCAGCCATGAAAATAAGACATGATGAGCCTTTTTTGCTCTGTTAATTACAGTTTCTACTGCAATTACTCCATGAGGAATTGCTCCCTGAGTTGCTTTTCCCCTTTCAGATACCACATGGAGCTCTAACAGAAGCTAGATGCATTGCTATGTATTCAAAAGATACTTAGCCTACATCTCTGATGATCCACACCCTCATTCTCTCTCCTGGATATTACTTTTCACACCAGTTTTAAGGAGAAAATATGTCAAAGGCTCAGAGTGAAATATTTCCTTTTATTCATAAAAAGAAAGAATGTTTTATGCTTTCTCCCCAAAATTTGATACACTTGAAGTCTCAGTCTGGTGTAAGTGATTTCTGCAGCTGTGTCAAGCTGCAAATTCCAGTATCTTGTGATCTGTAAGGGCTAGGAAAATGAATGGACAGCACAGTGTCAGGGGCTCTGTAGCTATTTGCTACTCACAGCCCAAGAGACATGAAGGCCAGAGGTCATATGTTAACTTTAGTAAGATGGGATCATTCTAAGGTGGAATTTTGGCATTGCTGTGCTAATGAACACACCTGTTCTTTTCAGGATAGACGCTGTAAAATCAATCCCAGCCACAAAATGAATGAAAGGTACTTGGTTACATTGTACTTTTTAAACTTCTTTATGATTTAGGAGACACCAAGATCACATTTTCTACTTACCTATTTTTGCAAAAGAGGCAAGGAGGATCCAAAGGGTAACTTCATAGGGAATTTGCACATAGTCATAATCCAGTGTGAAAACATGCAACCTTGTGTCTTGAGAAGAGTCAACAGCACTGGAATCACGTTCATAGTGAAGCAAGGACCTCTTGCCCAGGCTGGGCTCATCCCCATGAGCAGCAGCAGAACAGGATTCCACACTCAGCAGCAACAGCAGCAGCTTGGAAAGCTTTGCACGTGCAGGCATGGCCAAGCCCGTGTCTGGGGCTGTGACCATTTTATTACAGATTTAGCATATAATGGGTGCATGAAGGTGGGCACAGTCACTTCTGCTGATTCACACTGCCCACAGCCCTTCTTTCTCAGGGCTCTTCCATTTGCCTGTTAGAGGTCATTTTATAATCCTGTGCCTGTCCCGTTCCTTGTGCTGCAGAGGGACCTGGAGTTTGTATGAAGATACCGGTTGTGCAGGTTCCTCTGACCCAGAAAAACCTTGGCCACAGCATCACCCTGTTGAGGAATAAAAAGACCTTTCCAGCTACATTACTTATGCAGCCTCTCTGATTTTTCCACTGTCAAAAAAAAAACAAAACAAAACAAAAAAAAACAACAACAACAAAAAAAAACAACAAAAAATTACCACCAACCACTAAACAAAAACTGTCAATGCTCACCGTTCAGCACAAGCACAGCAGGAGGGAATAGCATCAGCCTGGAGAGGTGGTGGCAGCCTGGGCAGGCAGCAGGGGTGATTCCTGCCTTCCCCTCCTGCCTCCCCACTGCAAGTGGCACCTCGGGCACCACACCTGGCACGACTCCCTGGTCCTGTCACACCGGTAACAAAACTCCTCGGTGTGTAAATAAGGGACTGTGCAAAGGGACTGTGCAGGGCTCCCGGGAGGGACATCTGGTGGGGCACCAGGCAAATGACAGCCTTGTTTGGAAAGGGGCTCCCCTTCTTAAACACCTGTACGTGTTTAGCAGGCAGTATCAACATAAAGAGGAAGGTCTGAGTCACACCACCTGCCTGAAATTGGATCTTGAGCTGTCTTGTGTTTGGCATTTGTTTTACTCATATCAGTAAGGCATTTACTGGGCAAACACATTATCCTCCTCCAGCTGCTCTTATGGATCATTTTTTAAAATGCCAGCATATTTTCACCTCCACAAAAACTGCTATGTTTAGTGTAAGGATAACAGAGTGTACAAACATAGTGCTGTTGATTAGAAGCTTCTAAAACCTGCATTACTTCTCTTAGAACTGAGTGCATTTAACTTACTGACAAATTATTCAAATTCATCAATGATTTGATTGTGTTAAAAGACAGTGCAGATGGTGAGAACAGATGTGATACCCCCATAACAACTAATGCTGAGGACCCTGAAACCACAGTGCATGTGCTTGGGAGGGGATTCCTTCAAACCAACTGGCCTCACAGGCTGAATGTCCCTTCATTATTGGAGAATATCTTCCACATGACTTTCTGTGGAAGGGATCCAGTGTGTACAGCTATGATGGTCTATAATGCAAAACAAAAGGCAACAAATGGTGACTGGTGGTAAATTTGCATCAAAATTATAAGGATTTGTACTAAATCTCCAATACAGGTGCAACTGCAATGTCAAAATTTTCTGTGGTACAGCCAGTACCCTTTGATTTTCTGCTTCTAGATGAAACACTGTCTTCTGACAGCCTCACAGCAACATCAGTTTTGAACACAATACAGCATCAGGGAGATAATGCTCAGCCTGCTTGCAAAAGAGTTCTGTTTTCCAGTATACTGGAAAATATAATAGCAATATTTCTTGGAATCCCTTTCCAACAAGGAATCTCACAGATGAGATCTTCCATTAACATTATAAAACAAGGATTAATTAACTTAAAGGCCAAATGAAGTGAGCAGAACAACAGAGCAGATTGCTTAATGCTGACTATTGTATTTCACTCAGCTGTAGACATACACACACAGACTACAAGATAGTTTGAGAATGAGTGGTATGAGCTCTGGAGAGCTGGCAGACAGAGGAAAGACTTAGAGTCCCTGCAAGTCTACTGGCTGTGGCAATCAGGGCTTTGACTTACCCTTGCAACACACTTGTAGTGCCAACAGGTTCAGTGGGCATTGAGTGACCAGCACCAGGCAGGATCAGCAATGACCAGGTGCAGGTGTCCCTAAGTGGGAAATGTTTCACAGCTCATGGAATTCTTCCCCTCATTGAAGGAAGGATGGACATGCCTGGGATAAGCCTACACAGTGGTCCTTCTTTTCTGAATCCCTTTGCCATACCCAGCTGTAGAAGTCTCTCATGGTATTTTCTTCCCATTGGAGCAGGTGACTCATTTGAAGAATTTGGATATGTCCCACTAGACTGCATCAGAAAATTAAACTGCAAGCTTCTTTTGGAGTTCCCTTTTATTAATCTTTTTCTAGAAAATAAGTGTTAAAATATTCCAGAAAGGAATACAGTGCAAAGAACATTGTATGTCACAAACTCAGAGCAAAATGGAATAATAAATAAAATAAAAATGGTAATAAAATATTAATTAATGAAAGAAAATTAATCTTTAAACATTTACAGTTGTGTGCAGTGGTCCAGTTTTGCTGTGCACTGTCACACTTCAGTCCTTTTGGATGTTTCAGAGCAAGCTATTGCTGGCTGCAGTGACAATTGACAGTGGTCAGATGATACAGAAAAGGCTTTTGACAATCCTGTTGCCATTCCTGAGCCTGATGTCATTCTCCTGGGAAATTTCCCCTATCAATACACCAGTCTGAATAACCTTTGGGATAAGCCCTTGAGGCTGCAATTTTCCAGCCTCTTGGTACTTTTCACTGGCATGTGGTACCGCATGTATTTCCAGAACTTCTTGTGTGGAGCAGCAGAACTTGAGGATTTCCAGGTAACAACTGGTAAAATCCGAAGTGCTTTCTTCACTACAGGAGGCAAAGTCTCTGGCTCTTGGAAATCTAGGAACTTTATTAATACCAGTTTGATGCCTTTATCTTCCAATGCACAGTTCACTGCTGCCTGCAGCTCAAAGATGCTTGGTCCACTGACATAGGCTGGGCTCAAAATAATTATTACCCGTCTGCTTTGTTTCATGGCTGATACAACATCATCTGTGTATGCTGGGGAGGAAATGGTGAGAGTTACTGCATTCTGCAAAGGAGTTTTTATCTCATCAGTTCCTTTATCAACAGCTAAACCCAGAAATAAGTCAAGAATAGGAATGCTGAGTAAATACATAACAGCTAGAAATGTGTTTGCTATCAGAGGGTACCATGGCTGTTCTTATAAAACTGAAGAACACAACTTTCTGCTCAGGACATGAAGCTCACACACTTCAACAGGGTCTTAAGGGACACTTGGACTTGTCTTTGTCTTTCCCAAGAACAGATACACAGGGCTTTCCAACTATTGAGGTAGCACTGCCTAAAGTTGCTTAGAAAGTAACTACTGAAATATTTGAAGTCTCCTTTCCAGGGAATGGAGTCTGATTGCAAAGAAATTCTTGTACAAAAAGCTTTGTCTCAGCCTAGTAGCTCACAGTGACTTCACTCCAAAGTATGTATATGTCAGGTGCAGGGACCAGACACAAAGATCAAAACATTATGAGATTTGAACAAAAATTCCACTGCCTAATTATACAGCTTGTTGCTCTGGTGCATAAAGGTTTATTTTTTTATTTTTTTTTTTCCGCAAAGTGAAACACAATTTTATAAAAAACTGAAGATTTTCTACCCAGGGACCTTACCTCCTCCTGGAAGAATATCTCTTTCAAGAATACATAACTTGTATCCATATTTATTTTCTAGTGTATCTGGAAGAAGCTCCAGGGCAAATTTCTCCTCACTAATTAAAGCAGACTCACTTTCAGAAGAGTTTAATTTTGCATAGGACACAAATGCATCAAATTCCTTGCCATCTAAAATAAATGAATGAATTAATTAATTTAATAAATAAATGACTTTATATACATTAACAAGTCTGGCTGAAGCATTCAGCTTGTTTCTTAAAGCACTGTTTTCAATTATATCTGTTAAAGTAGGCACAGCACAAACCTAAAATTATGACCTGTTCATGGATTACAGCTGTCCAGCCACCAGAGACAACCTTGCTCCTCACTGTCTTGCAAATTTTGTAGACATCTGGTACCAAAGCAAACAAGGAAGCCAGAGATATTTAGTGCAAGGTATTTTAAGGATCTGGTCCCTTCCAGGCAAAGGCTATGTGGTGGGGAATGACTCTCAATCTTTTCTCTCATTTGCCCAAATGCTGATTAAAAAAAAAAATCTTGTCAATGGCCAATCTTCTTTTAAAATATAACGAAGCTTAAAGGAACAGTGTTCTTGAATATTAGTTGCTTGCAGAAGTTGTGCTGTTTCCATACACTGTTATGTTTGTAAACAGAGAGACTTCTGTAAGGAGCAAAAGCGAAGTCTGATAAAAATATCAGCTCAGACATCAAGTACTGACCAGTTATTGAACCCTAAGCCTCCTTAAAAGAACGTTTGTACAGTGCAGATGAAACAAAAGCAAAGAATTTTTCTTAGCTTTGATCACCCTGGTACCAACACCCTGTATTAGGCCCCTTCTTAACTACAAGGCAAAAGTAAATTGTATCTATTTGCTGAATAAACTTTGAACTATACTTGAGGGAGAAGGAACATAAAAGGAATTAATTTCTGGTGAAAGCAAAAGGTACAGTGGATTCAGTCCAGTTTCCCAGTTACTTGGGGCCATTTAAGATACCCTAAGACTGCCAGACTTGACCTGGAATATTGGAGATTCAAGTGTTTTAGAATGGCAGGACATCCTCAGGCAGCCAAAATTACATCAGACACCTATGTTCAACTAATTGAATCACATGGCAGTATAATGAATAGAAACTAGAAAGAAATTCCCCTGTGTAGAGCAGAGTCCCACTCAGGGTGCTGCAGCAGGGTGAATCTCTATGAATTCACCATATTGACTTGGGAACTGAGTCTCCTACATCCAGCACAGACACCCAAGTGCTGGGTGTCATGACCCACATGCCTTGGGGTTAACCTCAAGTTTCTATCCCTGGATGCAAGGTTAGGATCACAGACACAAGCTAGAGTCACCAAGTTCCCACAGGATCTAGAAGAAGCCATATGTAAAGCAAATTCAGAAAACTAACATGCATGAGCTGGGGCTGGACACTTAAATTCAGAACCAGCACATAGCAGAAACTGTGTCATCAAAGCAAAGCAGAGGTGTGCAGATTAGGTTTGGGGGCCAAGGATGTGACCAGACAACACATGGTACATCTCTGCTCCTCCCCTCTGCTCCTGGCCACACACCTTCCATCACATCCTTCTGCTGGTGCTGAAGCTCTTGTGATGATAGAGGAAGATGATTCACTTTGCTGGCCACACACTCTTTACTGAGTTATTTTTCTGCCAAGCTGAGCCAATTTAGGCACAAGAGTGAATCACCAGCAGTAGGTAATGTGAGAATTAAAGGTGGGCCAGAGAGTCACTAGATTAGTTTAGCTGAACTTCAATTCATCTATACCCTAAATTGATTCTCCTTTGAGAGCAGATTTTAAATGACAATAAATTGCACTACAAGCCAGATATTCCTCATTTCACCCACAGAGGTCACTGCAATCTTATTAGACAATAACCACTATAAAACACTCAGCTTTATAATATTATTATTACAATAGCAAGTTAAAAATAAATACAAAATAAGCACCATTAGGCCATTTTCCACATAATTGTACAGGAAAATTACAAGCTGAGAAACTTTTGGTGCTGTATTTAAGATGCTGAAAGTGTAGGAAATGAAGAATACCTGACTTAAGCAAAGTGATGGCATACATGTTCTATAAATGTTAGTATCAAATCTCCTGCATTATTTCTTTCAACATGTGGAAGAAGGCAGGATTTTTAAAGAGATATATCTGAATTGGCTAAGGAGGTAAATTAACCCCAGAGGGGTTGTGGTTTCTCTGTCCACAAGGTCCTGCACAATCCAGGCTGGCTCTGCTCTGAGCAGGTGCCCAGACACCTTCCAATCTGGGATTCTTCAATTGTCTGATCCTGTGCTGAGAGGGACATGAGAGAAGAAACAGAAAAATCAGGTCATAACTTCTGCTTTGCTGCTCTATGAGCAAGTCCTGTCAGAACTCAGGTGACTTGTATGCATCCATGTAGAGAGAAGGACATAATCTGCAGGTGAGAACATTTTCCTTAGGCAGAAAACTCTCTGGTCTGCACTCCTGTACTCCCACTCTGCAGATGGTGCTGTGTGCATGAGAGGCAGGGCACAGGCAGGGGAACAGGGGCTGCCAAGGTGGAGCCCAAATTCAGTGCACAGCCCTTGGCAGGTCTGTCTCTGTCCTACTGACACAAAGGGTGTGCTCTAAAGGGACTTTCCACTTGAACACTCTGTTACCAGATGGAGGGGAAATTTTGAGTGATTTCCCAAACTGCTTTTGCCAAATGCTTCGGGGCTTGCAAAAAAAGTTTTCCAAAAGGGCAGTTAATTTTCTAACTGTGCATGTGTTTATAGGTATCTAGATACAGTTGTTTCATACTCACATCTAAAATACATTTACAAACACAAAAGCAGACTCAGACACCGCTATCTCAAAATGCGTCAAGATGCAAGAATTTTTAGGAAAGTTTTCTCAGGCAAAAACTACCAGAATTCTTTCAACCCGTGTATGAAAATCATATGATAAATTATTTGAAGTAGTCATAGTGATTCCTACTACCTTGTCTACTATTTCAGGGGCTGGTTTAGCTGAGATGATGGGAAAATGCTACTACAGAGACTTGAAAAATCAAAAGCTAATCACTCAAGTGCAAATGTCAAGTTGTTTCCAAATATTTTAGAAAGGAAATATGAATATTTCCAGGACTTTCATTTGTCAGTTGGTGTCCTTTAGAATCATATTTCTCTCTTTTGCTTATTTTTCTGAGAAACTTTTTGGCTTGAAGTGAAAAATACAAGACCCTGGAGTCCTTCACTTTGTTATGTAAAGTCACTTCATTCTCGTCCAAAGGTTTTGTTGAACTTTTTCAGAGAACAATTTTGAAATGTTGGAGATGCTAAATTATTGCCTGCAAATGGACTGCCAAAATTCAACTTCCTACTCTAATCTTCTATGGGTAAATTAAGGTAAAATTCTAACTGACACTTCAGTTGGTCGTTCACACTATCTGACTTTTTTCCATCTTCATTCATGGAGCATCTTACAAGGTTTAATAGTCTTTGTTTTGGCTCAAAAAGAACAGGGTCATTAAAAGAACTTAATTAAATGAGTAATTCATACCACATTACCCCACGTGGCAAAAGGCAGTAGAAAAACTGGAGCAAATTAATATTATACAAGGTTTCTTACCTTCTGTACTTTTGTTGTGGACCAGATAACTTCGATACATCAGCACTATCTCAATCCAGTGCTGGTAAATAAAGGCAGTGCACAAAACAAGTGCAAATAGAGTAGAAATGGCACTGCATAGTATATATAAGAAGAGCACTGCAGAAAGAAAATAATTTATCATAACTCAGGTTTCCAAAATAATATTGATACCTAGATTAAAAATTCAGTCCAGAAATGGAGGCAAACCATCATACAGTCTTTTTTCTTATCCCACTGGCAAAACTTAGAAAAGTCAATGTTTCATGTAGCCACAAACCTTAACACAGAATTTCAGTCTACTGTCAGTGACCTTTTTTGCATGGCATCTCTTGGGTGCTATGAAAAGCCAATCTCTGACAGAATACACTGAGCAAATAGTCTCTGGTACACCCAGCAATGCTGAAAATACTCATTGCCTGAGATGGAAAAGCTGCATCAGAGCAAACATAGCTGCACACAGTGCCCTCCTGGCAGCTTGCTATTGCACTCCAGTGATGAACCTCCACTGTGAACTATGGTTTAACACTTTAATTTCCACACTGATTCTGGTTTGGGCCTTGAGAAACTTGAAAGGCTGTCACATTGATATCAGTTATGGTAACTTCTCAGAAACATGCATGCTAATAACTGGGAAAATGAACAGAAATATCCTATGAAAATCAGGGAATACTGTTGCTTTTACCAGCCTCTTTTCTTCAGTTTAGTATATTGCTTATTAATGTTCAGAGGTTACACTCCTCTTCTTCCTTCCAGTTAATCTCTGACTCCCACTTGCTCACCTGCCTGCAGTAAATCCCCAGAGAGCCCTGTCCTTCTGAGTAATCCTCAAAATACTGTGGGCTTTAAGACATCTGACGAATCAGACTTTTCCCACCCAGGTTCAAGAAACTTCTGCTGCTGGCTAAAAGCCAGTGTCAATGGGGAATTAATTAGTAGCAGCACAGTAAATCAGAATGTGTCTGCAGGGGTAAATAGTCACCAATTGATAGCTTTACCTCTCTGCTTTCTTTTCAGCTGGATCACAGCAGTGGCATTCCCCACTGAATTCTCAGCAAAGCAAGTGAAGTTGCTTCTGAGGTCCTTTTCAGTAACTTCTTTCAAAGTTGCAATGTGAAGAAGTGTGTGCCCCTTCAAACCTTCTGAACAGACACTAGAGAGAAAATTATGTGTATCCTCATGATATCTTTGCTGTGCATTCACACAATTTCCCAATATCTTACACACAAAAATAGAGGAGCTTGCAACTTCTTAACATTCATCTTGAACTTTTAATAGCAGTGCAATATTCTGGTTTGGAACTTCCACTTGGTTTATACATGGTAAGAAAATAGTAATTAACATTGTAAAAAAATACTGAATACTGAAAGGTTTATTCTTAATTCATCAACTCAGCAAAATGTTTACCACTTCCCTGGTTTTCAATATATAGTCCCTTTACTTCTATAAGATTTCTTGTGGTTTTCTATGATGTAAAATATTCTCCCATCAGAAATGCAGAGAAAGGAACCTACAAAAAGGAGCCCCAAGAGAGAACTAGCTGAGCAAAAGACTGAGCAGCTCAGCCTCTTGCACAGGGGTAAAAAGCCCAAGGACATGATAGGCAAACAGAATAATATAAATATAAGGGACAGAAGTATAGGAAATGAAGAGGTAACTGAGGGATCCCTTCAGGGTTCAGCGAGGGATATGGGAAACATCTGTGTCTGTAATCACTGCAGATACCCAGGGTTTCTGAGTTGTGGCATTCCCCTTTGAAATCCACAACTGTAAGCATCTCTGGGTCACCCTAAAAGGCATCTCTCATCATGCCACTGCAAAAGGACAGTATCCCACGGCTCCACCTCTGCAGCCTCAAGATATGTGGGAGTGAGCACAGGCAAGGATCCAACCAAAGCCTGTTGGGGATGCTTCATTTGTTTGAATTTTTAAAAATAAATAGAAACTCTACCCATGAAGAAGGTAAAAACTTGTTAACAGGAATATTCCAAATCTAAACATTCTAAAGTTCAGAAAATGCAAATTCCCAGTCTACCTCATGAGTGTGTGCATGAGTGTGTGTGAGTGATATAATAATTCTTTTTTTTTTCCATATGACTCCTATTATGAACTTGATTTTAGCAGTGACAGCAGGTCTTTTTCTTCCCCCAGTGTAGAGAAAATTTACCCATAAATTTGACTCAGAGCTGTGTGGTAAAAGACACTTATCTGTGTTGCCTCACTCTGTTGCTTGCCCAAGTTGAGCACTGAGTAAGTGAATGAAAATAGGAAGGAAAGGGAAGTGTGATGACTCTAGGGGTTGTCCCCAGGTCACAGGAAACCTTTCCCCTACACGTTTCATCTCTGCAGGGTCTGGTTAGTTCTTACCAGAGAGGAGTCCCAAAATTCAGTGTCCTGAAATTCAGTGTTACAAATCCTCAGACCTGGTTTGTAACCCCCAGTGTGAGACATACAAACTCCTTTCAATGGCCACAGCACTGATCTGCTTTGCTGATCTGATTTATTCCCCACTCAGACACAGCTTCCAAAGGCAAATTGTGTGAATTGCTAGCAAGGCACAACACAGACTCTGCTTTCAAGGACACTTGAAAACCACTGATGTGGGGAGAGGCAACCAGGAACCTTTCATGTAGAAGCTGTCTATGAGCTAAAGTTTTAAGAAAAAGAGGTAAGATAGTGCAGAGTTTGAGTTCTTGATTTTATGGCCATCAATATGTCCTTCTGCAGATGAAGGTGATGTGTCTGTCATGGACATACACATTACTAGGTGAGAGGAAAAAAGCCTTCCAAAGGTTTTTCAATAAAATGTATTCAGTAAAGTTGTTATAGAAGGACTTTTCCAGTTGCTTGTGGGGGCAGTCACTGGGCTGCTGGGGGAGGAGGTTCTCACCTCGTTTCCTGATTCAATTTCTCATTTACATTCTCTTCATTGTTTCGTTTCCATGTTACCCTCACTGGAGAAACTGTTTCAAACCCAAACTGCACACGGCATTGCAATTCAAGTGCCTTGCCTGGAACAAATGAACACAAAATAACCATGCCTGTAGAATATTATTCTCTTAAATAGCCTAGAAAGAAAAGCTGGTTTGCTTTATCAAGATCCATCATTATCTATCAACACCTCATTTAAATATTTTCATTTGCTTTTAGGGGAGGAATTGAAACTTACCAACTTCTACTTCAAGGATCACAACACCATTAGGATACAAAAGGTTTGGTGGATGAATAGTGTTTTTTGCTGCAATTAACAAGAATATAATTGAGTATAAAGTTATTGTCAGTTCAGAAGACCAAAGAAAATAGCTTAAAATTTAATTTAGACACCTAAGTCCAAGAAGAGAACAGAAAATCTTGTGTAGCTACTCAAACACCTGCTATCTCATTTACTCTGAGGCATTGTCCTCTTACTGAGGGAGTTCAGTTTGTGCTTTAAATTACTTAGGATTAAAAAATTAGGAACACCCCCCTTGCAAAACCCCCTGAAGGGTGCAATCCTCATATCAGTTCCCTGTCAAACCTCTTTTCATGCCCAGTAACCACAAACAGAACATGCACACCTCATTCACAAGGTGCTGGTACCAAAATAACCGTGTTGTTTTCGAAGCTCAGACTGCCAAAGGGCACAGATAATGATACCCACAGGTTGCACAATGAAACCCACAGCTCTGATATGCAAGGAAAGTCCCATACTGCAGGAAATGGTGTCACATAACACCTTTTTTTTGTTGTTGTTGTTGGTGGTGGTTTTTTTCTTTACCAAGCCACAGCAGAGAAACACATCACAGAATCCCAGAACAAGCTGAGTTGGAAGGGACCCACAGGTCGAATCCAGCACCCAGCCCTGCACAGCACCATCCCCAGGAGTCACACCCTGTGCCTGAGAGCACTGTTCAAACACTCCTTGAGCTCTGCCAGCCTTGGTGCTGTGAACATTTTCCTGGTGAGCCTGTTCTAGTGCCCAACCACCCTCTGGGTGAAGAACCTTTTCTGATATCCAACCTAAACTCCCCTGGCATAGCTTCAGGCCATTCCCCTGGGTCCTGTCACTGTCACCACAGAGCAGAGATCAGTGCCTGCCCCTTCTCTTCCCCTCCTGTGAAAGCTGTGACTGCAGGAAGGTCTTCCCTCAGTCTGCAAGGTTCTGGGGCAGTATAGATGCATATGGCACCTTTTAAGTGATTTTCTGACTGGGCTAGGAAGTGAGGGAAAAGAACTGAGAAGGACAACGTGTCAGCTCAATCAGATAAAAGCAGAGCTAGTCCAAGCCTGCCCAGAGAATATTGTGGGAATAAAGCCAGAAGAAAGAGTGAAAGAGCAAGAGGTATTTTAAGCCACCACACAGAATTCACAGGTTGGTAAGACATGGTTTCCTGTCCTGATGGAATGGATAAATTTTTCCTTTGAATTCTTAGAACCAAATGTGAAAAATACCTGGGGGAAAAAGGATCACATATTTCAGAGAAGCACTATCCTCATTAGACCATGGAATTTCAGAGGAGGGTTTCTTCACTAGACCATAGAACTAGGTTGCCTCACTTGACACATTTCTTTTGCTCCCTAAATCTTGTTCTCCCTCTCACAGAGTTGCCTCCCTTCCACCAGGATGTGAGAATAGTCCTGTGCTGTTTCCATCCAGAAACAGCTGTACTGCATCCATGCAGTTCAGGATGGAGAAGAGATTTATACTTCCCTACAGGAGCTACTGCTATTACTATTGGATGTTCTAGCTGGTGTCAAAAGATGCCCTCAGAATACTTGGAAGAGGATGCTAATGATCCTGTAGCTAATTCAGTTTATGTGTTTTTCAGAACAAGAGCCTGAACAAAAGACAGAAATAAACATAATAAAGAAAACATACCTTACTTCAGGTATTTTATTCTGAGTTATTACATTACTCACCAGTGACTTCTACTGTTACTGCTGTTCTCACTGTCCACTTGGTAATGTTGTCAGGCAGAGTGTAATCACACACATATATTCCAGCATCTTTGTCATAGGTTGGATTCAAGTAGATTTCATTCTGCTTAAGCTTTAGGCTTGGTCTGCTTTTCCTGTATTTTATCTGGTGACCATCCTAGTGAAAGTAAAAGAATATCAAATAATTAAAGTATTTTTTCTTGCTGTTGTTGCTGTTATTAAATTATATTTTAATATGTTTGCACAGGATTTTCATGGCAGTAGAGCTAAAACAAAGTTTCCACTGAAGCCCAAAAAGGGATGTATTAGGAGTCTGAGGACATTTTCAGTTGTACTAAAAAATATGTGAATAAACTTGACTTTTTAAAAACTACTTAAAATTTATGGTTGATGCAAAAATATGAAATCATAAATCTAATCTAAATTAAACTCATATTACTAAAGAGCAACAAAAAGTATCACTTTTTGGATGGACTAGGTTTCTTTTATTTTGTAAAGAAATAATTTTGAAAACATTTTCAAGTTATTTTATGGAAAGTAAACCATGAGTTTGGATTGCCTGAGGTTGAGAACACTGTTGCTCCTTTTAGAAGCATGAAAATGGTCTATTTTTGAAAAGCACACCTATTTTTCAGCTTAATATATTCATATACTATCAAGGCCAGTAAGAATTTTCCTTAAAAAAAGTTCCTGATAAAACACAGTAACACAAATGTGAAGAAGCTCCTTTCAGTGGGCTTCAGATCAAGATGTAGGTAAAGATAAACCTCATTTAAAATTTTAAAGCAAATGCAGAGTGACTATGACTAGATCACAATTCTACTTGATAGAATAAAATAATGTAAATAATACCAGACAGGAAGATCCACAATTGCAAATTTTAGTCATTTTCCTTTGCTTGTTTATACAGGCTTGGATGCTGTATTACCATCCTTACAAACACTGTGTCAGTAGTGGTTCAGTGCAGTTCAGAATAGAGTTTCATTAAAAACAGGAGTCTTGGAAGGAATAATTTGAAACATTATTTTTAAAATAATTTTGTGTTTAACAAAGCCAGTTTTACTTTGTTATATTGGATGTGTTCAAAATTTGAAATGTCAAAATAAAACCTAAAATGTTACATTTCAGTCATGTCCGTTTTGTAAAAAACCTGTTTTAATTCTCAATTACTTCAGTTGCTTAGCTGAAGAGAAAGCATTTCTTGGCTTCTGTTTCATATAATATTTCTACTTTTGTGGTTTTTTGTGGTTTTTTGTGAATTTCTCAGGCTGCATTGCCAGCCAAGGAAGAGTTCAAGAGCTCATGGACATGGACATTAACTAGACCTGAAGCTCCACCTGCACTCAGCTGTTTTCAGTACTTACCTTATACCATTTCACATCTGGCTTTTTTATGTGGCTGTAGCATTTAGTCCCAGGACAGGTTATAGAATTCCCACTGCCAGCAAGCAGATATAGCATATTTGTGTCATAACCTGAACATTTTGCTGCCTTCTTTGTTTGAACATCCAAAACAATTTTGAGACATGGGATTTTTCCCCTGAATGATGAAAAAAAAAAAAAAAAAAGTTAAACATTTAATACATAACCCAAACCAAACCAATAATTCTCCTACAGAAATAGAAACATTTTGCTCCTTTGCTCCATTACTTACCATATCTTACAGATGTACACTCCAGAAGCACTGTCCCTTATTGGTTTAAACCAAAGTGCATCCCCTTGGAAAGTCAGATTTGAGCTTTCCTTGACAGCCATCAGTGTCTCTTTGTCTTTCTGATGCCAGAACCATTTCACCTTATGTTGGTCTAGAAGTGAGCTGTTATAAATGTTGGTAGCATCTCTACCTGGTAAAGCACATTGTAGAACAAACTCCTCACCATTAATTGCACGATACCATATCTGAGGTTCAACATGGGAACATCCTGAAAAGCAGGACAGCAAGATATCAGTACCATCTGAAAGAATGCAGAGTCATGGGGAGAAAAAAAAATATAAAAATTAGGAACACTACAGAAACAGAACCTTACCTTTCTTGTGTGGAATATTTCTTTTTGTGATCAAAAGATGGATTAATAAAAAATAGGTTTTCTCGAATATGTAATTTGCCAATGTTATTGAAAATTTATTCAAAGGTTTCCAAAGGCTTATTAGGCCTTTTTTCAAAAGCTTCATGTGGAGAGTTTTTGTGATGTGTAGACTTTTGCATGAGTGCTGACCTGTTAAACCTCAACTCTGTAGAAAAGCAGATGCAGCTCTTCTCTGTCTCCTTGTATTAATGGAGAAGGGACTGACAAAAGCCTGAGGAAGCAGAACCTGCCCACTACACGCCCTCTTTAAGGTAAGACTGACAAACATTATTTTCTTGCTGCTTTTAACTATTTATCCATGTTTCAGTAACTATCCCTAACAGTTTTATTCTGAAAAGTGTGGTAAGCTATCCTACTGTCCCTCCTGCCAGTCAGGCTGTTGTGACTTTTGAAAGCATGGCAGGATTTCACCCCAGCAGAAGGGAGGTCATGAAATCAGTTCCTCACCTGCCCACCCAGGAAACTCTTCACAGTTTCATTTTCTCTCTGCACACTAAATTGGATCAAACTCCTCCAGATATGTTGTGTGTGTGGAAGATTTTGATAAATCTGTCTCTTTCTGCCTTTGTCTTCCTTCTCCCCAGTCCCTGCCTCACTAGACCAAATGCTGGAGACCTCAGTCACAGGAGTAATTAGTTTGTTCCATTTGGGCCTCAGAGATTCTCCTTTGCATTTATCTTTTTTACTGAGGAACAGATTTTGGGGTCAAATTTAGGGTAGACTGTATTACCAATGCTCCAGAAGGTTGCAAAAAGGCTATTTGTATGACACAAGCATGGACTTGTGCAGGAAAAACTCACAAGAGCAAGGAAAAATGAAGATCTTTTCTGAGTTTTCAGAAAGAAGCACAAATACCAAACACCACTGGAGCACATTCTTACCTGACAAGTTAATCTCTCTAACTTCTACCCCACTGATAAGTAGTGTTAGTATCCAGCACAAAATGAGCATTACTTTCTGTATCAATATTGGTTGACATTCTGAGAAATTTTCATTAGGAATCATCTTGCTTTCTGTAGAAGAGGAAAATGGGTTTTTTTGGTAAATAAGAATCCAATAAAACAGGTAATTGCATATTTCATCATGTACCTCTATAAAAGTTTGCAAACACTATTTCCTGCATATTGTGCTTTTCCTGCTCACACTATTTCACAGAAATACAGGATGGATAACACACAAGATTATTCAACAGTCTCTCTAAATACACCTTGCATAGAATTTCTTACAGATGGATTTCCAGGTCATACCCACAGCAATGCAGAACTCCACCTCTGGAGTGGAAATGCAGATCCTTCCTTCCTTGATAGGAGCATGATCTCTAAGATGAGAGGTAAGACACCAAATATTATCAGCCTTCAGCTCATGATCCTTATCAGCAAGAGACTGAGACAGGCATAAATGGCACCCAAAATCCATGGAGCTCTGCTGTAGCTTGAAGGTCAATAGGCCCAGAGTGAGTTGATTTGATTTCTTTGGGATTAAACCAAATCTGAAGATGTGCTGCAGCTGCAAACAGCACTGAGCCCCTGAGGCTGGAGAACTCTGCAGAAGCAAAGCCCTCAAAGCTTGTTCTGTGTGAGCACCAGTCTTTGGTTCCCTCTCATCCAAGGGACATGCTCCCAGAGGGCTTTGGTACCAGCAAATGGACATGCTTAGGATGTCTGCTAGGGCCCCTTCTCCTCCTCCATGGTGTACCTGGGTGTGCAGACCTCACCTTTTCACTACAATGCTGCTCTGCACTGCTTGGACAAGCATGGCAGAGCCCTGCTGAGCAGGATAACACCCACACCACAAGAAGGGACCAGCCCTGTGGGCTGCTCTCTCTCAGCTGAGACTGGGAACACCCAGGGGATTTGGGGCAGGTCCACAAAGCACTCAGGTGCATCCAGACCCCTGTATGACAGTACCCTGTACAAGGTGGAGCCCCAAACCATATTGTTATTTTTTCCCTCTTCTACTAAGAAGTCTGACCTGCATCCCATAGTCTTCTCAGCTGCAGGCTGCCCTGTGTGCATACTCAACAGCCATGGCTTACCCTGGGTATTTAGTAAGGACATATCCTATGGAGTGCCTGGTTCAGGAGTAAAGGGCATGTACTCGGCTGCTGCTCAATTTGTGCAGCTGTGCACTGTGCAACAGAGCCTTTAGGGGTTTTTTCCCTTTCCTTTGGCAAAGTGATTCTGCATTTGCAGTGCTGTCAGAGAGGCACAGAGTCAGCCCAGGGAAAAGCAGAGAGCTTGGGCAAAGACTGGTCCCTTGTCTGCTGGCACCTCATGCAAATCACACTACTCATACTGGCTACCATCAGCAGAGCATCCAGGGCACTCTGAGCTAGAGAGAGAGGTGATGAAACTCCCACGCTGCACTTTCCCAGGCAGCTGTTTTGTGTAGAGGGGAGCACTTTTAGTCACCATTCTCTTCAGAATGTCTCTATTCCTTGCAAATGAATGGAACAATCTATTTTTATGCTCAGAGTCACAAGAAGTAAGTTAACTCATTTGTCTGACCCCATCCTGGTGCTTTGTTACAGGTTGGCTGCCAACTGTCATCACCCCACATATCTTTTAAAATCATCCTGAAACTCCAAGCCTCTGTGTATGCCTGAATAAAGTGAATTTGCTACCAGCACTGGGGAAAAGCCCTCCATAAATTTATCCAACTTTTTTATCCACTGCAAACAGATAAATGGCTCCTGACTCTAATCTGGGTTTATGACACATGTGAAGACCTTGCTCAAGGCACCCATTGAGTCTGCATCTCTAGCCATGTTAATTCTGCATGAAACCAAGAATGGTGTTCTGAGTTATGTCATCCAACAGCCCACACAGCAAAGGCATGCTGGTGCCAGCAGCAATCAGGGCCTTTTGTGGGGCTCAGTTCTCTAGTCCCTTGAGCAGGTGAGCAGGTGTTGCTGCTGTCAAAAGCAGAGGAGCAAGCACTGACCTCTTCTTTCTCATGACCAGTGACATGACTAAAGGAGACAGCAGGAAGCTGTGTCAGGGGAAGTCCAGGTTGGATATCAGCTGGACTTGATGATCCTTATAGGTCCCTTCCACCTCAGCTTATTCTGTGATACTGTGAAAACTCTATGAAATAAATATTTATTCTTTTCTTCTATCAGCCCTTTAAGAGTTGAAATATAGGCAATATAATACAATTCCTATTTTCACTTGCATTTTTTTAGCACAGAAGATTATGTGAATACCATGTTAATTTCCTTTGTATATACAATACTTTCCAGTTAAGTGGCACCCTAAATCCCTGGACTAAGGATATGATATTATGGCTGTGCACATGGCAGGAGAAGGTAGAGAGACCTTTGATGATAAGTTGCCTGAAGTAGAGTCCTTTCTTTCTCTGGTGGATGCTGATAAAGAGAAATGAGTCCTTGAGTCAGCTGAGTCACCAAATCACCTGGGTCCACCTGCAGTGCAAATACAGCTGAATGATGATTGCTGTCTACTTTTGAATTCCCCTGTTCCTGTCAAGCACACTTGCAAGATGATAATCATTAATTTCACATCCTACTATACTTTTTAAAAACCAAAAGAAAACAGCAACAAACCTCCCTTTCCCCTCAACTAAAAAAAAAAAAAAAAAAAAAAAAAAAATTGAAAAGATTGCTAACCAAAGCTGTAACATTCACTAGTCATCCTTCCCTTTGACACTTCTTTCCCATTTGTGGTGACCTTTTGGAGCTTAAAGAAGGTCTCATATAGTATGGCAGCAAGTTTCAGGACAAAGAGATTCTACATCACTGGCATTATAAATGCTTTTTGAACAGTCACATGATGTAGTTTCATTACATGTGGCATGTTCCCAGTTACACACAAATGGGAAGCTGGGAAGCAAACACTTCCACTGCTTACCTTGTGCCAGGTCAGGCACTCTTCAAATAGCTTGTGGTGGCTTAACAGCTTAGTGAGGCACCAGGAAGGACCAGAGCTGTCACAGGAGAGAGACTGGACCATTTGTCTGGGGGCAAGGGACAGTGGAGTGCCAAGGACAGAGAAATAGATCATAAAATCATAGAATAAGCTGAGTTGGAAGGGACTCATCAGGATCATTGATCCCTACTCCTGGCTCTTCACAGGACACCCCAAGGGTCACACCATGTGCCTGACACTGTTGTCCAAAGATTTCTTGATCTCAAGACAGGCTTGGTGGTGTGACCACTTCCCTGGGGAGCCCATTTCAGTGCCCAGCCACCTTCTGGGTGAAAAACCATTCTTTAAGATCCAGCCTGAACCTCCCCTGACACAACTTCAGGCCATTCCCCTGGGTCCTGTCACTGTCACCACATTGAAGAGATCAGTTGTACACTGTGATGAGGTCTTCTCTCTCTCTCTTCTTCTACAGCTTTTTACATAAAGTATAAGCAAAAAAATCACAATCAGTTTCTTGAGAGCTGTGCCAAGTTTCATGATATGTGTGAAATCTAGTAAAGGGTGGCATACCACAATCATTACCATCATACAACTCTGATTCTGATAAAAATCACTTGGCTATTAAAGCTATCAATTCCTGTGTCTTGTATTGAGCTATTGAATATCAATGGAAAGACAGCATAATCTGATTCTAGGAATAAGATTAGTAATAGCCACAAAGAAGATGTAAAAAGCTTTACATGTCTACAAAATGGAAAAGGATATTTAATGATGCTACTTATTAAGACACTACTGTTTTCCTGACCAAGCAGTTAAAGCCAATTTACTTCAAAATGCACATTCAAAGGCAATAAAACAAACTCACCTTCAAGCAGACACTGTAGGGAGGGCTAAAATTTGAAGCTAAAACATGTAATTTTTAAAAAGCTATCTCAAAATCTTACTTGCACATCCTACACAACATGATAAGAATTGTGGTTAGTTCTAGCTGTGCAGTGTTGAGTCTGTTTCCTTTACAGGAATTTCCTCCACCACACTGTCATCATCCCTTCCTTTCTCAGTTTAGTTGCATTAGGTTGAAAATTTCCGGGTCACTTTCTTGTAAAAAGAGCAGAGGAAACACCTCCTAGGCAAGAGATCAAAGCCTCTTGGGTTCTAAAATCTTCTACTTGCATTGTGTGCAAAAATGTGTTGGATTTTTTAGTTTGCTTCATTTAAGAAGGGTAATATTTCCTTTTTTTACTTTTTCCATATGTAAAAAGGCTGGTTGTTATATAACAAAGGATTTTAATGTTGCCTCTGTTTATGCACACATTCCTTTATGGAATTACCAGTATTAATGTTTGATTCTGTTGGGTTCTGAGTATTAGGAGATAAAGGACTTGTATTCTCAGCTTCCACCACATTTTTAGCTCTCTGCTTATTCCAGACCTGAGCTCACTGATGCCCAGTCTTGGTAATTTTCTCCTAAACTATATTCAATGTTTTGCCCCATCGCAAAATTCGTTTGATTTATGAATTGCAAAAGGTTCCAACTTATCTCTAGAAATTTCAGTAAAAAGAATTAAGCTTTTGAAGGTGTCCAGTCTGACTAGAAAAAAAAACAAAACACTTTTGTTCCCTCTTCATTTAAAGGAATTACAGAGTGCAACACAGCTGAAGTCAAAGCCCTTCTTCTTTCAAACTAAGATTATAAAAGAAAAATGGTCCTTTCACAGAGATGCATCTTTAAGACATCAAATATACTTCATTCATTTTAAGTATAAATCATTGTAATGTCCAAGTAGTATGGCTTATCACAATCAAAAATTAAGCCTAACAGTCCAACTATCATACCAGAAATGCATTTTAGATATACAACAGAAGCAACAGTCACACATAGTTTTGGAAGCCATGCTACCAGAAGTCTGAGTGCTATGTCATACAGGTTACCATGCTGGATGAAAATCTTGTATATAAAGCAATATAGTTTAAAAAGCACTAAGAAAGCAGCCTCACACACTTGCATTTCCAAGGTTCATGTTTCTCTTTGACTGCTAGGCAAAGTGTATAAAGCAAAGGGTAAAGGACGAGTCCAGAATATCCTCCCTGCTTCCCCTCCCTCCCCACCCTCTCCTCCCCTTTAATCATTTACCCTCCCACTCTGCTAAAATTTAGCATATTTTATGCTGTATCTCTGGCAAATTGTACCTCCCCACCCATGTGGAAAGTCAAGTTTGGAGGGTTTATCTTACCTTGTCCATCTCACTTGCTCAAGTGGGGAAAATGTACCATCTCAGTGCATCTCATGCAGACTAGTCTTATAGTGCTGAGAGGATGAAGTTTTTTTACTATTCTGGTACTATTCTGGCACTATTCTGGCTTGACACATTTACACATCACCTCCTCCTCTGCCCAGCTATGCTTAATACCTTGTGGGTAAAGAAACTTTCCACTGTGATTATCTTCTACACTGAGTCAGTGGTGCTGGTGCTGCTGTTGCAGGAGGTGTCTGAACAATATCTAAACATGAACCTCTATCCTTTGTACTAGTTTATGCACTCAGTGAAATTACATACATTTGGGTGGCTTCTGGAGCTTGTGGGTGATTCTCTGTGAAACAAAGGAAGATGGTGATACTTACCATCAATTTGCTTTACTACAGTGAATTCTGCCTTGGGCATCAGGGACTAACATGTCTAGAGCCCAGAGGTACTTTGAATATACTGATAACTGAATAGCCACATGCCAACAGAGAAAGAGCAAAGCAAAATCTCACCATGCAAGCCTTTCAAACTTTTAACTTTCACAATTCTTAGCAGTTAATTAGAAAAAAAAACTGTCTAGCACCGCAAATTCCATGAAAATTCTTTTTTGCCTTGGCTGCTAGTCCAGCCTGCTTACTGCAAGCCGAGAAACACAAACCTGACAGGGATGACCACTGCTGAATTTCTGGTATTTTCTCAGAAACTTACTGTAATCCAGTTTAAAAGTAGGTGAGAGTAGTTTCTCCTTTACCCTCACAGGAGACCTTACTCTTTTAATGGCTTTAATGCCCATTATACATTTATTCAAGGACACATCCCTGTGTGCATATCATTCCTTAGCTTGAACAGCTCTTCATTCTACTGCTTTTCTTTTCCTGTTTGCATTTGGTGACACTGCTCCTGTTCCTTTTCCTGGTCATTTTACCAACCTGGGCAATTAAACTTTTCTAGGATCCCTTTCCATGGCTCCCTGCTGATTCTTATGGCTCTGCCTCACAGGTCTCAAGGTATTGTTTCACTGGAAGCAATTCAGTGGTATTTGTCTTTCCTTCATCATGCTGAAAGCTGGAGACACTCCTGAGATTGTCACATTTATTTCCAATGCATGAGTTCCTTCTTTGTAGATGAATTTTTGTTGCTAATCCATAAAAGCAATATCTTCCTTATGTATTACATAAATAAATATGCTTAATATACTGTTTATCAAGCCAATATGCACAAATAGAGACATTGCTATCACAGCTGAGAGGTAAATATTTACTTTCAAGTCTCCAGAAATGCCAAAATCCATAAATGAGGTCTCATAATGAAGTCCTCAAGAGATATTTTTGCTACTGATATTCAGATAATTCCTAGTATCTTCTGTCAGCTCTTCAAGACTAGACACAGTCAATTCAGAATTTGCTCAACTGTTTCTATAAAGGCAGATTTGTTACATTGCAAGTAGTTTTGGAACCTCTTGTGGAACAGCATTCCTTCACCACAGTCAAAACCCCTAAAACAATTTTCCTGCAATGAATGAAAAACAGTTTTGCAGCCATATAGCAGAATGAGATCTCCAGCACACCACTGAAACTGGCTTAGTTATGGTAGTGGCCTAAAGCAATAATTCATAAATCTATTTAATTATCTTTCAGAAACACCTTAAGGCATCAATGTACTGAACTATATTATTTTTGTATTTGATAGGTTACAAGCAACAAATGCATTACACTGGGCTGTCTTGCTGATGTACACACTATTTCTCACCCTCAGAGGCCAGATGGGAGATCAAACAATAAGAGACAAAACCCTGTGATGACTTTTTTATATATTTAGCTGACAAAACAAACAAATGAAAAATACTATTGTGGTCTATTTGCAGCTGCTTCTGCTGAAATGCAGAAAATTTGGATTGCTGAACCACAGGAAGCTGTAAGTTGTGGATACTGCAGAAAGCTCAGTAACTACTGCTTCACCCAGACACCCCATCTAATTCTAGTTCAGAAAATTATTTCCCAAAAATGTAATCACGTTTTCTTTTTCAAAATATTGAATGCTTTTCAAGTACATCACAAGCATGTCATTAGGAAAGGCAAAACTTCAAGCATTCTTAAAGTCTGCAAGCCAGACCACAATTGTCTCTTAAAAGGAAACAACTTTTTTTTTTTTACTTTCTCTGAGAAAGCAAGATAGAAAAGGACAATTTCAATGTATAACCACAATTCTAGAGTAACCTTCAAGGTCAGACACACACATCTATCTTCTCAACTGTTAATCTCTGTTTTCTAACCATTTTTAATTACCTGAGGAATCAATCTGCCGAATTCTGGATGTGACACATAAAATTCTGGAGCATTTTGCATAAATCAACCATGTACTCCCTTAAGGTCTGAGATGTCTGGTGAACACTAACCTTGCCCTGCACACACAGGAGTTGTGCTCCCAGAATCTGGAAAGTGGTGGAATTGATAAGATTTATCCTTATGGGGAATCCTGTTTCACAAGTTCTACCTCTCCAATCTCTAAAGAATGCAAATGATCATGAAGGAACAGAAGTACTTATAGTAGGAAAGCACCCCTTTAATTCACAAACCTTATGCAATTATCAGCCCTTATACAGCACTACACTACAGCAATGATGCTATGTACAATAGTCCTAATTCTTCCTACATTTATGTTACAATTATCAACAGACAAGAAGAGTTCTTTGATACTGTTTTGCTTCCAGCCCTTATTGTGTCTGGTAGAAACCAGCAACACTAAAAAAATGCTGACACAGACCATGTTCTCACAGCCAGTTACTATGTATTAGTACATAGCAAGAGAGACAAGAAATTTCAAGACCAGTGGCTTGCAACAGCTGTCTCCTCACTGATCCCATCTGTGTCCTCCTCAGGGAAATTACATATTTCAATAGCTTTTGTGGATTTGGCTTTGTTTTACTCTTTTTAAATTACAAATGAGATTCGTTGCTTGTGGTCTAACCACATTTGCTTTTCCTGCATTTTTTCTTCGTACCCTAAGCTTAATTTTTTACACTTGTGGTGGTGCATCTCTCCCCACCACCCCTCAGGTCGCTCCATGAGCTGAGAAATGTTCAGCCAGCCTTGGCCTTGAACAGCATCCTGATTGAGCTCTCTTGAATAAAATTTCCAGCCCAAATTGTGGCTAGGATGGAAAATTACTACAACTAAAGCCCACTCTCCTGCAACCCCATAAACAGCAGTGCTAAGCAGGACCCTCTGAGCTCTCCAGGACCCCAGTGGGCTGTAGCCACCAACCTCCCTGTCACAGCCAGTGAACTCCCAACTTTGCTGTATCTGGAGGATCACCAGAAACAGATCCTGGGCTGAGCCCCCCACTGCTCCAGGCTCAACCCTTTGTTCACTGAGAAAACACAAAATCATCTGATGGGAGCACTTCACTGAATTTGAGGGGCATTTTTCACAGGTATACCTGATATATACTTCTCTAGATCTATGAATATGATGTAGCAAATCTACTATGAATGTTGATCTCCTGAAAGACTTAAATTTGCCAGCAAGGCCTGTAAATGAGTTACTGTTGTGCTGTAGTAAATTCTATATTAATCCTTTGTTAAATTGTTTAACTTAAGCTATTGACTAAGCACTATTTAGTGCTGTTAACCCTTTAGGTCTAAAGTGTTGGTCAAGACTGGCTCAGTTTAGCTGTGACTCTGAACCTTGTGCCTAACTGGGTCTTCCTTATTCCTTTTTATCCTTACCTTTTCCTACCCTAACTCTTTTCTTACCCCTACTCCCCCTCCAGCCTCCTCATAGATAACTTTCATGTTGACTTTGGGGTTAGATTGATTGATTTCAGGTTTTAGTGGGGTTTTTGTCTCTATATATATATATATATATATATATATATATATGTCTATATATAGTAAGTATTAGAGTGAACTGTGCCAATGAATTTTTCTCCATTTCACTTTTATATTAAATGTACTGTTGCCAATACATATGTCAGTGATTCTACAAGCGATCTTAAAACACTCATTCATGATATTACTTCTGTCTAGCTGCAGCAAAAATGGAAGCCACAGTGTGGAAAGGAGAAATACAGTTTTATTAAGTGCAAAAGTGAACAAAACTTACAGTATAAATCACTGAAATGACCCATTACCTCAAACCAAATGACCCATTACCTCACCCCAACTATCATGTGAATTCACTTATGCATTAACATATACATGATCAGGCAAATCATCACAACTACAGTCTATAAAAGTGATATTAGCAGTTCCTGTTCTCTATGGACTGGCAAACAAAAAGCAGGCATTTCCAAAGTCAGTAATGTCAGTAATGCAGGACATAAGAGCAATAAGAACATCTGGCCTTAGTATGAGTATGCATATCCTTAATTTCCCTTGTTCCCCTTTACCACTGCACATGGGCAGCGAGGATCATCTCTAAACTGATACCTTTTTGTGCAAAAATACTTCTCCTTTTACAGATGTTGAGTCATTCAAAGAATGTCTGCTTTGCTGGCATTTGAACAACTTGAGAATTAATGCCATTTAGCTTTCAACCTTCCTTTTTTATAATCCTCTGTTATTCTGTGAAATCTCAGGGCAGTCAAATTGTGTTTGGTGTCACAGGCTTCACGAGGTGTAGCAGTCACATTGTTTCTCCAAGCTGAGGGGAGGGGGCATCCATGCCAAATTCAATTTCAGTTTATAGTAGTTGGTTCTCATAGAGGGTAGGCTTGGTTCAGAGCTATTAACAAACCATGTGCACTATCCATTGTCACATGTGTAGTAAAACTCATTTGACCTTTAATTTGTTAGGCAATACATTGATGACAGCATATGAAAAACTACAAGGCTGAGGAGAAAGTTTAATACCTCAGTTAAGTATTGGGAAAGTTACTAACACTTCTGTAAGATGTTTGGCTACAAAATGGGTGTGCCTAGTATGTCTCATGGTATTTCTGTGCTGACAGAGAATGTTAAAAATTATCTGTGACTAGAAAACACAGGAAACACTAGTTGAGAAGAACTGAATATTGCGAAAGGTTTGAGATTTGGAAATGTAAAGGCACACATCTGCAGAGGAGAAAGCCTCTTCAGTAAAAGCTTACAGCAGAGAATGGCTTTTGCCTATGAACCACATTTACATAGCTCTCTAGTTGTCTGATACAAAGGAGATGTCCTATAGCTGATCTGAAGTCACTACAGATGTTTGCCTTAGTCCTTTGCTCCTTTCCACCTACCTGTTAATCTGGCAACAGTGTTGTCTCCATTTTGGAAATCTATACTTAGCCTTTCCTTTTACCTAAACATCTTCCAGAAACTATGCATGGTTAAAGGACATTTGACAAACAATATTTCGTTCCCATGAAACTTGAGACATTGTCATGACACCCAACATCCAACTTTGTTTTCAGGTGCACTGAGAGGGTAATGCAGTCCTCCATGTATGAATTAAGTTTCAGTGTAAGAGATACCTACTCAAAACCAGCAGTTATGGCATGCAAGACATTTACAAGAGTGAGAAGAGCCTTGATGACCTCCTAGCAACCTGACAAAAGATCTTCCAAAATTTGATTCTCCCTGGACGTCTCCCCGCTGATGCTGGGAGGAAATATGGTTCCATTTTATCCAGGAATTAATGTCAGATAGTTATCTTCTATGAGACAGCTAATAATAAGGGAGGATTAGCACAGCTTTGAATAGCACTACTAACTTTGTTTTAAAAAATAATATTAAGACAAGAGTTACAAAGGGTTAGGAGTGTATATACACACCAAATATCTTATTTTCACCTAAATCCCACACGCAACAGCTGAAGGCAGCTCAGGGTATCACAGAACCACAGAACAGGTGAGGTTGGAATGGATCACAGTGGGACATCTGATCCAGCCCCCTGCTCAAGCAGGGTCATCCCAGAGCACATGGCACAGGATTGTGTCCAGTCAGTTCCTGAATTATCTCCAGTGAGGGAGACTCCACACCCTCTCTGGGTGATTGATTCCAGTGTAGTATCAGCATCCATGAACAAAATACCATTGTTTGTATCCCAACCCCCTCTTCTCCCTGCCAAAACAAGCATTTACAATATTCTTGGGTAAATAGGATGTAAACAGTCTTTACCATTCCTTCAAATTATTCCCAGTGGTAGACCATGTACAGTTCAGTAGTAAATACTGTTAAAGCACCTAAAACTGCCCTATTCTTTCTAACCTCCCTTTTCTCTGTTGGTTTGGGGTTTTTCTATCCGATATTGCCCAAAGCCTGCATGCCAAGCTCTTGAAGGCGGGAGCTGTTTGGATCTGCTTAAAATCAGAATCCTTAGAAAATATGAAAATATAATACAAAAGAGCATCTAAATAGTAATAAGACATTGCAAGTATTGATTTATTTATTGAAGGGCCTAAAATGTATGTGGAAGTAAAACTGGAATCATTCTATATCACTGAAAACTGTGAAATAAAAATTATTTTCATTGTGCTTCATGCCATGTGGTAAGTCCTAAGCAGAATGAAACTTCTGCTGCTTGCACAGCTGCTGAGGAAACCTTCTCTGGGATAGGATTTAGTAATTGGGGTTAACATCATCCTGGCCACTGCAGTAACTTCTGCATTCTTCTCAGATCTCAGAGCTGGCCTCTTAATCAACACTATTTCCCAAGATAATAGTTAATTTAGTTCTATTAGTTAGCAAAACACACAGTTTTCTGCTACATCTTCTGTCTCCAGAATTGTCATATGATTGCATTAAAGTCACAGCCCTCAGTCCAGGGTTGAGCAGCTTCTGAGCCTAAGTCAAGATTATTAAAGTGCCCTCTGGTCTTTATCTTGATAGGCTTTGCTGGCATCAGGTACCGAAGGTTCTTCCAAAATCTGGAATTCATGGGAAGAGATTTATCTTTTTTCCACTTCACCACCCTCTTTGATGGTAAAAGTGACAGTGATTCTGGCAAGAAACTGTAGTCACTTATAGGCATATATTCAATTAATATGATCTTAGTTTTTCTTTCAACTAGAGCTTTATGCAGTCCACTCTCAAGTTCATATATGGCTCTGTCAGAAACGTAGTTCTGGCTCAGAATAATGATTAATCTTCTGCTTTTATCAATGAATGAATGGATATCATCAACAAATGCTGCAAATTAAAGATACATTTATTGTTAAATTGAAAAGATAGGCACCGAATCAACTTATCTTTTAAATTCACATATGTACCAAAAATGTCCCTCTCATAAAGTGACAGCATGTAAGCATCCTGTACTTATGAAGAGACTGATATGTGTTAAAGATTAAGAGCCTCTGAAAATTAACTCAGATTTGGTCAAAGCTTGCTCTCTAGAGCAGACATAAACCTACTTATAATCTCCTGCTTGTAATCTGGCAGTAGTCACATGGATAGAAGGCTACAGCAAAATTTCCCTTTCCTCCCACCAGGCACCTCTTTGCTCTTTCCTAATAGATACCATTGGAGTGATTCCACAGAAAGGCACAAACAGCAACCTCTCCCCAGGTATTCTGTAACCCTGAGTTACACCTTCCTTTATGACACCAAACACCCAAATCTATTTCCAGTAATCCAGAGCTGAGAAGACCAGCATGCGATGATAGAAGGAGTTCCAACTGTGTTTTAGACTGATGACTTTTGGCATGAAAACTGATGAATGAAAGTGAATGGTGATACCCTTTAAATATCAAATTGACTTTTCATGCACAGCTTCCAAAGCTTGTTTTAGCACTGTGGGACAAAAATCATCATAAACCAGAGATCTAGAAAACATGAGTTGTAGAGAAAGGCAAAGCAAACTGCAGAACTAACCTAATGAAGAGAAAACTGAGGGTGAAAGGAGGCTGACAAGGGAATTATAACACCAAAGGCTCCTGTACAAAGAAGGAAATATTCTACTTTACATGTTCATAATGGATCAGACCAGAGAAAAGGAAATAAGCTAAAACTATTTAAAGAATTAGACTGCACACTTCAAATACTTAGAGAATAAGAAAGGAAGTGCTTGGAAGAGATGAGGCTCACCTCAGGTTAGAAAGATTCGTCAGGAATGGATATAAAGAGATAAGATCTTGCTTAATAAAGGAGACTGACTGGTCTTATTGTTCTGTGGTTAAAACAATGAAATTCTATTCCTTAGCTGGATCTTTGGACTAGTTGGAAATTCATAGTACCTTTCATCCATGCAAAAGGCAAATGCCAAGTACATCCATGGGCCAAACCAAATTCCATTTTCTTATTTCTATTTTGTTATGGCACCCATCTCATTCAGAGAATGGTTTCAACCACCACACTATAGATACAGCAAACATACAGTCTATCTAAGTATAACTAGTACTAGAGTTTCCAGCTGCTCTGTGCAGTAAATGTGAGTTCAATCATTGGCCCTCAGCAAAAGCAGAGCAAAAGCACAATTGCTGTGAAATATATTGATATATATTGATATAGTGATACAGTGCTTGTGTGTGTAAGTATATATGAATTCATAAATACAACTATAAAAAATATAAAACATTTGCAACCAAACTTTGCATGTTCACAGTCCAGATTAAAAGTAAAATATATCCTTCCAATGGACAACACGTGACGGAATTCCTTCTAATTATAGACTTCTATCTTTGTATGAAAACAATGAGCCTATTTAATGACAAGAATATTCAGTACACTTACCTCCTCCAGCAAATACATCCCTCTCAAATATACATAACTTGTACCCAAAGTTTTCTTCTAATATCATGGGCAATATCTTCAAAGCAAATTCCCTCTCTTCTTCATTAGGAGAAACACAGTCTTTCAGGTAAGACACAAATGCATCATATTCTTTTCCATCTGAAAATAAACCAGCAATTGTTGTCTTGTTATCAACCACTAGAAATCCAGTATCTGATTTGCCATTCTGATTTTCAAACTTAATGTCCCAATAGTAAAGCATCTAGAAACTCCTCATCTTTCTTCTGAGGACTCTGAACAGTCTTAAACACTCTTCTTCATATTCAAAAAATGTCCTGAAGAAATTTAAGGTTGATAAAAAAGATTCTGCTTGCATTTGGAAAATACTTGAAAATATTTCCTTTCTACATTGAAGTGCTTTTAAAATAAAATTAAATTAATTTAAGCAATTAATGTCACATCTGTGAAGATCAAGATATGCAGGGAAGCAAACAATGTGTCCGTAAGCTGAAAAAATGTTACTTAATTGATATTGCAGATTTCAACATTTATTGTACACTGTGTCTAAGAGTACCAAGTGGAATGAGTACCAGCAAAAGAGAGAGCAAACAAGTTAATTATTTTTGTTATGAGAATATGCCATGTCTGGTCATTTATAAACAGAAAATCAAAGACTGATCCACACCCAGGCCCATCACACTGGCACAGAGCAATTATCAGGATTGATAGACCAGCACACGTGGCTTTGCTTCTTAAACTGTACTTCTTTGCTTCCCTTTCTGAATACTTTACTGCATGTAGTTTACAAGAGAGAGCACAAAGTAAACTCCATGAAACCCTACACGTTCCAGAGCTCTAGGAGGAGGAAATCATTGCCTGCTATCCAGCAGGCAGCTCCTCCAGAGCAGCATAGTCCAGGTTCTCAGAGTTCCTCCCTGAGTGAGTGTAAGTCAGTGCACACTGTGGTAGCTGATACCAACAAGTAGATAATAACACTGGCAGGAATAAATGACATCCAGCCATTAATGAAAGATCTCCAACTACTGTAGTGCATTCAAGCTATATTCAAACTGATTTAGAAGGAAGGCCAAGATCAGACCCATATATACAGCAAGTTTTGTCACCACAGTTTCCAGAAAAACAATCCCTAAAATTGAGTAATTGTCAGGTTTTCTTGCTGTGAAGGCCACAGAGCTGCTGCCTGGCAAAATACTGGGAATGTGCATTCCTGCTCTCCTTAAGAGCATGTAGTGACAAACCTATAAACATGCAATGGCCTCTACAGTCAAGGAAACATTTTAAGCTTAGCCCTACTGAAGGGCATCAGTGAGATGAAAACAAATTTGTATCAGTCTGCCCATCTGAAAACTCCAGAGTGTTCATCCTCTTCATGGATAGACAACTACAAACCTCTCCACCCCTATCAACTTTTGTGATGAAGAACATGTCAGAACAGAGCTCATCTGAACAGCTTCCAGCCACATCCCTTCCTGCCTGCTCCAGAGGCAGCTTCTTCACTGTGTTTATCTGCTGCCATTGCCACACGTGCATAACAAACACACATTAACACCTGACTATCAAGTTCTCTTTTATACATTCTTTTTTTCTTCTCACACTGCTCCTGGATTTAAGATAATTATTCTTTTCTCTTCCTCAAAGCTGACTATTTCATAGAACCTGCCAGAAAATATTTTACATCAATACACTTATTTCAATGTCAGCATTAGTAATGCCATACCTCCAGCAGTATCATCTCTCCTGCATATACTTCTGTAAAATAGAACCAAGTCGACCCTAAACATCACAAACACAAACACCACAGCTACAGCAACAAATGGAAATAGAACAGCAAGGACCATTCCAGTGGTAAATATGTGCACAGGCAGGTCTTGAGTCTTCCCTGTAAAGAGAAACAAAGAAAATTACAGCCTTAACAAAGAGTAGTATATGACAAGATTACTGTATCAAATGCTGATGGCACCTAAAAGTCACAAAAAAAATCACAGTGTTGATGAGAATCCTTCCCTGCTAATGCTTCAAGCACATGTGCATGCCACTGGTCCTGAGACAGAGAGAAACTACAAAACAAGTTTTACTGTAAAAACAGGAGAAACAATCTTGGACACAACCACATACAGTTCATTTATGTGTGTGCAGGCTATGTGAGATCAAGGTTGACATTACAGATCCTCATAGATGCAGAGCATCCCAAAATGATGGTCACTCACTTTCGTGATGAGTTCCCTTCAAGTTTTTCTTATTATTTCCTCTTATTATCTACCTTTTGCCCCTCTCTCTGTCCTATCCATAAGTTCTTAATATACTCTTTAACCTCTATGGCTGAGATATTTTTATATTCTTTTGCTCTAGTCTTCTTTAGGCTTTTCTTCATTATTTTTATTGTTGATATTATTATTATTATTATTACAATACAGATTTTGAACCCTTTAAACTTCATGAAGTTTCTATGAAGGCACTCTCAACACACACTCATTGTAGTCTATTTCTTTTGCTTTACACTCCTTCTGCCCCTGTCCGAGAGCAGGAGGAATCATCCAGGGGTTGTTAGGTCCAGCACTAGATGTCATAAGCAGACAGAAGTATTTGGAGCAGTGTTTTGAAATGCCCTCAGGATTGAGAAGGCTGATTAATAAATTAGCTCTAGATAATGCCATACCTTTCTTCAGTTTTACTATTTTCGTCCGTGTGCTCTCATCAGCTTGCAACATGCAGGTGAAATTCTGATGCACGTCCTCATCTCTTACTTTTTTAATCCGTAGTAGCCTTGTGATATAGAACTTGTTTCCCAAGCTGCAACAAGGAATGGTGTTACCAGCACTGTCTGCACAGAAACCTACAATCACCTGAGGGGCAGATTTTGAGGAAAAAGTTCTAAAGAAAACTCTCAGACTGAGGTTTTTACTGAATTTGCAGTTCCACAAAGCATAGGACATTATCACATATTAAATGCAACATTTACAGGAAACCTACTGTAGTTTTTTGAGTTCTTCTTCACATATTGAAGGCTCATTCTCAGGGATATCTGTGCATTGTTCTGGAAACGTTTGGTTAATTAACCAGTAGAGGCTGGCATCTTCTCGCATATAATAACCCAGGAAACCTGTGCAATTGAGTATCTCTTCTTTACCTACAAAAAAAGCATGATATGGAAATTTAGAGACAAGTAGGACTCGTGTACACAGTGTAGTAAAGTGTCAGCTTTCCAGGAAACATACTCTATAAGCTCTGCTCCTTTCTGAATTTTGTAGCCCCTGCTCAATGTTTTATAGGTGCTACACCTGCAGTCTTGGTGGCTTCAGCAATCATGCACTGTTGCAGAGTGACAGCCATCCATTGCTGCCTTTCACATAAATCATCACAGCCAGGAGGGTTTAAATAGACCTGAGAGTTCCAGGCTTTAGGAGATAAAGGGGATTTGACTTGGTGATCCTTATGGGTCCCTTCTACTTGCCATATACTATATATTTATATTTATATTTATATTTATATTTATATTTATATTTATATTTATATCTATATTTATATTTATATTTATATTTATATTTATATTTATATTTATATTTATATTTATATTTATATTTATATTTATATTTATATTATAAACTAGACTGTGTTTTGCAGGCTGAGAACAGAAGAGGAAAACCTATCAGCTGTGCTCCAGGGCCTGGTAAAAGTAAGTAACTGGTAAGGGGAATTACAACCAACTAATTATAATAGGGAAACTACATATGATTACTCAGCAAAACCAAAGTCCCTGCTCAACATGCACAGAACAATTTCTTATCTCAGTATCAAAACTGGAAATTCTTGAATACATGAACAAGTCATTTACTCAGCTACTTGTCCCATTTCAAAGCACTAACTGTAAATGACAGGAACCATCCCATAAAGTTCCAATAGTGTAAGAAATTGAAAAACTAAAAGGACAATTGTACACTTGGAAAAAATAAGGGCAGAAAACTGTAGCTCTGGAGTGTGAGATTTTTTTAACTTTGTCAGAGGAGAGGAGAGGAGAGGAGAGGAGAGGAGAGGAGAGGAGAGGAGAGGAGAGGAGAGGAGAGGAGAGGAGAGGAGAGGAGAGGAGAGGAGAGGAGAGGAGAGGAGAGGAGAGGAGAGGAGAGGAGAGGAGAGGAGAGGAGAGGAGAGGGACAGGTAAATTTCTGTTTTCAAAAATTAATTACAGCCTCAATCACAAAATCTGGATCCTGTCCAAGACTGTGTGAAGCCCACAGATCATTTTATCTAACATACTTCCAGCTAGAAGCACAGGTAGGGTCCCTTGACAATACAGATGTTCATGCACACATTGCCAGGACTGTCACACTCCTCATTTCCCTGAAGAACATCCTCAACCACACCAGGTGCCAGCAGGATTACTTATTACTGCTGTTCACTTAGTAAACCATACACCTTTTACACATTGCTTCATGGGGTTTACTATCTACAACAGAAAGCCATGGAGAGATGTT
This sequence comes from Oenanthe melanoleuca, assembly GCF_029582105.1. NCBI lineage: Eukaryota > Metazoa > Chordata > Aves > Passeriformes > Muscicapidae > Oenanthe > Oenanthe melanoleuca. Next base: position 83,281,095 of record NC_079333.1, on the reverse strand, counting down.
TTATCACCACCACCACTTTCTCATGCAGGTTGTAGCAAGAGAAAGAAGCAGCTTCTACCTCTGTGAAAAGGTACATTTAGTGTACTTGTGTATCAATCATGTAATACATACACCAGGGAAAACACTACCAGATGTGAGGTTAGACCACTCACAGAAGGATGCACAGACAATTCTTAATTTCATTACACTTATCCAGACCATCAACCCCAAAGAAATCATAACAAAAGCATATAGGTAGTTACCTCAAAGACTTTGTATTAATTTCATACCTATTTTTGTTTCAATTTCTTCATGATGTCCAACTATCTCCAAAGAGAAAGCCTCTGGTGCATCTAAAATAGAAGTATTGCTATTGAAGTAATACCTTACTTACATTCTTCCACAGTAAAAGTTACTCTGCTTAATTGCTCTATGTACAAAATTAATCACAAACATTCCATTTAATTCACAGAACAATATGTGGATTCTGGCATTACTGAGTAGCTTAAAACTCAGTATGTTTGCTGATTTTTTTTCACACACATTTATATACACAATACAATTTGCAATGGTTGGAAAGGCTCTTGTGCAAAATTCTTAATAAATTTGTATGACTTACTTGGAGCAGCTATTTTGAAAAAAATAAAACTGCAGGGAAAACATACTAGATGCATTTTCCAAAGTTGGTAATATTTTGTCGTAACTTCTGCTTTTTTACTTCTCAAATTATTCTGAAGTAGTTCAGATTACCAGACTTGTTCCCCCTGGCACAGATTTATCAAATGAGAACTGCAATTAAAAATCTCCATAGTAAAGTGAACCAAAAAGTATGCATCAAAAATTTTAGAAAGCTTTCTTACCTTCTTCTACTACAAGTTTAATTGTATTTGTGCTGTGGTATATCATTCCTTCATGACTGATTAAAATTTTGCAGGTATATATCCCAGAGTTCTGTACTGTCAAGGCTCTAAAATTTAGTTGCCTCTCTGTTTCATGTTCATAATTCTTACAGTCCTGCATCAATAAAACCAGAAAATACTATTCTGTAGCAAACATGCATTCAAAACTTTAAAAAAATTAAGAATTTTTTTTTTTTTTTTTAAGCAAAGTGTCACCATCACCTTTTCACTATCTCAATGACATGTCTGACCCAAAAGAGTTGCACACCCAATTTTCACTCATGGTCACTTAAACACAACATTTGAACATTTAACCCATTAGACTCTGAGAACACTGCAGTTGAGGAAAACAACAACCTACAGCCCTACCCATCAATGGTCCCACGCTCCCAGGCCCCACAGAACAAGAGAACAGGGCTGTAGCTCATTCTTGCCAGGCTACTTGGGATGCCTGTACTAAATCAGCCAAAATCCCTTCCTGAAACTGATTGATCTTGGAGTGAACAGGGTCTGCTGCTCCAGCCAGGAGACCTGAGAGGAATGAGGAACAGTCCTCAAAAAGATGACTTGCCAAAAATTAATAGAACTGGATATGTTGCACACTTAAAAACTGTTGAGAAACTGCAAAATTGAAAAAGTTTGCAATTACTTTACGAGTACATGCTAACAGTAAAACAAAAATCTTGGCACCTCATTTAGCAACAGTACAATATCTGCATCAGCAAAGTAGCAGCTGGCTAAAACAGCTGCTGCCTAAATCAGCAAACAGACAGGTACATCAGATCTTTTATCATTCCAAACTGCTAGTTTAATAACTTCTGGAACAGGTATATTTTTTAACAAAACTGAGAGAAGACAAAAGCTTTGTTTTGTGTATCTGTCTAAAGTTTTTCCCCCTAATCCCATGAGAAATTAGAGCTTTACAAAGTTTGTAGATGCTTGTAAAAATCTGTTAGTAATTAATATTTCCTGCAATCAGATGTTTTGTTTCTACAGCCAATGATTTGAGTGACACTGTTTCAGTAATTACCTTGTACCATGTTATGCTGTCATTTTCATAGATAGACAAATCACTGCATTTCAGTGAATGACCAATTCCAGCACTTTTAATTTCTGTAGTTAAATGATTTTCATTGAAACAGCTGCTTTTATTTCTTTCAAGTACATTCAAGGTCCACTTTTGAATTGTGACATTTTGTTTTCCATTGCTAAGAAAAAAAACATAGCAAAATCAGTTTCAGGAGCTTTTTAAAATAATGCAGCTTAGTGAGTTACAAAATACAAATAAATTCCCAAATATATCTGTTAGGTAGAAATCTACATCTACAGTGACCCAATTATTTTTAGTCCCCTTTATCACTTTCCCACTCCCAAATAAGTGTAATTTCCTTTAATCAAACAGGTTATCTAAACTAAATGCATTGTGACAAAACTTTTGACAATACAATTATATCTATGGAACATGACAATGTATACTACATAGAGCTGAAAAAGCATGCAACAACCTGTGACATCATCCACAGTTACAAGAGAGCATTCAAGAATTTTGGACCTTGAATCAGCTAAAGATTTTGCAGGTTAATTTCCTTTGTGTTGCTAAGGTTAAAAGCCATAACAGAAAATTATATTTGTAAAATTAGAAATAATGTAGGCAAGTCTGGTATTATTCACATTAATCAACTAGTAATTGTTTGATATTCTGCAGGTATTTTGGAATATTTTGGAATTCAATGGTATTTTGGAAATATTTCTAAACTCCACAAGTCTAATGAATGACAGCATTATTATGATTCAAGCATGTCTGCAGAGCAAGGCACTTTGGAAAGGATGCATCCCTTTGTCTTTGAGTCTGCAGGGATCAGAGATTTATAGCAGCTGAGCACCCCAGGCTGATTGAAAGAGGCAGGAACTATCACTTCTGCAGCAGTCAACACATCCCATGCAGTGTCTATAAAAGACCACACAAATATGCTCCAAAAATACTTTCTTTGGATATCTAGGAGCTGATCATTTTCATGTAGATATCTACTAAGTTCTACCCGTATATTCCTTAAAAGAATCAGATTACAGTTGTTATTTCACTGTTTGATATACCCAAAGACAAGACTACCAAAGGAAAGGAACCTGGAGGACTTTTGACTTAAATTTGGCAAAGTTAGAGCTTAAGAGAAAGCCGTATGTTGCTGTCAGTTAGTGGGTGAGATTCTGTCAGTTAATGGGTGAGATTTTGCAATTAGTGCATAAAAGCCTCATTTGTTTTCTGAACAAGCAGGGCCTGACAAAGGAAAAGCAGCAACCACAGAGCACTTCCCTCCAGTGTCAGCCATGTCTTCATAAATATATTTGAATCTTTTTGCCTCCAAGAAAAGAAGAACAAATTTCTTCCAGAACTGCAACTAGTCAAGAATTGTTTCAATGAGAAAGGCCAAGAGGACAAAGCAACTGAATGGAGATGCATCCCTGGTGAGTGCTTCAGCTTGAGCACCATTCTTGCCATACCTTTTGAGTGTACAAGATTCAGAAAAGCTATTAGGACATCATTTTTATGATGAATTTAGACCAAGTCTTGAGTTGTTTCTTTTCACTGTCTTGACATTGTAGCCCTTTCTCAAGCTTCCCAGGTTCTCCTTACTCACTTGAGGTGTTCATTACTCCTAATTGCAATTGACACCTTAAACCAACACATGGTGGTTTTGGTGAATCAGCAAACTATGCTGTTACAAACAGGAAAAGCTTTACCAAAACTTTTCCATCAGAGACAGGCTCACAGAGGTATTCACAGTTGGGTGGAGATCTTCTCACCTACTCTTCAACATCTTATTCACATATTTAAATCTGATCTACTAAACACAGTCAGCAGTGGGACCACAGTCAAAAGTCACCCTGTTACAGTGCAGTTTATCCAACCTATTTTATATGTTTTGTTTAGGACAAGGTAATCTGTGACCCAGGAAGGCCTCTCTCTCCCTGACAGAAAAGGTACCTAAAATAAGTTTAGGTGTGGACATAAGCATAAATTCCAATTAATTCCACTGAGTCTGTGTTTCTTTAGGCATCATTCTACTAATCTGAATACTGTCAGAGAATTAATTACAGATCTAGCCATGAAATGCAAATGATTTTACTCTCTAGATTCAGCAGATGAAGGAGAAAGGTCCATAAAGCCACATGTTCACCCCAACACTGTTACTCCACAGAGACTTTCTTCTGTGATCTTGTTTGGGGAAATCACTCAAAGTGGACCAAGATATTCTGCCTGGTGAGCCAAAATCTGAGGAGATTGTCCTTGGAATTCCAAGGAGGATATCCCTGGAAGGTGTTGAAACCATACAAACAAAAATGAATTTTTTCATACATAATTTCTCCTTGTCTGCCATACAGCATGGTTTTCAAAACACACACACACACACAAAAAAATCATTTTAGTTGTAGTTTTTAAACTGCCGGTGTCTTAATTGTTATATATTTTTATCCTGGTTTTCACTTGTTGAGAGTCTTCAGTGATACTTTGTCAGGAGCAAAACCACTTCTGGTTTAACAGCTTTTCAATCTTCCCCCAGCAAACCCACCAAGAAGGAACAACAAAATCTAGTTTGGCTCAGAGGATGATACTGGGAAGTGAAAGCCCTTAGAGAATACAAACCAAGTTTACTGGGTACATAGCCAATTCAGTTATCCCTTAGGTATTTTACTGCAACAAGCCAGTGTTATCTTGATATTAGAATCTTCTGCAGAAAGTGTCGCTCTATTTCCAAATTGCAAAATTGCAGTATTACCTCTATATGTATGTTCCCACAGCTTTCAATTATTCTAAATATATTGAAAAATAAAGCAATATTAGGATTTTAAAATTTATCATGTGTTTATCATGGTTCACTTTAGTTTTTTGTTTTTTTCCAGGAACCTCTAAGTTCTCACAGTTTCAAGGTCACCAAAACAGAGCAACCTGATGACTTGCTTTTTTGTATTCTGTTTTTACCTTTGACAACCACAGGATACAGACTATTAAAAACAAACAACCAAAAAAAAAAAAAAAAAAAAGAAAAAAAAAAAAAAGAAAAAAGACCTGTGACACAGTTTTTGCTGCTTACCTCACTTACTACAAGTACACATGAAATTTTTATTTTCAAGAATGTCACTGGAGATGGACACATGCAGGACTATTGATTCCTGAATTCATATCCTAAGTCTAGTGTACTAACAAACACATGTGAACACATCAGCAAACATACAGGCACACTTCAGCTATCTATGTATGTCTCAGCAGGACACTTCTGGCTTAACTGTAAAACTTCTGATTCCTCTTGAAGCAAAAAATAAGTGGTTAAAGCATCCTAAAAACGTTGTTACAGCACTTTTGCCTCTTGCTTCTTGCATATTGTCAGTCGTAACACATCAGAAAAAAAATCCTACATTTAATTAGTTTACAAAATCTGTCAACATGTTGTCTTCTTTTCTTGAAAATCTGCAGTATATGTAATTGCCACATTGTTTCCTGAAACTGCCTAAACGGTTCTAAGTATTCTGAAAATTATTTCCCATATAGCTTACAAATACCTGTCTAATTTACGCTGTTGAAAATTAAAAAGATAAATAAAAATATACTTAGCATATTTTCTTTCAATAGTAAAACTTTTAATCTAACACAAATACTCTGAAATTGAAGTAATTCCACTCAGTAATTCTTATTAAATCTTAAACAAGTTCAGTAGTCCACAATAGCCCACAATTTTTCCCTATGGAGACTTCTAAAAGTCCACTGTCTCTGCAGAAAACAGTTTCTACAATAATCTTCTGTATTTACTGAAATGTAACTCGTTTAATATGCCCGCCAATAGTGAGAACCATCACATAAACCAAGTCCAAGTTCCCATTAAAATCCCATGAAAAAAATCCCCTTATGCCTATTGTTCCAGCAGTGAGACCTGTGAAGAGTTCCCACAGGAGGATTGTAAGATTCTGGCATCATTCTGATCCTAACAGAAAAATGAGTATTCATATGAGCCTAACAGAAAGAAATTTAAAACTTAACCAAACCAATCCCCCCTGCAAAAAAAAAAAAAAAAAAAAACAAAAAACAAAAGGCAGAAACTCAAAATTCAATTCCAAATGAAATTTATGATGTAATCAAAACTTTTTTTTCTGACTTTCTCTCTTAAGCAAATGAGTAAATTAAGACATTTCATAATGATTCTGACATCTTTGTGTTACTTATTGTAACAAACTTCATTCTAATAGTTTTACTTTGATTCTTTTCCTGTCATCATCCTTCTTCTATATGTAAGGCTGTTCCCTTCAGTTTTGAGGTTCACACTTTTTCATAATAATTTTATAGAATTCTTGTGATTTACTGTGGATTTACTGTCATTAGCCCAAGCCCTTAAAATAATCAGAAGACCACAATGATTGTGAATTAAGACTGGGGTTATCATAGCTCTCTTCTTTTTTCCCCTTATTTTAGACTCATGGCAGTCTCCTTCAGGTATGATCTCCATCTATTTTTCTCCATGCCTAAATTAGTCAGTCTGCATTTTGTGCCACTGATTAGGTGGCATTAGATCAAGTTTTTAGATTTAATAGCTTGTTTGTGAAGAGACCATATAGACAACTGATCAACACAACAAAACAACAAGGAACCATATTCATCATCCCTAAAGAAAATCCTCTTGAATTTAACATAGATGAGTTAAATTTTTCTCAATATTTACCCTTCAAGTAAAAATATTTTGCCTTTCATGTACCATGAGTAGTACTTTTTAAAATAATATCAGTAAGGAGATAATAGTAATGATATATAGAAAAAAAAAAAAGATGTTTTCCGCTTCAAAGCCAACATGGAAGTTAACAACTGAAGTCTAGCTTACAGCTGTAAACTATCAAACTTGAGTCTCCAATATTTCTGGAAAAATATGGACAGGATTTTCTAGCATCCACAGTCTCATACCCTTTACAAACCTGACTAGAACCTTAAAAGTATCACTTGGAGAACAGCACAAATCATTGCATGCAAGGTAAACTGCTTCAAATAAATCAGTGTTTCAAATGTAAATGCTGAATTATGGATTTAGTGCAAGTTACTCATAAGAACTCTGTGCAGCAAACCTTTGATTTAATCCCTTAGTCTTTTGGGGTGTTCCAGTGAAGATTGCAACCAATTAATGGAGGCTCATCCTTATTTCTCCTTTTAACCCACGATGTTCTGCAGCAGTAAGAAATCAAATCCAATTATTTCATTTGTTCTTTGAATGACTCCATGCAGGCAAAGGTTTGCACAGAAAGCAGAGTTCAGCTGTGCTATGTTTAACCTTTATTACAGTTAGATGATTTGGCAAGCCTCATAGCATGAGATCCACTCAACACAGCAAGCAAGGACAAGTCTGGGGAAGAAGACAAGCAAATTTTTTCTTTTTCTTGGCAGTGGACAGAAGGGTTGACTGACACTCATTTTCCTTAGATAATTAATCACAAGCCAGAAAAATTGCTACCTGCCTTATTAAAAGGTTTACAGAACATTTAAAAGGCTGAAACTCCTTATAGATATTTATAAATATTACTTACAGGTCCACCTTGATAGTTATTGTGAGATGAAGTTGGAAATAACACTGCAGTTAATGCAGTTCCCTAAACCCCTTTTATATGGATGCCACTAGCTATTGAAAACAAGACAGAGAAATTATCTTTATCATAGACATGTGCACAGGCAAGACATTTGCCCACTGTGTTGTGTACCCACCTGTGAATGACAGAGTAAATCCCAGAGTCACTGAGTTCAGCTGGCCAAAACTCCAGAAAATTCATTTTTGACACAATTCTGCGTGTTTCCTTTATCAGTTGTTGCTTTCCAGCACTTTCTTTGTACCAGTTTATTGTGTATGTTTCTTCCTGAAAATGTTCTTGCCTTGACTCAAGATAACAAAGGAAAAAATATTCTCCTTCAAGAATATCAATGGAGGCACGAAGAGGGCACAGCTTCTCTTCGAAGAAAGGAGTAAAAACATACATTAGGAAGCCAAAAACTTATTTCAGAAAATTGCATTAGCCTGACTTTAAAGTGATTGGCTGTGCTTTTTTTTTTTTAATGAAAATACTTCTTTCATTAAAATGGTCTGGAAACATTTTTTTTTTTTTTTGTGTTATTTGTGTTTATTTGTATTATATTTACTGAAAAAAAATCAGTTTTCCAAGATTTTACTCTATCCTACAAAAGCAACACCAGAAAGAAAAGGAGGCTGAAAATAAAAGAACATTTCCCTATCTTTATGTTTCTTTCACACGAGTTCCACAGTGTCAGAACCAAATGGCTCAAAGGGCAGAATCTGGTCTCACAGTGAAGCAGCTGCCACAAATGGAAGAGGAAGGGAGAAATTCTTCACATATGGTTTGACTTGACAAATAAGTCTGAGATGAAAGCACAGATCCTATAAATTAACATTTGCATTTCTTTATCTTCTTAATTAAAACTGAATCATTATATAGATATATTTCTGAAAAACTTCAGATATCTTTGGAAAGCTGCCTTGGAATGAGATCATATGTGTAAAATTTAATCTTCAAGTCTGCCTTTCCAAACAAATTTCCCAAATTTACTTTTGCATACAAAAGTTATTAAAAGTAAAGAAAAGGAACCATGATCTAGGATTAAGGGTCAAAAATAAAATCAGCCTTTAGTCTCTCTTTTTGCTGAGGTTCTCTGAGATTATTGTTGTTTAGCAACTATTGTGACCAGACTTCTGAATGGCACAAAAAGAAGCAGACTCTTTCTCTTGCTTGCTATGTCTCTTCATATGGCCATGGTCATATACAACATCATTGGGTTTCTCCAGGTAGAACCCTTGCTTTTTCATTTCATAATTTTAGTGTTTGGTACCAAATTTCCCAAGTCTGGAGCTGGGCTGTAATTGCCAAACCTTTAAGTTTTTGCTCTTGGCTGCAAAACACAAAACTTGTCCTACTCCAAGCAACTGTCAAGAAGCTGGCACATATTTTGAAGCTTCTATTATTGAATTGAAGATTTTACTTACCAGTGGCAGATTCCATGATCAACATTACCAAAAAAATCATTAGAGTCATTTTCTTGAGATACTTCTTACTTCTTCTCAAAAAAAAAAATTAAACTGAATTTCTCCTGCTTATTCTGAAAGCCTAAGGGTAAAAACATATCACAATTCAGCACAAGTGCAGTGAAACAGGTTCCTTTGAGCATGTGGCATGTGAGCAGTATAACTATTGCCTGCTGCTGAAGAGGGCTTTCCAAATGGGAACTTACATATTTTCATCACAACAGCTATTTTCATACATCAGGTAATGTATCTAGATTTTTCTTTGAAAATTCATTTCAAATTCAGAAAGCACTGCAGGATTTCTTTCTTCAATTTTCTTATTTAATAGATGCATTTTGCAGTGTTACAAGAGCACTCAAATCCCTAGCCAGTAGATACAGGACAGGTACAGTGCTTTTTTTATCCACATAGAGAATAAACTTTGCAAGACTGGACCTTGTAGAAACAGCTAGTGGAAACTACCCTTGCCTTCAATGAGAAAAGCATAATGTAGATTGGATATGTTGATGGCTAAAACTTTTTCTGTTGGAAAACAATGAGACATGTCATTTCTTTCACAGTTTGATCTGTGGGGGCAATAAGCTCCAGCTGAGTGCTAAAATTTCCACTGAGGGGGAGGACACAAATCAGTTGTTTCATGTGTAGTCAACTGATTTCAAAGGCAAATGAAAAACACCACTAAATAAGACCAGCTTGGAGCATCTTCTGAGGTTCCTCAGAACAGCAGAACCAAAGACAGAGCTACTCCTGAGACTCTGCCTCAGTTTTGCTTACAAAACACACAGGTGAGATACTCAATCAGCTCTGTTCAACCCCTGAATCCAAAACAGATAACCTTGTTTAGTGTGCCCAAACATGGATGGACAAATGAGACACACACACACACACACACACACACATTTCAGAGATCTGAGAGATCTGCCAAAAGAAATCTCATTAGCAAACAATTTCTTTTTTATTAAGTAAGCCTGTTGCAATTTGAGAAAACAAACTTTAAGAGACTGCCCTAAGATTTAGAGTCAGAAAGTTCCTGTGACAAGAAGAGTCTGGAGGCAGGAGGCTACTGCATTTCCAGCATTATTCCAGGACACCAACCTGTGTAGCTGCTCTCCCTCTCTCATCTTTCTTCTCAGCTCTTAATAAGTGTGCCATCATCCCTTAAAGCATTGTAAGGAGATGAAGGAAGTGTTTCACATCCCTTTTTTCAGATGGCCTGGTAGGCAGATCCAGAATTAGAAACCTAAAAGAATCTGGATGCTGAGTTCTGCAACAAGCAATTTCAGTTCCTTATTACACATGGAGATTCAAACTCCTACATTTAATGAGGAAAGAAAGCCTCTCTCTTTAATTTCTTGAATTTAGCTTTGCTTTTCACATTCAGAAGAAATACAGCTGTTAGAGACTACAAGACTAAGATCCACTACATAAAGATAGAATTATATAACATCAGATTTTTAATTCTAAATCCACTTCTTTTTTGGTATATCACATCAACACACAATGGAAGGTTGTTTGAATGCACACAGTATAATGGAAGCAACTTAGTAATGACTAGGTTTGAGATTCATGACTACTAAAAATCAAGACACAGGACCTTTAACTCAGTAGTCCCAGTGCTGTTGAACCTGATCAATTTGTCTGAAATTGTTCTACTGTAAGTTAAAAGTCTTTACATTTGAGCCATACAGTTTGAGCATTCTTCAATGTAAAGTTGGGGAGGGGAAAGGTGAAAAAAAAGAAAAGTACTTTTACTGAAAGGCAGCTAATACAAAGAGAATCTTTGAGAAACAGAATAAGATTTTTAATTTTCAGAAAAAATTGACAGTTGTTTTAAACTAAAAGCAAAAATTGTCTGTCTAATAAGGGACTGTAGAAATACTAATGGGCAAGATGCTAAGTAAGTCTATAGAGGGAAATGACAGTTTCAATGCAAATTGATTAAATTACAAGTTGTCTATAAGGTTCAAAGTGACAATAGTTCTAAGTATTCTTTTAAGTTTTTATATATGTTTAAAACCACTGATGGAGTTTTAATAATAAAATACAGTTCTTAAAAATGCTTGTGCCACTGTGAAGCCAACAAAAAGTTTAAACAAAACAAAAGTCTAAATTCTGTAAAGTTCACTACCAATGTCTCATGGAATAGAAAGTGGTGCACCATTAAAATTATTCCCCACTTTTCTAGAATCACCACAAGATTTTGGAATCAAATGGGGCTGATACATAGAAGTGATTGACCCGCAATTTTGGACAAGTAACTAATTTTGATCAACACTTTTGGAAAACTTAATTTGGTCCTGAAGGGTTGTGACTTCCTTTTAAAAACAAAAAACCACAACAGATTCTTCTGAACATGAGACTTGTTCTAACAATCATCTTGGGGTCAAGGAAAGAAAGCACTAGTCTTTCCTCTTTAAGAATGGCTTCTTGTGGAATTTAAGTATTTTTAAATATTACCACACAGTGTCATAATTTGTGTGTCATTGATGAAGAAAACAAAAATATTTTCCAATCAATTATCTTAACCATACTAGATCCATGCATCATTCTGCCAGGATTGCAGTTTCTTGGTAAAAATGAAAATCTATCTTAATTTCAAAGAATATAAGCAAAGCTGCTTACTTACTATGCCAGGTGGAAATGGATGGAGAGGGAATCTTCCAAACTCCAAAGAATTGCAACTCTTCTGAATCTCATTCATCACTGAAACAGAGAGCTGTCTCTCTCATTGAGTCTATACACAGATATTTCAGTTTAAAAAACCTTCTGAAAAAGGAAAAGAGAACTATTGATTGCAGGAAGGAAAACAGAATAGGAAGATGCGAGAAATTAATTTCTGCTAGCATTAATGGAAAGCTAATAGCAAGCCCTTAATATTAATATTTTTTTCTAAATGAGGCATTTGAGAGCTGCTACACAAATGCTTTAGGCATAATCTTTTGCTCCTACCACTTAGAACAGCACTGAAGGAGCCCATCCTCCTCCAAAGCCACGCAGGTGAGGGAAAGGGCTGAGGACAGGGCAGAGACGGCGATAGGGGCTGTATGTTGAAATAAGCCAATTTCAGGGCTAAACTGTTTATAGGCAATAAGGAAAAAGTACAGCGTGACAGAGGTGTGGGAGCCCAGTGGAACTGAGGAGTGGCGAGCAGCGCCGCGGACAGGGGACAGCAGCAGCGGAGGAGAGACACAGCTTTGGGAACGGGCAGCGCTGGGGATGGGCAGGGTGGGAGAGAGACAGGTTTGGGGATGGGGAAGGTGGGAGAGAGACAGCTTTGTGGGGACGGGCAGGGTTAGAGACGGGGAGGGTGGGAGAGAGACGGGTTTGGGGATGGGCAGAGTTAGGGACCGGCCGGGTTGAGGACGGGCAGGGTTGGGGAAGGGCAAGGCTGGGGACAGGCAGGAGTTGAGGACGGGAAGATTTCGGGACGGGCAGGGCTGGGGAAGGACAGGACTGGGGAAGGACAGGACTGGGGACGGGCAGGGTGCCCCCCAGATGTCCCCGGGCAGCGAGGGCGGCCCCGCACAGCCGCACGGATGCCCGGAGCGGGGCCGGCGCTCGGCTCCCCGGGCGAGGGGAGCGCAGGGGGATGTCCAGCCCAGCCGTGGCCCGGAGTACAGGGGGATGTCCAGCCCAGCCGTGGCTCGGAGAGCAGGGGAATGCCCAGCCCAGCCGTGGCTCGGAGCACAGGGATGTCCAGCCCAGCCGTGGCTCGGAGCACAGGGATGTCCAGCCCAGCCGTGGCTCGGAGCACAGGGATGTCCAGCCCAGCCGTGGCTCGGAGCACAGGGGGATGCCCAGCCCAGCCGTGGCTCGGAGCACAGGGATGCCCAGCCCAGCCGTGGCCCGGAGCACAGGGAGGTGCCCAGCCCAGCCGTGGCTCGGAGCACAGGGAGGTGCCCAGCCCAGCCGTGGCTCGGAGCACAGGGATGTCCAGCCCAGCCGTGGCTCGGGGCACAGGGAGGTGCCCAGCCCAGCCGTGGCTCGGAGCACAGGGATGTCCAGCCCAGCGGTGGCTCGGAGCACAGGGAGGTGCCCAGCCCAGCCGTGGCTCGGAGCACAGGGATGCCCAGCCCAGCCGTGGCTCGGAGCACAGGGATGCCCAGCCCAGCCGTGGCCCCCGTGCCGCTGCCCGTGCCCTGCCCTACCTGCTGCAGCCCGGCAGGGAGGCAGCGCTGCCCGGAGCGGAGCGGCGCTGCCCGGCCGGGCGAGGGGCTGCGCTGCCCCCGACCCCAGACACAGAGGGGCGCCCCGAGAGCACGGCGAGCGATGATCGAGTCTTGTAGGAGGCGGAGGGGGATGGGGTGTGCGTGTCTCTTCCCTCTTACAACCTTTCAGGGGAAGAAAAGGCGTAAGGAGGTGATGTCTTCCGATATCTTCAGCCGAAACGCCTCTTCCTCCGCTTTTCCGCTGAACGCTCACTGTAGACTGTCCAGGGAGTGTGGTGGAGGTAGGACGGAGTGCTAGGAACGAGTATTTAAAGTTTTGTCTCTGCTGTAGCTTCCTCCTTACCTCGCTGCCCGGTTTGAGAATGAGGATGTGCCAGGAGGTAACACTGAAAGGCTGATACTCTGCTAAAGACGCACACACACACACACACACACACACACACACACACACACACACACGCACGCACAAATAACATCCCGCCAAAAAGAATTACAAACTATGGTGTGCAGGAAAAGAGACAAGGCAAAAGATACGATTCTACGCTGGTTTTTATGAGAAATGTCCCCATTTCAGTGCTATTTTTTTCTGTGCTACCATACCCTTCAAGGGGATAATAATGGAAACTTTCAAGACATGAAACATTTTGTAGCTCCATTGCTGCAAAGTGAGTGTATGTATTCACTTCTAAATAAGCCATCATGCCATCAGCAGAGTTTGCTTGTTAGCCAAATGTTGGTATATTGGAACTGTGGTTCCACCAGGCATATTTCTTGTTGGAGTCCTGTTCCCAAGTAAATGAATGCTTGCAGTTGTTAATTCCATTAATGCTTTATCTGCTAAGTACTGTTCAATGATTCACTATATTCCTAAAGTTAGGTTGATAGCAGCAGGGAAAAAACAATTCACTCAGGAATTCTTTCATTTGCATATCACCCTTTTAATTCTCAGGAATTTGCTTGGTGACAGCGACCTCTTGGGTTTTTTACCTAGGACAACTGCTAATGCAAAAGTTCCCCATTTCAACAGGAGGGGACAGTTTAGAGGTAAAAAAAGCAGGTTACACTTAAAAGGAGGGAGAGATTATTCTTGGATATTTTCATTGCAGAGGTGAACCAAAGAAACCTTAGAGTGTTTTACTGTCTTATCTCATTTGTTTTCCTCATCACAGAATGAAGCAATATGTCTACAACTACAGTTAGACCTTTGGATAATGTAAGTCAGCAATTCCAGGAAAGTAAGCTAAGGATCTAACTAACTATAACTGCTTTAAAAACGTGCAGAAGATTCTTTGCAGGGCTTTTGGGTTTATGACTTAGCACCTGATTTTAAAACCTAATAGAAAGCTATCATAAAGATGATAATGATTTCATAAAGATGATAATGATTTTACATGATACTCTGGAAACTAGCTAGTAGCCAACAAATAAAATGGTAAAGTAAAATCTCATCAGCTTTTTACTTTCACTGACTGTCTTCATAGTGACAGTTTGGAAACTTCTATTTTTTACTCCATCTTTTACAGCAATATTTTCCATGAGCTTTTCTCACATTTATTTGCTTTCATATTCTTTTGAATACTCCGATTTTTGAACTTTAATCTGCATTGCAGAAAGTGCTGTGTTCAATTGGTCCTTTCAACCAATGTCATAGCTAGCTCTGCAATACATGAACATATGTGAAAGGTGAATAAACTTTACACTTTTCAGTTCTCAGACTAATACAATTTTAATGGAGAAGTCATAGCCTGGTAATTGATATGTAAATTGACTAGGTTAGAGTTTAACTTTGAAAATGTCATGATGAACATGAAAGTTTGCACCAAAATTGGAAAACAGATTTTTGAATGACGCTCTGACAACCTGACAAGTTAATAATCAGTTAGAGAAGACCAGTTATTTCACACAGGTTTTCACATTTTCTTTTCCATCCAACAAAAATTGTATTGAGGTGCTAACTGCAAAACTGAAATGGTTTCCATCATAAATTGCAACACATCCAACTCCTGTAACCACAGTTTAAACCTGTTTGCTGTAAGGTGGCAATAGTCCTTCTTAAATGACATCTATTATCTCTATACACAAGTTATATTAATTTTTATCATACACTAAGTCATACTCAATAGTTTTCAGCATTATCTTCCCTTGATGTCAAAAAATCAGTTTACAAACTGATAATGTGCCTGTTAGAGCCTCATATGTTTCTCAGAAATTTCAAAATACAGAATTTGGACACTTTCGAACTTTCCTCTGCATCACAGCATCACAGGATAATTCAGGTTGAAGGGATCTCTGGTAGTCCTCAGGTCCGGCCCCTCCTCAGGGTGCACACAAATGAGACCTGAACACTTACAAGGATGGGGGTTCCACAGCTTCTCTGGGCACATTCCAGCTTTGGAGCACGCATATGATGATTTTTTTTCCCCTAATATATAATATAAATTTTCTATGTTCTAATTAGTGCCAGTTACTCTTTTGCCCCATCTCTGGGCTCATTTGAGAAGAGTCTTGTTCCATCCATTCTCTCTGTCTTTTCATGTGATTATTGTAGGTGGAAATAGGGCCTCTTGACCTTTCCCTGAATGATCTGTACTCTTGATAGTCTTCCCCTGGACTTCAATATGTCAGTACCTCATTTGTACTTGGGATCCAAAACTTGACATATTACCCCAGAGATGATCTCACAAATGCTGCATTCATGGGAATAACCACTTTCCACAACTACATTCTCATTATTAAGATGCAGACTGATCTTAGTCACAACAAGACACACATCCCTCCCCCCAGTTTGATTTTCTGTCTGAAAATTCAGTAGTTGTGCAGTCTGTCCCATTGTCAGGTTCATCAATAAGGATGCTAAACATTCCTGGTGCCTATATCACTCCCTCAGGGCTGCCTCTAGTGATTAGCTGTGATCTGAAGTTTGAATGCTGGTCCCAACCTATTAGTCCCATAGGAACTTTGGTCTCACTGTTTTTCTGATCACTTTTGTGGATTTGTCTGTCTAGCAGAGATTGTGTTGAGTACCTTACTCAATACAAAATATGCAGCATCCAGGGTCCTCCCACTGTCCAAAACACAGCTGGATATCATGATTTGTGTCTAAAACAACAGCTGTAGTTTTACAAACCTTGAAAGAGCCAGGAACACACATTTGTACATTCAATTTGATATACTATCAATTTTACACATTATCTTCCAAACAGGCTTTGTCCCATGCTGTAAGATATTAATGTAGCATATAGTACAAATAATTGCCTGCTATGAAAACTCCTGAAAACTTCTAAAAACTTCCCTTAAGTGGCCAGTCTCTTGGGCTTCACAACCATGTGAGCTGTAGGAACATCAGATCTCAACCCTACAGGATTTCTATCTGGTCAGAATCTCTGGGTGCCTGTTCACCCACAAGAGGGCAGGATGACTCTGCTCTAGTAAGAAGTGAAAGCAAATCTGCTCTCCAGGGTCCCCTGAGGTGCCAAAACACCAGAAGCACAGGGCAAAAACTAAATAACATTAAAACTCTTCGTGGACAATATAATTCAGCAACAAAATTGTCTTGGTGCTGTTTAGCTTAAGCTTAAAGCATCCAAACTGAATCTTCTATAAGCTTTCTATGTTTATTGCTATGTTGTTATTTCTATGTTTATTTATTTGTATGTTGAAAGAATAGGGGTTTTTTTGGTGGGGAGGGCAGGGCAGACTGTCATTCTGTTATTCCATGAAAGCACACTTCTTAGTGTAAAAAACTTCAATTTTAATTAAAAAGTGTTTTGGAAAATCTAAGTTGTTTGCAAGTTGCATATTATAGAATGATTGAGGATAGAAGACACCTCTAGAAGTTATCTAGTCAAATCTCCTGTTTAAGATTGGCCAGAATCAAACCCTGGGGGTTTTTCAGTATCTCCAAAGCCAGAGACTCACAACTTCCCTGGGCACCCTGTGCTAGTGCTGGGTCACCCTCACCATAAAAAAACCCCTTCTGATGTTCAGAGGGAACCTCCTGTTTTTAGGTTTTCATCCATTGCCTCTGGTCCTGTCACTGTGCATCACTAAGTGCCTGACTCCCTCTTCTTTGTACCCTCCCTTCAGATGAGGGACTTCACCAGGCTAAAGAGTCCCAGCTCTCTCTACTTCTCTCCACAGGAAAGATGCTCCAACCCTTTCACCAACCTTGTTTGCTCCAGAATGTCCATGTCTCTCCCCTACTGAGGAGCCCAGAACTGATCACAGAACTCCTGATGTGGCCTCAGTGGTGCTGATATTTTAATGATGCTGTAGAAGTATTCCACAGTTCTTTTTGTGCTTTCTCCATAACATTACAAAAATTATAACATCTGCAGAAGATATCCATTTTAATGCATATCTCATATTTCTTTACTAAATCCTAAGGAATAACAAAAACTTGTGACAACTGCAGCATTTTTAGACATCATTACAGTCACATACTCACCCCCTGATACTGTAAATGTTCTTTGCCACTCTCTGAATTTGCCCCTTTTCTTTCTGTCAAAGACATTTTGTTCACTGCTGGAAAACCACAACAAGAATAATTTTCCTCCTTTTTTTCTTTTTTCTGGGCTGACCATGAAACTTGAAAAAAAGTAGCATCACCACAAGAGCCATGCAGTGAGTCTGTTTTTCACCACCATAAGTACATGCCTGGCTAACAGAAGTCAATGACACATCAGTACATTTCAGAATAATTTAGCTCATTGCTGATCCTGTGCACTTCTTCATTGTACCTTCTCATCTCTTAACAGCTTCAAAAGTCATCCTAGACTTTTCATTTCCAACATACTTGCATATCATCCTTTCTTGTTCATTACAAGCCCAGGACTCAAACTGTGTTAAAAACTTATCCTGTGAAACGAATATTCTGTTTTACTTGGTAGCTTATGTGAAAAATCTTCATAGTTTATAGCAACAAGCTTTCCTGCTTTTACATATGCCTTAGTGTTAGTATGCTCTCTGTGGAAAGAAATACTGTAGGAATAAAGCAAGCCTCACACTGGCATGAATCCATCTTGTGGGGCCTCCACAGAGACATTAAGGTTTATCCAGAGGTATCTTTAGGAACAGGACCCAACACTGCACACAATCTATTAAGGTAATAACAAAATGCAGCATTTGATGCTTTGTAGTTGTAATGAAGTCAGCAATGAGTGAATGAACACTTGAAGATATAATCCCTTAATGAAAAACTGTCTAGTTTGCCATAGATTTTTAATTGAATGCTGAAAAATATCTATACATATATTTTATGCACATTTTTTCTACTCCAAATAGCTGTCTATAAGTCTGAATATCCATATTCAATAAAAACTTGCAGTAAAAGGAAAGAACTTGCCTGTTTGCAATCCTGGACTTGATAACAATAAGTGTTCTGCATCTAATTTTCACTTTTTAAGTCCACTCTGTAGCAAGTCTAAAGCTGAAAACTAAGTCTTCTCTGACAATAAGAATTTCCTGGGCTTGAAAATCCAAAAAGATTACAGTTTGCAGGGATAACTGTATTAGAATACATCTTGTTCCTGTTCCCCTGAACCAGAAGATTTAGCTCTGACCTTTGCATCTAAGGTTATTTCCTATCAGAAAGTACAACTACACATGAGGCCAAAGCATGAAAAAAGGTGGATAATTCTTGTTATAAAAAAGCAGTCTGTTTCTCAGTAACTTAAAGGAATGCCGTCAGTGTATCAAAAGAACATCCTACATTTTAATATATTATTTCTATTTGGAGATAATAATTACAGTAATAGCATGATTATTGTACCTGAAAGATTTAAAATTTCCCCTTTTATGAGTTTCATTTTAATGGATATATTATAGATAGATAGATAGATAGATAGATAGATAGATAGATAGATAGATAGATAGATATAGCAGTGCATTTATTTCCCATAACAGTGTATTTTTTTTACTGCTATATTCATATCTGTCTCGACCCTTTAGTGAGGCATCCATACCAAGGAAAAATAAAATTTCATCTTGTGAGTATCACTATTGAATCAAAAAGGAATAAGTGTAAGGAAAAAATGTTAACAAAAACATAACATTATACTTTCTAGTTGTAAAATACACATCACACTTTCAAGTCAAATAATACAGAAGACATTTATATTTTATAAACTGCATTACAAAGATGAAGTAAAACTGCAAGACATTCAGTTATTCACAATCATAACTTTCTGTTATATATACAACTATATATAGAAAGAGCATAAGTACATTTGGTTTTCCATAACATGCAAAATTCTCCAGACAATTTAGAATTATTTCTTTACAGAACTCTCACACCTATAAAAGGTTCCCTCCATTTCCTAGACTTCTTCCATCAATCTAACCCGTCATTACTCAATTGAAGGACAGAATAAGGTTCAAAAAACACAGCCAGACTTCCAGACTTCCAGTCACATACATTCTGAAAGGAAACACAGCTGTGGGCTTGTAGTTGCCCTGGTAGTGCAGTGATGTTTTCCAAGACTGCTCACCTGGTGTTAGCTGAGTGTGAGGCCCTGGGTGTCAGTGGCATGTGGTACCTCACCTGCTTCCAGAACTTGGAATTGGGTGACTGTGGGTGCACCGTGTGCTCCTCTTTCCATTTGATGGTACCTTGCTTCTTAATAATGAACCTGAGAGATTCCTGAAGCTTCCCATAAGTCCCAATTGTCTCCATTTCCACAAGGATCACCTTTGTGTCATTTTGAATGAGGGCATTGTATAAAGCAATGTGTTGATCATAAGCATCTTCTTTAGAATTAATCAGCTGGTGTGTCAGCAGGATGATCAACCGTCTGCTCTTCTGCATCCTCTTCTCTATTGCACTGGCTGCATCTAGCAACATACAAGAAAATGTATTATTTCTTTTAAAATTCTTTTGAGATTGGAAACTCCATTTTCATTGCTTTGTAACCAGACATAATTTCTATCTCACTGCAGTCTGACACAGTTTGTTTATTTATTAGAAAAAGACAAAAAAAACAACCACCAACCAAAGGGGGAGAGAAAAGCAAAAAGCCTGAAACACAAAGCTTTCATTTCAACGGGGTTTTTTTTTGTGGTTGAAACATTAATATTTTCACTACTTTTAAGTAATATTAGGAATTTCTAGTCCAGTGACCTAGGGTCAAGTTCAGTAGGTCTGACTGTATCAAAATTGTGTTTGATCAACAGTCTCCATGTAAGGAACTGTCTTGTACCAAGTTTAATGCCTTAGAGATGATCTTGCAATACTTACCCATGGAAACTGGTCATAAGGAGACTTTTGGGTGACTTGCTTCTGAGAGGCCTATTTCCAGGTGGGGTTATAGTTAATTACAGTTAATTGTCCTGAGTTATGTGTGCTAATACATACACTAATCTGTGCATTGTGTTGGCCTTCACCCTGCTGGGGTAGATCTGGACTCTCAGGGCATCTGTGTGCTGGCACAACTGAAGATGTTTGAATTTCCCACTGCCACATTAGGGACAGCTGATCAAAGCTACTGTCACTATGATGCTGGGCCAAAAGAAAGGAAGTGGGAGCCCAGCTGAGGAAACTCAACTCACCAATCACTTAACAAACCAGATTATTTACAGATGCATCAGCCAGCTCCATATGTACCCTCCTTTCCTTTGCTGGGGGCTGCCAGGCTACTGCAAGTGGTGTAAGTTTTTGCCACTGGCAGTTTTGTGAGCTACTGTAGCTCCTTGTGCTGGACCTGGAAATGGTCTGGCTCAACAAGTTTTGCAACTTTTCTTTACCTTCATTTTTCTCAAGGCCAGGTATCCCTTTCACAACTTTCCACAAGAGAAGGACATCAAAGATCTCAGCCTCAGCTTAGGGCAGATGAATGACACCTGGCCCAATGCTGATGATTTCAGAAATGTGAAAGGCACCAGCTTAGGCTTCACACCTGCTCACTGACAGAGAGAGTAGATCTGGTCTACAGAAGAACCAGAGCACAAGATAAAGAGACAAGTCAGCTCTGGAGGAGAGCAGATTGCACCTAGATAACAGCAATGATTTGCAATAGTGTGGAGGGTGTCTACACAGAAGTTAACTCAGATTAATTAGCTTATTTCATCCTGAATGACAAGAAAGCAGGAATAAAGCATACCAATTCTCTCCTGAACTAATGCTGGGAACTGTGTGAAGGGAAAATGAAACATGTCAGTGAAAAGAAGCTGAATTTCTTGTGACTCTAACACCCTCATAAAAGGTTGCAAACTCCTGAGTGGTAACAGCAAAGGTGTTTCCTAAGCTGAGTTTGTGAGTTTCTCCTTTTCCTTGTCTTGTAGTCAGCCAAGCCTGCTCACACATGGTTTGGTTGTGGCTTTGCCCTGGCAATGGCTGTGCAGTTTGACTTTCCAAAGAGCATGTTTAAAAGAGTCACACTCAGGGTCATGTTTCCTGTGCATTCCAAGATGACAAGAAGTCTGTGCCCCTTCCTTACAGCTTGCTTTTCCTTGCACACTGGAAAGCACAGAGTGCTCTTGTGACACCTGGTCTGAAAGAGCAGACAGATGGCTGCTGAGGAGACGAGCTTCAAGGTGAGAAATGTAGAGTGACCTTGTGTATGCTAAAAGGAACTAGAATCACAACTTGCGCAGGCTTGACAAGTAATTCAGTGCATCATCAGATCTGAAACTTACCTTCTCCAGGATATATGTCTCTCCCATGAATACACAATTTATATCCACATTTATTTTCTAAAATATCTGGCATGACTTGGTAAACAAAATATTCCACAAAATTAGCTTCACTGGTGTGGTTTTTGGGGTAGATAACATATGCATCATATGTCTTTCCATCTATAAGGCAAAACAAGAGGAAGGAGTATTGTGTTAACATGGATTAGAGCTGTCTATTGCAAAAGGTAGGACAGAAATAAAAATATCAGTCACAGAAATAGATCTAAGATGAAGTCCCAGCCAATCCGAATTATCTATGTTTGGAAAGTAAAGACTGTGCATATTTGGTGTTTTCCATGCTCAGTTGTTTTCTTCTGTATGTTTGCAGCTTTGGAGAACATGGCCTCTGTACTGTGAAGGCTGTATTCCAAAGTATATGCAGTAAGATTTCAACTGATCGATGCATATCAGCATGATATAGCAATGAAGCTCAGCATTTGTTATTTCAGTGATACAATTCACTATTAACAGGCTTTATCTGTCAGCACAATATATTCCATTTAAATTTTTCCATCTTGAAGATTTTATTCATCATTTCCTCCTGAGTGAAAATCCCATTCCTTAGGAAACAGTTTTATAATCAGAAACAAGTACAAATCCAAGTATTTATTTCATTCCTTGCTTCATTTCTCTAAAGTTTTTCATTACAGCATTTTTATTCTAATCCCAAATGTTTCTTTCTGGTGGAAATGGCCATATCCTTTCTTTTGCTGCTGAGGTTCTTGCTCAAACCATTCTAACAACAGATTCTATGAGGAGCAGCTGAGGGAGCTGGGCTTATCTAGTCTGGAGAAGAAAAGGCTCAGGTTTGACCCTACTGATCTCCATAGTGACCCGAAAGGAGGTTGTAGATGGGGGTCAGCACTTTCTCCCAGGCAACCAGTGACCAGACAAGAGGACACAGTGCTGAACTGGACCAGGAGAGGTTTAGGTTGGACATTAGAAAGAATTTCTTTGTAGAAAAAATGATTAGGCATTGAAATGGGCTGCCCAGGGTGGTGTTGGAGTCACCATCCCTGGAGGTGCTTAGGAAAGGCTGGAAGTGGTGCTGAATGCCATGGTCTAGCTGACAATGGTGGTGTTTGGTCACAGATTGGACTTGATGGTAGCAGAGGTCCTCATTGATTCTGTGAATCTGTGGTTTTGTGATTCTGTAATAATAATGAAATGTCCATTTCCAGAGTTTGGGTAATTTCATCATAAAATATACTTATTATGGAAACTATCCTAAAAAGGATTTGTCTTTCCTCTTTAATGAGAAGGTAAGTAACTAGATCAGCTGTAGGTATCCACCATGCAGACATCTGTGGTAAGAGTCAGCTTCAGATTTAAAAATTGTCCATTTAGCTGGATTTGGTCTCCTAAAAACATGTACCTCATCATACCATTAGGCACTACCTGCCCTTCAGCTGCCCGCTGCAGAGGGTGTAAGTCTCACTTAAACCCTAAGGCAGCTCCAACAGCACCAACTGCTTATGGTTAGACAGCTGGACCCAGCCACAGATCTCCAGGTTTCATGTGTAAGATGGAAACTTGCATGTGTGCACTTTCACTTCATACAACTAAATGAAGATGTGTGAATCTTAAGCTGAAAGTAACCAATAAAGTTAGATGGAATGTATTCCTCCAGAAATGTCTTCCACACTATTTGTATCTTCTTTTTGGCCTACAAAAATTGTGTTGCTCTAACATATGCCTTTAACACGTTAGCCATCGGGTTTGTTCCTTTGCATTAGAGAGCACATAACAAGTACAGTTAATAGCACTGTTTATCAGATTTTCAACGTCATTCAGTACTTCATGGCAAATATTTTCACTTTAAAAAACTACAAAACCAGGTCTGAATCTCTCTTTTATGTAATTCAGTGGTACAAAACCCAGGAAACAAGGGAATGTAAAGAGCACTTACAGAGCTATGTATGACTTCTCTTTGCTAAACGTGTAAGAAAGAGAATAATCAGGTTCAGGTGTCATGAGTTAGCAGCTATCAAATAAATTACTTTCTCTATGATTTGTCATTTTTCTTTTTTTAAACTTTCTTTCTCAAATCTTACTTACCATCCTTGACTGAGTAGGGTTGGAATATCTCCCTATACAACAGGACAATATCAACTCGGAGAGACTGGTAAAGGATAACTGAGACTGCTATTGCACCAAGCAGAACTAGAGATCCTGTGATCAGGAGGACATTAGGAAGAACCTCTGCAAAGTAGAGGAATATATTGTTAGCCATAGAGAAGTTAACCCATGTACTGAAGCTTTAGCCTCATATTCTTACTTCTGTTGCAGCTTTCAGGAGATCAAAACAGACATGACAAAACTTTTTCCTTCCCCAGCTGGCATAGCCAACACACAGACCCCTGAACTAGAAGCATATTATGCAGTATATAATTAATATTCACTTTGTTGAATCCAGACCTACTTATGCTAAAAACCACAGCTGACAATGATGTTTAAGTATTTTGTAACTTTTTAAAAACTGTTTTTAAACACTTTTAAAAACAAACAACCATTTTGTGAGAAACATCTAAGACTACACATGAAAATCCACAAAAGGACAAATGGAGATTTCTGGCATGATTGCACAAATAGGGTACAAAGAGCATGTGCAAGTAATGAAATCTGCAAGACAAGAACTGAGATAGCACTAGACAAGCAGGAAAACAGAACATGTCCCAGTCACAAAAATAAAATAAACTATGCTGCAGTCAGATTATATTTTCTTCTGCCTTTTCCATTCAAGAGGGTCAAGGAGCATATAATAGCAATGATAAGTAAGAAAAATTGTGATAGAAAGGAGCCACCAACTTTAGTTCCAGTTTCCCTCATGGAAGAGCTCATGAATCTGTCCATCTTTACCTCAGAGATGAAGACTTATCAAAGATAATAGATTAAGTCTAAGACATTTTTTATATTGAGGGTAGTAAAACACTGGAACAGATTGCCCAGAAAAACTGTGGATGCCCCATCCCTGGAAGTCTTCCAGAATAGCTTGGATGGAGTGCTGAGAGATTTGGTCTAGTGGAGGGTGTGCCTGAGAAATTCTGCTGAAAAGGTATGTAAATGAAGTGTTTACAGATACATTTTCCCTTTCCTCTGCTAGATGTGAAGTAAACTTAACAAGATTTGCACACTCTTTACATTTCTTTCTTTAGCATTTAAAGAGAAAAAGAAATAGGCTTGTGATGAAGCTTACCTCACCAGAACTAGATCAGGAGGAAACATCTCCCAATAAGATTGGGTAAGAAAGCAACCAGTTCCTTCTAAAGTGAAGTTTGACCATATTTTTAACAGTGTCCCATGATGCCTATTAAGGAACTTAATCCTTGTTTACCCCTTCAAATTTTACTATTTGATCCATTTTCCTGGTCAATACACACACACACACACACACACACACACACAAAGTGAGGAAATCAGTGTGACATATTTTCTTACTGATGCATTTGCTGACAGTGTGATATCATAACATTACAATTACTGGTGTATTGCATTAAGTCTCTATACACATCTAGAGAAGAAACAGGTTTCAACATCAACTTTTGCAATTACAAACCTAAAAAACACTGTTTATATTTGGCTTGCACTGCTTAGACCAAGGCTGGGAAAGAAGCCATGTGGCCATGCAGTTTGTAATATGTCAGACAAGACATATTCCCAGTAATGCTGGCTTAGCCTCTCATTTCTCTGGAATAAACTAATGAATGTTCAGTAACTTAATTTGTTAGTGAACATTCAGCACAATGGGGGCAATGTGACAAGCCCCCAAACAAGGCTGAATAGATCCTGTTGTTCCATTTGACTTCACTGCATCACTTAGCAGCTGAGTTCATGAGTAAGCCACCTTCTATTTATATTTAAGAGCAATGGGAATACAGAACTATCAGCTCACAAAGACTAAAAACATGTCAGAAAGCAACTTTTGAAGGAGTTCCTGACAAACTCCAGAAGAGCAGCAGCAATTTTATCTTTTCTGGCTTCTAAGGTGGATGCACTTCCAGACAGTGAAGGCAGAGACCTGGGTCTAGAGTTCCTGTCCACATCAGTCTACAAAACACGAGCCAAAAGGTTAGCTTTAGCATTAAACATCTTTGAGGAAGAGCTGATGCTTTGAGCTGAACTTTATCTCTGCTTTAAATGACTGTGTAAAAAAAAAACATTAACAGGATAATAGCTAGCAGACACAAGTTGTGCTGTGGGAAACACTACGGAGCAAGCATATATTTGGAATTTTTTTCCTGTTAAATACATACACACAAACAAAACACAAAAAAAAAAAGAAGGAGTGTGCACATCTTTATTACACATTTACAAGATGAGAGGCACAAGCGAATCCTATAGATTTTATTATTTTGAAAAACAAGCAGCTTTGCTTTAGCAGAAATATTGCAGAGCTGTGTAAGGACTGAGTGAAGAAAGCTGAAGCAGAGCACAGCCACTTCTGGACATAGCATTGCTGACACAAACAGTGCTGAGGAGCAGAAGCAGACACCTTGTCAACAGCAGCAACAAGGACAAGGGCACGGATATCCATACAAAGAAGGCAGCAGTGAAAGCAGGATCACAGTTAAAAGCTTTCATGAACATTTACTGAAGACCTATGAGTAAAAAACAAGATTTGTCTATAACAGAAATTAGATTCAATGATTCATGGGATGAATACAGGATATTCTATATGCTCTCCTTCATCTAGTCTGTAATATGGGGCCAACAAGGGACTGTTATTCATCTTCATTCCTTCTCACTGCAAGTACACTCCCACACTCAGGTACTTCAGTGCAGAGCTAGTGTGCTTCCAGTTTCCTGAATGATGCTGCACTCAAACTCGCCTATCTAACCAAATCATCTCCTGACATCTTTCTGCTGGGTGCTATTCTGCTGTTACAATTCACCTACATCCCTTCTACTCTAGGCTACAGCAAGGAAATTCGTCTAGGCTTTGGAGCCATGATCTTGTAGAAAGTCACAAGCAGCTGAGAACTCAGCAGGACATGGGTCTGTGCACACCCTGTGATGACAGTACACTTGATTTTACTCTTCCCACCACTCTCTTACAGAAAACAAATCTGTGTTAAAGTTCTTGACATTTGCTTTCTAAGCCCTTGAGGAAAGAGAGTAGTTTTAGATTACATATTAGGAAGAAGTTCTTTCCTGTGAGGGCAGTGAGACACTGGAACAGGTTGTCCAGAGAACCTGTGAATGCCCATCCCTGGAAGTGTTCAAAGCCAGGTTGGATGGAGCTCTGAGCAACCTGGTCTAGTGGAAGATGTCCCCATACTTGGCAGGGGGTTTGGAACTAAATAATCTTTAAGGTGCCTTCCAACCCCAACCATTCTATGATTCCATGATTCTTGGTGGTTCAGCATATCTGAAGGGATGAAAAAGGAAACAATCACAGCTGTTTCTTGAGTCTTCACAGACAAAACAGCATTTTCTGCCATAAGAATCTGATTCAGAGGTGTTGGCAACAGTGCTTAGGGATCTGGCTATTCCTATAAAAAACCAAAATTCCTGAATGAGCTAAGGATTATCCCTGTCCCCATCATTTACTGCCCTGGATTTTCCTTCTCTTTCAGTTACCACTAGAACCAGGAATTTAAAAACAAAACCAAGGGAAAGCCTTTGAAGTGCTACTCACACCTCTACGTGGCACACAGAAGGAACACAGTGGCACTCAAAGAAGATGAAGAGTGATTTTGAAGAGGTGATTCACAAAACATTCAGTCCAGAAAGGGCACTACAGTGGATGCAGTATAGTAAAGAAGGCAAACAAACTGGGAAACCAGCAGCTAAAATCCTTGTTTTTAAAGTTCACCTATTTTCTGCCATACTTTCGCAATAGAAACAATAGTTTGATTTGTCACACTGGAGAGAGATCCTAGAAACAGGATATTCTTACCACAGAGCTGGTTTTGTTTCTTATTAACTGAAACTTTTTTACTATCTGAAACAAATAATAAAATAAACTCACCAACATAATTCAAACTATGTGCAAAGTGTAAAGAATCAAAATGAACAAATCCTACCCTCAGACTGCACTTTGAGTTGCAATGTCACCGTGGCTCTTATATTGCATATTGTGTTCAATGCTATACATGTGAAATTTGACTGCAGATCCTCCTCCTTTACTTCAGTAATATTCAAAGTTGTCTCTTCATAGTATACTTGATCATGTCCATAGAAACTAATAGAAAGGGAAAGAGCTGGTACCATTAGTTTCACTGGCTAGGCACAATTTGCATAGAAGAAAGATTATTCTGTGTTACATGCACTTACGAATTAGTTTCTTCATAAAATCTTGAAAAACCAAGTCTTTCCACTGGGATGTTATCCACATCCCATCTGACAGCAGCCAGTGGCTCTTTCTTAATCCCCAAGCGAGCCTGGCATTTCAGAGATAAAGCAGCACCTAATCAAGATACAGAGATGTAAACACTCCTTGATGAAATACATAATTTTATTCTCTTCATAACAGCTTTTTTCTACAAGTCTTCATACAACTTGTGAGTTTTGTCATAACAATTTCGACATATTTTTCTGAACTACTGCTGACAAAATGATACACAGAAGAGACAAAAATAAATAGTAAAATTAATTTTTCAATAAATGAGCTAATAACACACTAGAGATTATAAAAGGAATTACTTATATTTATTATGATGAAGGCAATGTACCCTTTACTGGTGATGCTTGACATGTGCAATCAGTTAGTGAGGAACAGAGAAAGGATTTGGTGGTTGGCACACAAATGTACACAGAAATAACCTAATTAAACTTCAGTATATATTATTTTACATAAGATGTGCAGCCTTGGATTTTATTCAAGCTGGACAAAAGTAAAGTAAACAACTCCAAGCAAAAATAAAACAGGAAATTACTTATTAAATATTTCCCATTAGGAAATATTTATTCCAAAGTAAGAGTCACCATTGCACCAAAAGAAAGTATAATTAAAACATGTTAAATTGTTTCCATGTAAGTCTGAATCTAAGCAGGTCTTAGATAAGATCATCAAATCTTATGGTTAGATCATGAACTGGTATTAGGGAGAATGGAGAAATCCTTTCCTGAAGCAAGGAGTAACTCTAGTCACAAGAATAGTCCATCCTTCCCTCTTAGGGGTACCACTAAGCAGTTTCCAGGGATTTAACCACTGCCCTCTTTGAAATGGATGGAAGCTGTCACCTTTCAGCTGAGATGTAATGATTCACTCTGTGAATAACTTAATGTCAAAATAACACATCAGTTATATCTAATTTCACACCCCTGGGCCTGGAGGGAATTAAATCTGGTAAATATTATGCAAATATTAAATATTTGCATGTGGTACAAAATCATTACATCTTCTTGAAGATACCCAGTGTCTTGAAGTGACTTTATGATCCTATTATAACCTAGGCCATGACATGTCCCAGCCTAAGTAAACCAAACTACAACCCACAAAAAAAACCTCTTCTAAATCTGTCATCTCTTCAAAGCAACAAAAAGTTTTACTGTTTAATGTTGTTCATTTTTGTGCTAAAAAGTACTTTACCTGTTAAATAAACAGGGGTTTTTTCCACTTCTCTCCAAAAAAATATTTTCACCAAACCAATTAAAAAAAAATACTTCTTAAATCTGTTTCCTAAAAAAAACCCCATCCAGAAGTTTCCTCCCAAATTTACCCTAAACCAAAACACCCATGTTTCCTAGACCACTACAAAATGTTAATTTAAAAACAAATTAAAATTTTTACTCACCAAGCTCTGCTTCTATTACTTCTTTATTCTTTGGAAATATGATTTCAGGTGGTAGAGGTGAGTATTTCACTTTAGAAATTAAAGAGGAAAATAAAGCACACATTAGCAAGTTGTGAAAATGCATTTTGTGAGATATGGTTTGCAATCTGTACAATTAATATTTTATGATTGCAAACAGAATTGCAAACTAACAGTGTTTCACACACCTGTTGGGATCATCTGGTTTTATTCCTACAACCAAATATCTCTGTACATACACGTTAATATTTTCAGTATTTCCTCTCTATTTATTTAATTTTTGTACACAGAAAGTAAGGAAAAAATAGGTTTTGAATATTGTTTTAGCTGAGTGGGGGGAAAAAAGCAAATGTTATTACAGGCTTGTGTGTGCTCCCAGCTGTTTTGGGTATTTTTAGAGACTCTTGAGAAATTAATCATATCAATTTTATTAAATAGCTAATATGTACTTTCATGCAGCATCTGAACTCCAAACAGACTGCTTTCTAACCCTTTCCTCATTAAGCTTTTCCATCTCAAGGCACCTCTGTGAAACCCAAAAAAAATCTGTAGTAACACATTTCAGTCCCTGCTTCCCAGACTGACTGGGTATGATAAAGTTCTTATCTGCCAGCATTCAAATTCTCTGGAACAGCAGGCATCTGCAAGGCAACAGGAATGTATATCATAGTTCTCTAATAATAACAAAACAGAACAGCTCCACTCATCTCATAAGGTCCTACAAAAACTCAAAGAAGTTGTCATTAAGTACTTGGAGTTTGGCAAAGCCTGGAGCAGACATGCCAGACCCAGCCCAGATCTCACATGCTATGTTGCAATCTCTTCTTTCTGCATGGTTTCAAAAGAAAGTTAGATAAGTTCAAGATATGCCTGGATGTAATAAAGGCTTTTGTAAATTGGGCCAAATAAAACTCAGAAATTTTTGTTGTAATCCAAGAAGAACAATAATTGTTAGGCAGAGAAGTATCATGTAAAGCATGATCATGATCATGTAGAGCAGCAGGTAGAAAAGGAGGAAAAGCATAATTCTCAGCTACTGAACTAGGTCTCTGCTCAAATCTGTCTCCTGTCCCACTCAGAATAATCAGAATGAACTCTGCTACTGAGATCTGGGCAGAGCAGAAAACCTGCATCCAAGGCTCCCACAGGCTGTGCCTCCCCAGAGCAAAAAGGCCTGATGCTCAGTCTGCAAATGGACATTACTTTTTAAAAAACAAACTAACTAACTAAACAGCAACAAAACAACTACATGAGCCTAACTCAAGCCCTCCACCACCCCCCAAGAAAAGATCTTTCTGAATATTTTTCTACTGATCTGATTGCAGAACTGAAGATGCATTTTGAGGTTTTGCAAGTTGATGCAATCTGAAACTGCAAATTGCTGTGCCTTTTCCTGACCACCATGCAAATACAAAGCCTCCCTGAGGAGACTGCATCTTAGAGGCAACCCAAAGTCCACACACCTCAGTCATATTGGCAATGTTCAAAATCACAAAGACACAGTAATCACTGAAATACATCCTATTTCTATTTATATATATATATATATGTATATAAATACATCCTATTTCTATTTATATATATATAGTTTATTTTGTCTCATTCAGTACAAATTTTACAAGTTTTTTCAGTCCTACTATCAAATAAATGTTAGATAGTTGAGATGGACCAAGAGGCATTAAGTTGTAGGCCATCAACACAACTGATCTAGTCATCACCAGACAATCCTCACTAGCCACAAATCCGGCTACTCTCAAAAAACAGAAAGCAGAGCATTGTGGCATCCCACTGAGGAGACCCTTTATTTCAGAAATGTGCTACCAGAGAGCTCTTCCAACCACAGCACCTAACCAGAGTCATCAGAATCTTACAAACAAAAAAGTGAATGAGACCAGATCTGACTTTACCCCATCTTGCTCTATGAGGCTGACCATCCACAAAATTCACCTAATAAAGCTGATCTAAATCTTAAATAAGAAGATAAACCAACCAAAACTTTTTTTCTTTTCAATGTACAAAAGGAGCTTACTTTGCTCTAAGTTGACCTTAGTCTTTTTATCTTAGCAAGCTACAGAATTACTGTCTTACCCTCACTTATGAAAATTCTTGTTGCTGATACATTAAACACATTTCCTTTATGGGCATAAATAAATTGACAAGTATAATAACCATCATCCTCCCTTCTTGGATTCTCAATATAAATATATTTTCCTTCCTTCAAGTATCTCTGTCCCTGAAGAGGTTTGCAGTCCTGGAAAAGAAAAATGTGTTTGGTTGCAAAGAGCTTTTCAGTATTCTGACCCACACTGGCATTATCAGGGTTTTATTTACCTTATACCACTGGACAACAGTAGCATTCTCATAGTTATCAATGGTAGGACAAGTAACTTTTCCTCTTCCAGTCTCATTTGAGTAACGAGTCAGACTTGGGAAACATCCTCCTGGCTTGTATGAATGCACTTGCACACTCACGTTGTATAACTTTGTGCGATTACTTGAACTTTAAAAATGAAATAAGGTATGTCAGTGATTGCATTTTTATACTGAATATATTAATGCTTATAACAAATGTGTGTCATTCTAAAAATGTGGATGATTACTGTACTTCAGTCACAGCTTGGTTTTAACAATCTGCCATAAAAATAGCAGTTGCAGGGTGAAAACTTATGAAAAAAGTAATCATTTCCACAAATTATAATTAGAATATATTACCCAAACATATTTTCTTGCCAGTCTTACACCTTCCACTTTCCATGTGGCACTTACAAATGTGTTACACAAGTGTAGTTTCCAGAATCCTCTCTAGAAGTTGGCAGAAACCAAAGCAAGTTTCCTACAGAAAATACTCGTGCTCCCTCCTCTTCTGCAGGAATTATTTTGTGAGCATCCATGCGATACCAGGTGATTTTCACAGCTGAACTCCGTTTGGGACATTTTATAACTAAAGCCTCACCTTCCACAGGATCAACTGCAAATGAACAAAAGATTAAAATCTCAGATAAATTAAATTTTTGTCCACTGAGACAAAATTCCTGGATCAGTACACCAGTCATGTCCCTCCACCCTCCTTGAGCTTTCAGAGATGATACATAGCAAACTTATTTTCACTAGATCGTTTTTAAATAAAAATTTTGTTTACCTTGAGTTATGGAGCCATTTGTTTCCAAAACCAGTAACTAATGTGGGGAGGTATAAATAAATAAATAAATCCCTATGCTCTAAGCAGACACACAGTAAAAAAACAAGAGGACTTAATTGAAAAAATAGTGATTTCTTACAATGAACTTATTATGTAAATCTTTGCCGAAAATACTGTTTTTATTCAAAACATGAATTAAAACACAGAGAAAAGTACTGGCTTTAATGTAGTTATCTTTCCTTGCTTCAGTATAATGAATATTTATTTATGCAATATATGAGTGCTTTTTTTCTGCCTTTTTAATACAGAGAAATGAAATTGATTTTTTTTTTTTCCTGGAAGAAAAAAATCACAGAAGAAGGAAGTCTGTAGATTAGATCCTAAGGAAAAATAAAATAAAATCAAAACACAAAAAACCAGCTTCTCTCTGAAGTTCATGAAAATGGGGTGGGAAATAATGAAAGCCATGTGATAGCATGAAAGGAAGAATCTAATGAGAAAATGGAAAGGTGAAAAGATATCAAAATAATTGAGACAAATAAGCTTAGAAAAATAAACCACGTGTGGTCACACATAAGACAATTTGGGAATAAGACACTAAATTTTTAATATTTTTTTTAACTGAGTGTACTTCTAGTTTTGAATACTGAAATTGGTCCAGAGAAACTAGAATCAAGTAATTTTTATAAATACTTAAGTGCTCAGATACCTGAATAGTGTACTGGCCACAGAAAAATATTAATCTGAAAGTTAAAAGTTATTGCATTCTGAGAAGAAAAAATGGGAGCATTAGCAAGGATGGTGACAGGACAAAGATTGAGATTGGCAGAGAAACTGCAGTAAATAAGGAAGCATGAAAAGGAGAGTAAATAACCAAACAGCTAACCAAAATAGGCAGTGTTTATCAGAAACTACACTTGGCAGAGGTGGCTTTAGACATGCAGGTGCACAAATCAGGAGGTGAGAGTCTCCACATGATGAACACTTCTGCTCTGGCTCTTTCTAAAGAAGTAGTCCATCTCCACTGATATTGTCATCTTGCTTATTAATTTGGGGCTCCTAAATTATCCAGGTATGAGTAGCCCCAACCCCATCATTTTAACAGTTTTCCCACTCACAAGCCTTGCAAAGACATTGGGACATATTAGGGAGGTCAGAAAAGGCAGAATTGTCCCACCAAAAGTGGAACGTATTGGAAATACAGATTTCTTTAAGGAAAAACAGTGTGGAGAGTGAAGACATGGAACAAGAAAGGCCTCATCTAAACTTAATGACATTCATGAAAATCATCTTGGCAAATTCTTCATCAAAATTTGACATCTTAATATATCTGATTTGCTTGAATCTTAGCAGTCCTATTGTAAAACTGACAGTATGATAAATATTTAGAGATCACATCTTCCAGAATTTGTCAGAGAAATTAGCATCTCAGCTAGCAAACAGAAGTACATGAGTACTTCTGAGAGCTGTGCCACACTGTGTCACTGGTCAGCATTATATAGCTGAGTCAGTAGAGCTGGCCCATCAGAAATAGTTTACTGTTCTGGACGTCCCCCCTGTGCGGGGAAACATCATTGTTACACTGCATTTTTCAATTAACACCTCCAAAATCAGGACACTAAGAGCATCTGTATGGAGAACAGCACCCATTTCCACCCCTGACTCAGCTGGGTGCATATGCAATCGTGCTGCTCAGTGCAATTAAAGCATGCTCTTGGAGTTTGTGCCCAGCTGGGACCTGGTGCACCAGCTACTCTCAAACGCTTTCAAGAAGACTATTTTCTTTCTGCTTGCAAAGGTACCAGTGGGAGAAGCTGAATCTAGAGTTGCTGACACAGAAATGGGCAGTGTTTGGTGAACTCACTAACTTTAGGCTTAAAAATAAAATCACCAATTTGGAAACAGCCTACGCATTTCTACAGAACAAACCTTATCAGAAAGTATTTTTAAAACATGACTTACATGTTTCAGATGTCATGGAAACCGAGAGGAAGGCAGATAGGAGGATCAAATCTATATGCCCCATCATATTTCTAAACTAAGAAGAAAAACATTGATATCTTAGAATATACCCAGACTGTATCAGAAATGCTGTATCAGTGTAATCAGACAATTGAACAGAAAATGATATCATGCAGTGATTAAACTGCATCATGTGAGCTGCTCTGCAGTGTGTGTGTGTGTGTGTGTGTGTGTGTGTACATAGCAGTGGTTTTGCAGCTTTGACGTGATTTTATCTGTTCTATCATCACTGAAACTACAGCTATGACTCAGTTTAGTGGGAGTCAGGGAATTCTCTATAATGGTGCTCCTCAGGCAGAAGCCTCTTTTAATTTGTAGCTTTTTTTAAAAGGAAGATAAATGTACATTGGCATTCTCTTCACAGTCAAGTGCAGAGAAACTGTACCTCAACTTAGAAAAGGACAGATCTTGGGTTTGAAAACGTATAGTCTGGTTTTTAATTAAGTTTACATCCAATCAATTGCTTAGGAGCACAATACTTCTTTATCATTTTATGAATGGGTAGTTATCTTCGGTGACAGCTTCTCTAGGTAAGTGCTTAGCAGTAAGACCAAAACCAGATGAGTGTCACAAACAGTGCTAAGCTGAAAGGGATCTGAAGAAATGTACTGGAAAGGTAGGTAAAGGAGTATAATATTTTACTTAGCTAACAGCAGCAGGTCAGATCCTGCTGCTGTATCTCACTGATGTTTTTATTTTTGTCTAACTGATACACACCAACTGTAATTCATACCTCATAGTGTGGCTCAAAAACTCTTCAGCAAACCCCTTCAATTAAAAAAACTGACCATTTGATCATGAGCAGTAAATTGACCTAATCCAGGACTATCTCAGAAGACAGCAGGCAGGCAATCCAGCTATACTATGTAGCCATAAGCATTCTACTCACCATTAAGAAGCTTTGAATGCAGTTCTTCACTGCAGATCACAGAGCAGTGGGTTCTATTGCCTTGTATGAGTAAGCAGCAGTCACAGGGTCCTACACATAGCAGACAAGTTGTTTCCATGTGAAATCAAGTCAGAAAGGAAATATAACCTATCTTGCAGATAGTGAGCACAAGGGGAGAAGTGAAAAACAGACAAGAAATGTAAGTACTGTCATCACACTTACTGCAAGGAATTTTTATTTCAGTGCCAAAAACTTCCAGACTAAATAAACATTGACAAGACTTATCAAGTCCTTGTTTTTGCCAAGTCTGAAATTCAGAGTAAATTCATTTTTAAGCTTTCAGAAATACCATCAGCTTTGTATTGAAATGGAAAGTTTCTTCTTTTAGAAAGTTTAATAAAATCCAGAGGTTTATTCTTAAACTCTGAAAAAACAATAACAAAACTTAGTGTTCAAAGAGGAAAGTGTGAGAATTTCATTGTCAGTATCATGCAGAGATATTCACAAATCACTGGAAAGATGAGATTTAGACCAAAAAAAGCAGCATCTCAGCATTAATGACACAGCAAAGTTGATGCCATGCCTTTTACAGGAAGTGAGTGACCAGTCTGGAGAAATATGTGTGAAGATCTACTTGCTTTCACTATTGCTGGAGAAAAGCACCTCATACAAGTGCAAATCTATTGACATCTTTAATTTTAAGGAAACCTTAGGCCAGGTGAACAGATTTTAAGAGGGTACTTTCCAACACTAACATCAAGAGTTTTGCCCTGGAAGGAATGAACAAGGTGGCCCAGAACAGGGTTCATGAGTGACCTGGGACTGGACAGACCCTTAGGAGAAAAAGCTATGTCACAAAATGGAACAACGAAATTCACAGCACCAGCACAGCAAAGCATTCAGCTTTGTTCATCATTTAGAACATGAGGTTTGTTCCCAGAAGTTATTTCTAACACTCATGATGCCTTAAATTTTAGCTTTCATATTTTCCAGGTTCTATACTGCATTAGTATATAACTCTGAACTTCATATAGAGTATTAGCAAGCTCTCTTCACAGCTTAAACAAAACAATCTTTTTCCAGGACTGAATATTGAAAGGATTGAATTTCCAGGATTGAAAAATCCTTTTCCAGGATAACCAAGGACACCATTGCATCTTCAGGCCCAAAAAGTATAAACAGCAGTGAATTGAGGAGAGCAAACTGGGAGGATGGGACTTAATTATCTGGAGCTGTATTTGGACAATTAACCCCAACATGTAAATGGACCAAAACTTATAAAAGTGTGAAAGATCATGACCCAGAGTTCATCTTGGGTGGAGCCACAGCCAGGCTCTTGTACAGCCCAAGGTGTATCCTTCAAAGGCCTTTTAATAAATACCTGCTTTATTCCTTTAACACTGTCTAGCCTCTGTTCCAGGTGGCCTCTCAAGGCACCACTAGCAAGAAGCAAAATTATCCAGAATATTCCTTCTCTACTGGGAGCATTTTCCCACCAAGTGTTTAGTTTTGTTATAGCAACTTATTTGCCCCCAACATGGTATGCCAGCAGTTATGTTTACTGCCTTTCTATTTTTTAGAGATATCTTGTTTAAGTGAGTGATACCTTAGCAAGATGACAAAAACTAAGCTGATTGATTTTTAAAGAAAAATCATTTCATAGACTAAGTTTGGAGACTTTCTGTAACGAAGAGGTTTTTCTTATTTGATATTTTATTTTTAAGTGTTTATTAAGAATTTAGCCATAAGTAATACCACCTTTGGAGACACTGGCAAGTCCCTTACTGCCAGTACTATTGCAGCCCTAGAAAAGGAAGGCTGGAAATTATCAGAAAGTTGCAAAGATATGTGCTTTCACCATTTTTGTGATACAGCTTTTTCCAGGAAGGGAGACAGCCAATTACTTTCTCTCACCAACTTTTCTAACAAGTGCCAGAATGATTCAGGAGTAAGAAATTCATCATTTCCTATCTCCATACTTGGCACTTGTTGCCAGTAGCCTTCTGATTACTGAAAAAATATTCCTTTGAGAGACCTTACACATACTGGGCTACCAGCCTGCACCAAAAGAATGCAAAATACTTGAGCTGAGATTGCAAATTTGATGATTGCTTTATTGATTTTCCCTCCATTTTTAAGTTGTTGTGTACCAGTGGCAGTTCAAGTAGGGTTTGAGGATTGTGTGTGTGAATGTGTACAATATAGAGGGCTCTAATAAAAGAGGAATGTACCCTGAAAATTCAAAGAGCTCATGCAATTAAAATGTGATTCTGTTTGCATTTTCCAAAGTGAGCAATAAGCACCAAATTATTCCCAGTATGAAGTGAAACAGAGGTTGCAGGTCCAGACAGAGAACAGCAAGAGAAGGACTGGTTCTACAGTGCCTTACAGCTTCTTCCTATAGCTTAGAATGATTGTGTGGTATGAGTGCAAGCCTAAGCTCTGTAAATGAAAACTTCAGTGTGGTGCTGAAAAGCACTGAATCCAAAATTGGGATAACTGTCTGAGCAGGTCAAAACATAGTTTCTAATGATCCACTACCAAGAGAAGGTGAGAGAAGAAGGAACCCACTGTGCATATTGCAGAAGCAGTGGTCTGTGGGGCTTAACTCATTGCTTCTCTGAAGGCAACTGTGTTAGTAACATATTTCTGATTTTCTTTCCAAAATTTTATTTTCCAATAAAATGTTTATAATAGCGTTTATATAAATGACAAATATCACCTTGCATACTAACCAAACCTGGAAATAGTATTGCAATTTCTTCCCAAAAAAACTTAACAGACTTTACAATGTAAATACCATGAAAGAGCAATTTTGTGGATTTTTTACTGATATATACAACCCACACACTTTTTGGAAGTGATTTTCAATCTTCTATCAAACCAGAAAATCCATTCTAACTGAAAATTTCCTATTAAAACTGCAACAGGAAAACTGTACTTATTCCAGAACTAGCATTCACAAGAGTTAACAATTGCACTAGTTAGGTGTAGGTGTAAAATTTAGAAATTTCAGTTTTAAAGCATGGAATTTCTAGAACTGATAAACACATTATTATTAAAAAAATATATTTTTAAACAAAAAAATACATAAATATGCTAAACTCTGAAAAGCCAGTTGCAGAGTAGAGATTTTCTGTGTCTTTGACTAATTAATAAAAATATATGCCAGGAAACTGATGGCAAATCCATTTCTAAATACACTTCACTATACGGTAAATTTTTATGTTAGTCCCAACACTATTTCTCTATCATGGAAGCATACCCACTATTTTAATCTAATATTATTTCTCAAGATAAAGAAGCACATAAGTGAACAGAAATAAGCTTTCTTATCAAATACTTCTATTATTTCTTGTTAAATGACAATATGAAAATTTGACCTACCATTTGGAAAATTCAGAAAGCAGAGAAGTGGCTTGTTCTCTGTGGATGGGTCTTTTGCAGAGGTTTCTCTGCTTAGCTTGTACCAGATATTACTGTGAGCTCCTTTTATCTGGCTTGGGCAGTTCATATCTGTAGCAGCAAGATAAACAGCTTCATTCTGAGACACCTCCCACTGAATAGAGCAGAACATGGAAATTACTGTAGCAATTTGCTTCAAGTACCTACAAGAGATAGTATCTTAAAGTTCCAGTTAATCAGATATCTTTTACCACCAGCAAAGATTTTCCTTAATTGCAAGTTATTCCTTTTTAGCACAATTATAGTGCAATAAATCTGGTTGGGGAGCACAGAGAGGGGACATCAGATGGCAGAAGGCACTTTGAA
The DNA here is from genome assembly GCF_029582105.1 of Oenanthe melanoleuca. Classification (NCBI taxonomy): domain Eukaryota; kingdom Metazoa; phylum Chordata; class Aves; order Passeriformes; family Muscicapidae; genus Oenanthe; species Oenanthe melanoleuca. The sequence continues at coordinate 83,241,740 of NC_079333.1, read as the reverse complement.
ATAGATATTTCTTGAAAACAAGTAACAGCCTTGTGTGGTCTAGCTAAGCAGCAGCTCCCTGAGAACAGCTTGAAAAGTCTCTGGAGAATCAGGAACAGATTTTAATGCAGGAAACTGTTTCACTGAAGCTAAGCTGATCAAGGAAGGTGCTGACAAAGCAGTTATCTGCACCATGAGTTAAATTAAGTCTCTGAGGGAAAGAAGATTTTATCCTATGGTCATTCAAACTTTTGTTTCCCTTCCCTGGCAGAGTTGTGAATTCCATTTGTCCCTTTCAGTGCTCCTGGGACTCTACTGTTAGCATGCAACAACTCCACATCAGTACACAAAGATGTAGCAATTATATGCAAAAATCTTACCAATGTCACACCCATATTTCCCCAATTCTTGGTATAGCACTTCCTTTGAAGTGGTCTGGGGGTTGCACCTCCCATATGACCATAAAAAACAAAAGTAAAAGAGATAAAGAAAGAAGCCAACCAACCTGCAACAATGAAATCTCACACTGTTTGGTCAAACAGTTCGGACTCCTACCTTCAACAGCTCACAAATTACTCCCTGCTCAAGTTTTTGAGGTTTCATCAGAATCAAGGTCTTCCTCATTTCCTGATGTGAGAGACTGAAGAAAAATTCTGGAGTAACCTTCTTCATTCAGTGGTGGGTTCAATATCCTCTAACCACAACATCAGGTTCACCTAGGGAAAGTTAAATGCGTTCATGTAAACCTAACTTCAATTGCCTGGACACATAATAGGTTAGTCTATCACAAAGTCCACTGAAACTTAGATCAGAGGTGCTTATAGTCACTCCATACCTCAGAAGAGCCCTTAATCCTGTAGTCTGCTCCCCGTGCCCAGGCTGTTCCCAGATCATGATGCAGATGGGAAACTGAGCTCCTGGCTACAGAGGATAGCTACCAGCTGAGCAAAAGCCATTCTGCAGCTTTCCTAAGAAACTAAAATCAATGCTGAATGCATCATAACTTTGGGCCCATCTTCTAAAACAAAATCCTACTGATAAATTCATGGAAAGAAAGGGTTTACAGAAATACCTCAAGAGATTTCTTTGAGGGGTTAATTGCTCTCTTGTCAGCCTGTATTCATAGCACTACAGCAATCAAGGGAATCATCTGTTCTCAAAGCAAGGAGGTAGCTAATGGGTTTGAACTGAAGCAAGGGATAGTTAAGCAAGACAGCAAAAAAATCTTTTTAAAAGGTAAGGTAGTGAAGCACTGGAAATTTGCTGGGAACCTACTGCCATTCAGTGTTAAAGAACAATTTAGTATTGGTATCAAGATAAAAGTAGCTGGCCCCACAGGTCCTTACCTAGCACTCCTAGCACTAGGAGTCAATGATCCAGGGATTCAACAATCAGTGATTCAATGACTGTTTTGGCACAGCATGAGTGTATGAACTTAACTCAAATGTGTTGGCAAAATTACTCCTAGGCTGTGAAAAATACACAAGCTAAAGCCACACAAGATACAAAAAATGAAAACTTAGATTGAATGAAGTTACTGATATCTTAAGAGTTAGGAGTTCAAGCATGCAAGAGGAAAAACGATGACATTGAAAGATAAAGTCCTGAGATAAAAAGCAGAGATAGGGAAATAGAAATTTCACAACATCAGAGTTCACTTTGCTCCAAGAAGCAGTGTTTAGATTAGCAGCACATTAGCCCTGCTTGCCTAAGTACCTAACTCTATTAGCCAGGAAATATTTGCTGGGTACAGTTTTTGCACCCTGCTTGCAGAATGTCAGGGGACACAGTAGGGAAACATTCAGACACAAGTGACCCTGCCAGGAAAGGTTTCACTACCTCCACTTATCAAGGCCAGCCCAGGGAACTCTGGTGGAATTGGCAAATGCTGGGATGGCAGGGGAAGCTGCTGTTGGGTATGCCTGTGTCTGTGTCAGGTCTAATGTTTTTTGGCTGATGGCGAGCCACTCTCCTGAGGCTGCAGTGTTCTTCCTCTGTGTCATGGTGCCCTTCTTGTGGCTAGCAAAGGCATCTTATGCCTTATGTAAAAGGGAAATCAGAAAGATTTTTCAAGGTTTATATTACTCTAATAGAGATGGACTTTTTCCAAGGAAAAAGTTCCCCCTGGTCTTTATCATTGATCATGCAGCCCTAGTATCACCCACATCGTGGGTGAGGAAGGGGCTGGTGCCCAAACAGTTCTGATGGTTCCTTTCATTGGGAAGTTTGAGACAGTTACCCCAAGAAGACACTGTCAGTGGACACATTCCTAACCAGAGTGTATTGGATTTGGCAAAAATTGGGAGAGTACAGAGGTGATTTCTGTGAGGAGACAGCAGGAGTTGCCCATGTTGAACAGCACCAGTTCCAGCCAGCTCCAAAAGCGACCCACGCTGGCCACAGCTGAGCTCATCTGCAAGTACTCCATGGGAACATATTTAAGAAAAGGTAAAAACTGCTCCACAGCAACTGTGAGTGAGGGCAGAGACAACCCCACAGTGAACAAGGAGGGGGAGGAGGTGCTCCAGGTGCTGGAGCAAAGATTCCCTTTCAGACCGTGGGGAAAATCATCATGACAGTTTGTCCTCATGCAGCCCACGGAGGATGCCACACTGGGGCAGGTGGGTGTGCCCTGAAGGAAGCTGTAGTCCATGGGCAGTCCATGCTGGAGCAGGTTCCTGGCAGGGACTGAGGCCACAGGGGAGCCCATGTACGAGCAGGTTTTCTGGAAGGTGACACACACTGGAGCAGTCTGCTCCTGAGGAGTGCAGCCCACGTAAAGACCCACACCAGAGCTGTTTGTGAAGAACTCCAGCCCATCGGAAGGCCCTCACTGGAAAATTTTGTGAAGTGTCTCCTAAGAGAGGGACACTCCCTTTGCAGTAAATGAATAATGTGAGAATGAAGAAGAAACAGAAACAAAATGTTATGAACCAACTGCAACCACTGTTCTCCGTCCCCCTGTGTCACTTGGAAGGAGGAGGGAAGAGACTTGGGAGAGAAACTGAGACTGGGAAGAAGGGTGGGGTTGGGAGAGGATGGGATTAGTTTGGGGTTTCTTCTCACTATCCTACTCTGTTAATAATTGGCAAATTGAAATAATTTCCCCAACTTGAGTCTGATTTGCCTTTGATGGTAATTGGTAAGTCATCCACCTGTCCTTTTCTCAACCCATGGACTTTTCTTAGTATTTCCTCCTCCTGTCCTATTGAAAGGGTAATAGAGCAGCTTGGTGGGGCCATGGTGGCCAAACAAGGTCAACTGGTATCCCACATAGGCTCCCACACAGCAATGAGGACATGCATGTAGACAGCAAAGGATTAATAAGAATTTAAGTTTTACAAAGCCATCAGCATTTTTACCCTACTCATCTCACTCCTTCATTCCACAAAACCAGAAATATTAAGTATATTTAAGGTTTTCAAATCTAGTGTAATTGCCAGATAGTGTAGAGGTGACTTTCTTGAAGAAGCAATTGGCTAAAGTAAACAGAACCATATCTGTGCTTTCTTACGTGGATGGCAGGTATTTCCTTTGGCTTGCACATTGATACATTACTTGGTATGCTATTTGATCACCAGCAGTTTATAAAAGATCTAACAGTAATAGTTATGCTTGTCAGGCCAAGGACAATATTCAAACAAAAAAACTTAATGAACAAAGTCATTGTATCTTAAAACCAGTTTCCCTTTCTAAAGAAATTCTAAATTTCTCTTTCCATGCCTTGCCCCAAAAGGAAAGCAGCTGCAGTGCCATCCCACAGGGTCTGGATACAGCCAGCCAGAATGAAAAAAACAGCAGCTGTTCTGAATGTCTGAATGCCACCAGGCCACCAGCAGGATCCCCATGGGGAGACCACACAGCCCACCAGAGAGAGGATCTGTGCAGCACATCTGTTGCTCTTACAGAAATTAAAACACTTTGCTGAGTCTCCAGAATCTTCCATTCCACAGGTGGTCCTGTCCTTAGATGCCAGAATGTCTTACAGTACAGAGGTGAGGATGAGTTTGACAGGCAATTATCTTTGGGCAAGAAGCCTATCCTAAGTTTATATACAAAAGAAACACTGAAGTAACCATTACTCTTATGTCCAAATAACTTCAGGGCAGAAACAAGATGAGTGAAATCTTCTCAATTTTAAGAGGCCAGTTCTTGGTACAGCATCACAGGCTCATGCCAGATGTCCCAGGTCCTTACAGCCAACACTCCCCTCGAAGTGCATGGGAAGCTAAATTCCTTCCATGCAGCACCCACTCCATGTTTTTTTACTCTGGAAACAATTATTCAGCACGTCGATGTTGCTCCTATCTGATCTCTTCCCTGAGAACAGAGATTTTTTTCTACAAATACATATTTTTTTACAAATACGTGGCATTCTGGAAATCATAAGTTGGATGCATAAGACACAGTTCTTATTAACTTACACAACTAAAACCAATTTCAATTCTCTGGAAAATCACCGGAGATAATTTGTTGACAAATTATATTGTTTATAAATATTTCTTACTAAATAGTCTTGCTTTTTCTGTAATGTTATGAATACTGGAAGTTAATGTCTTACTGGTAAAAGAGGGTCATGACGTACTCACAGCATGCAAAATCAGAGCTTTAGTTATAAAAACAAATTACGATACCACTAATTAGGCAAATGTCTTTTTTTTTTTTTTTTTTTTTTTTTCCTCTAGGTTATGCACTGGGTTTTTGGAAGAACTTTTTTTCTCATTAATATTGTCATACTGCATTTATCAGATCTGGCTGCGACTTGGAGTTCGCATTCCCTGAAAGTTTAAAGCATTTTGGAAAGAAAAACAAGCCTTCTCATAAAAATGAACTATCACCCAAGTTATTTGTTTCTATAATAAAAAAAAAAAATCAATGTATTTGTTAGTTTTTCTACAGCCATCCAAACATCAAGCACTCCTCTGCTACAGTGCAGAAATTCTTAGAGCACTTAATTCTTAGACCTTAGAGCACCTGTAAAAACAGGGAGGGCTGTAAACTTGAAAGCTTTCTCTGGGCCTGGCTCTCAGCAGCTATTCACATGAAAATTAGGATAGACTATGTCAGAAAATGGGCTGTTAATTGTACTGTATGTTCCCAGTTTGGCCACCTTTAAGAAATTCTGAGAATATAGACTGTGGCCTACCTCTGCTAACTGTAGACCAAACCAAACAGCATGCAGAGTGCCTTTTAGCACCTATTACCCCAGATTTCAGGCTTCTTTCTCCACTATGAAAATAGAAACTCAACATAATCTGTTTTGCCTTCCCTCACTGAGAGAGAACTCTTTCTTTATTAAAAGCCTTATTACAGTTTTCCACATGATTTCCTGCAATCTTCTTGGGAGATGAGTTGTTCCAGGAGCCGATTTTCTTTTCCCATCAATATAAAATGAGCTATTTATTCTTATCCATATTCACCATGCCTACTACCACTGCATAACACAGTCTTGGTGTATCAATTACTCACTTTGCCGTTGTCAACCAGGCCAAAATCCTAATTCCTGTAGCATTCTACATGGCAAAGAACTATATGTAACTATGGCCTGTTGCAAACATAGGCAGGTCTTCACCAGGACTACAGATCTGTGAGTCTTTGTTCAAATGTTTTTCCTGCAAAGTTCCAGTAAGAACATTGCAGAAAAGACACAGTAGAAACTCTACCCCATGTGCTTTCCCCAGAGGATGTAGGCATTAGAGTGTAGGCAATCCAAAGCTCTACAGGAAAACAATGCTGAATGATGGAGGCAACATAAGACAAACGTTGTTTAAAGTAACTTATTGTTCAGATTTTGGGGCCATGACTTCTGTGGGTTCTCTGGGGCAATGGAGCCCAAGCTGCTGCCTCCTCCATGAGGAGGTTAACCCACAGCTAATCAATGCTTACACTAGAAATATGAGTCCTCAGTGCGCATTCAGCCACACGTGGAGGTCAGTTCTCATCTGTTTCATATCCAAAAATGTCAGCTGTAAGCATCTCTGTTCCACCTCATTTCCACAGCCAACAGCAGAGCTTGCAGGCTGCTAGCAGCTTCTGAGGACATCAGTGCTTTCAAAGAGCTGAAGGTTTCAGCCACTCCTGCCCAATTGCTCTCAGGGTCCATGACCACAGGCCAAACTTCCTGAAGTTATCCTCTGCAGCTGACAGCCTGCAGAAACAAGCTTGTCCAGGACCTCCCACATCAGCAGTGAAGAGTGTGCTCTGCACTGTGTGACAGGAGCAGGGGCACCTCTCTGCCCTCCTGCACCACCTCAGCATCACATGCCAGAACCCGACAGCCGCGCTCTCCACCTGTCTCTTCCAAACACACCAGCCCTGACTGAGCCTCCAGGATGAGACCCAAACGTCGGGAGTTTCCTGCATCTTGTTAAACCAACTGAAATGCCAGTCAGTTCTGTAGCAGAATGATTGCTTTGGGACAGTAGATAAATTTTAATGGAAAATGCCATGGTATCAGGTGTCCTCTAGCTTTATTTGGTTTCTTTCAGCTGTTGAATTACACAAAGCCCTATTCTCAGAGAAATAATCCTACAAACACATACAAAGTGATCATCTTTTGCTACATGGAAAGAACATCTTGAGGTAATTTTGGATTTTGTCTGAAAAAATTTTGTCTGATGTTCAGAAGCTACTAAGAGGGCAAACAGATTGAAGAGTTGCTAGCAAAAGAACAGAGAAAAAAACACAGGAAATGTTATTATACTGATGCAACACATCCTTATCTTGAGCACTGGGTGTGATTCTGGTCTCTACTGACAAAAAAAAAAAGATATTGCAGCACAAAAAGAATTTATTTAAAAGAGCAGCAAGGATATCAGAGGCAGAGGGCTTTTGCTACAAGAATAAACTAAATTGTCTATCACTCTGTGGCTGAGAAAGGGGAGGACTTTCAGCACCAGGAAAATTACAGTAGAAACTATTTTTCAGTACCTCTCATGAGAAAGGAAACAGGGAAATGACCAAACATAGGGTTAAAGCAGAAAACACTACTCTTTCACATAAGAAAAACCCAAACCTAATTGCCATGTGAAGTTGTTAGTAAAGTAAACGATAATTAGTTTCAAGAGGCATGACTCAAGGAAAGACACACTGATCACCACTTAAGGTGCTGTTGGGAAAGCTGCTTTAAACTGAGGATGTCCATCCTCCATGGTTGACACTGGCAGAGTTTCTTCTTCACCCATTATTGATAGCTTGTGCTTTTGGTTAGCAATAGGAAAAAGATCTGAGCATGGTGAGAGGGGGAAGCTGTGCAAGCTGGTATGACAGTTCTTATTTTCTTACATAAACAGGGAAACAGAAGAAATGCAAAAGTGTAGATAACTCTCACTTGAATTTAAATTCCTTTTTTGTTTTTGTCAGTTATTTAATTTCATCTCACAAGAACTGTGATTAATAATTCTGTAAGAGCCAAAAGAGGAATTCTTTTTCCATGAAACCTGCAATTTGTGCAGAGTCTGGAGATTTGTTCCTGTAAGGCCTTAAGCTGTGCTTTTGGGAAGGGTTTGCTCCCTTCCTCCCCACTGTTCTTACTTTGAAGCAGAAAAACTTTCTAGGGAAAAAAAAGGCTCACAACAAATTTCCATTCTTTGTGGCTCAGAAATATAGAGTAATGCAGATATATGCAAAAATGCTTCTCCAGAGAGAGGACAATTAAACTGATG